>NW_027507758.1:313575267-314175267 GCF_037356315.1 Lithobates pipiens | reverse complement strand
CCATTACTCTGCAGTGCAGTACCCTGCCATTACTCTGCAGTACCCCGCCATTACTCTGCAGTACCCCGCCATTACTCTGCAGTACCCGCCATTACTCTGCAGTACCCCGCCATTACTCTGCAGTACCCCGCCATTACTCTGCAGTGCAGTACCCTGCCATTACTCTGCAGTACCCGCCATTACTCTGCAGTACCCCGCCATTACTCTGCAGTACCCCGCCATTACTCTGCAGTGCAGTACCCTGCCATTACTCTGCAGTACCCGCCATTACTCTGCAGTACCCCGCCATTACTCTGCAGTACCCCGCCATTACTCTGCAGTGCAGTACCCTGCCATTACTCTGCAGTACCCGCCATTACTCTGCAGTGCAGTACCCTGCCATTACTCTGCAGTACCCTGCCATTACTCTGCAGTACCCCCCATTACTCTGCAGTAACCCCCATTACTCTGCAGTACCCTGCCATTACTCTGGAGTACCCCCCAATACTCTGCAGTACCCTGCTATTACTCTGTAGTACCCCGCCAATACCCCGCCAATACTCTGCAATACCCTGCCATAAATTGCCATACCCGGCCATACTCGGAGATACCCAGCCATACTCGGTGATACCCTGAAATACCCAGCCATAGACGCCCCCCACCCCTCACCGCCCTCCGGTGCTTCTACCAACTTGCCAGTACGATCAAAGCCAGAATCTTTTTTTTATTTTTTATTTCAGGCTTCCCAGCCTAGAGGTGAGATGTGGGGTCATATTGACCCCCAGATTTCACTGTAAAGAGGACCTGTCACCCCATATTCCTATTACAAGGGATGTTTACATTCCTTGTAATAGGAATAAAAGTGATCAAAAATATATTTTTGGGGAAAAAAATGTCAAACTAAAATAAATAAAGTAAAATGAACAATAAAAAAAATAATAAAAAATTAAAGCGCCCATGTCCCCATGTGCTCGCATGCAGAAGCGAACGCATGCGTAAGCCCCGCCCACATATGAAAACGGTGTTCAAACCACACATGTGAGGTATCGCCGAGAACGTTAGAGCGAGAGCAATAATTCTAGTCCTAGACCTCCTCTGCAACTCAAAACATGTAATCAGTAAAAAAAAAATTAAAGCGTCGCCTATGGGGATTTTTTAAGTAGCGACGTTTGGCGCCATTCCACGGGCATGTGCAATTTTGAAGAGTGACATGTTTGATATCTATTTACAGCATAACTTCATCTTTCACTTTATGCAAACATTGGGCTAACTTTACTGTTTTTTTTGTTTGTTTTTTAAGCACAAAACAGTTTTTTCCCCCAAAAAAACGCGTTTGAACAATTGCTGTGCAAATACCGTGTGAGATAAAAATTTGCAACGACCACCATTGTATTCTCCAGGGTCTTTGCTAAAAATAAAAATATATATAATGTTTTGGGGTTCTCTGTAATTTTCTAGCAAATAAATGATGATTTTTACATGTAGGAGAGAAATGTCAGAATTGGCCTGGGTGCTCCAGAACGCCTGATGGCGCTCCCTGCATGTTGGGCCTCTGTATGTGGCCACGCTGTGTAAAAGTCTCACACATGTGGTATCGCCGTACTCGGGAGTAATAGCAGAATGTGTTTTGGGGTGTAATTTGTGGTATGCATATGCTGTGTGTGTGAAATAACCTGATAATATGACAATTTTGTGGAAAAAAAAAAAAAAAAAGGAAATAGGCCGTCAGTACTTCAGGTGTGATCAATTTTCAGATATTGGCACCATAGCTTGTGGACTCTATAACTTTCACAAAGACCAAATAATATCCACCAATTTGTACTTATTTTTACCAAAGATATGTAGTAGTATGAATTTTGGCCAAAAATTTATAAAGAAAAAATGACTAATCTGCTAAATTTTATAACAGAAACAAAGAAAAATTCATTTTTTCGCTGAATTTTCGGTCTTTTTTCTTTTATAGCACAAAAAATAAAAAACTGAGAGGTGATTAAATACCACCAAAAGAAAGCTCTATTTGTGTGAAAAAAAGGACAAACATTTCCTATAGGTCCAGTGTTGCATGACTGAGTAATTGTCATTCAAAATGTGAGGGCACCGAAAGCTGAAAATTGGTCTGGTTATTAAGGGTGTTTAAGTGCCCAGTGGTCAAGTGGTTAATAATAGAGCTTGCAGTCAGTAGTGTTAGGAGATAGTGCGTGCTGTCTGCGTGCTGTCTGCGTGCTCTGTACCCAGTACATACCGCTATAATATAGGGCAGGCCCCTACTTTCAAACATCCAACTTACAAACATCTCCTACTTGCAAACGCAAGGAGACAGCAGCAAGTGAGATGAAAAAAGATGGACGACAAAACAAATTATACAGGGGTGATAACCCTTCCCTATGTTTTCCAAAAAGCTTTAAAATAGTTTTTTTGAATGGAGCTACACTTTAAAAATGTACCAGTTGAAAATTACAAACAGATTCAACTTAACACAACAAACCTACACAGTCCCTATCTTGTTTGCACCGCCTGTATACTGCTGTTCTGAGTATATAGGGCCTGGGGGCCACACGCATTTCCTTTTTTTAATATGGGTACGGGGTTCCCCTTAATATGCGTACAAGACCTAAAGGGGCTGGTAATGGGCAGGGAGGGCTACCCATGCCATTTTTCTCAAGGATTTTCAACCATATTGCAGGAACCAGATATAACATTAAAACCGCAAGCAGTTTTAAATGGTGTTATTTCCGTTTAATGTCATTTGGTGCAGGGACTGTTCTAAACACGGGAAACACATGGCACTTCACAGGCATACTACAGACACCCCCCAGGCACCATATTTAAAGGAATATTTCACTTTTTTTTTTTTCACTTTAATCGTCATTAAAATCAGTGCTCCCGCCAAAACGGCCGTTTTTAAAACTTTTTTTTGCAGTGACCCATGTCCCCTGAGGCAGGAGGCAGGTCCCCAAACCCTTTTTAGGACGCTACCTTCCATATTAACCGTTAAAATTAGCACTTTCCATTTCGAACGTTCGAGTCCCATAGACTTCAATGGGGTTCTAACGTTCGTACCGAACGCGGGGGTCGTTCGCAAGTTCTGGTGCGAACCGAACCGGGGGGTGTTCGGCTCATCCCTACTGATTACCACTGATGATATTCTTCCCCTCAGTAAAACTTTGGATATAGTCCCTAATCATCCCCTCCAACAATTTACCCACTATTGATGTTAGGCTGACTGGACTGTAATTCCCAGGAATGTGTCTCTGCCCTTTTTTAAAAATGTGTACCACTTTGGCTTTTCTCCATTCAGCTGGTATCAATTCTGTCATTATGCTGTCTATAAAAATCAGGAATAATGGCCTGGCGATCACTTGACTGAGTTCTTTGAGAACTCTTGGGTATAAGCCATCTGGTTCTGGTGATTTCTTTTTATTAAGTTTATTAAGTCTTTCCATGACTCCGGCCTCTGTTAGTCATGAGGGTATGTCATGTGTTGTGTTACTAACCCTTCTTTTTCCTGAGTAAAAACTGCGGAGAAGAAGGCAATTAGTACAGTTGCCTTCTCCGTGTCATCTGTAATGATCTTCCCATCCTCATCTATTAAGTGTGCAATGTGTGTCTTTTTACTGTTAATATATAAATAAAAAATTGGGGTTATTTTTAATCTCTTCCGCTAGGTGTCTCTCGTAATCCTTTTTAGCTGTCCTAATTGCGTTTTTGCATTTCTTATTTCATTCTTTGTAGTGCAGGAATTCTGAAAGTGACTCATTCCCTTTTATATTTTTATCTATACAGTTGTTAGGTGGGGTCAGAATAGGCTTCTCTGAAGAGAATGGTCTTTAGGGATCGTCTAAAGACCAACAGAGCAGGAGATAGTCAGACAGATTGGGGTAGGATGGGAGAGGCTTGGAAAAGTCCTGGAGCCAAGCATGGGAGGAGGTGACGAGGGAGGTAGAGAGAAGGAGGTCTTGGGAGGAACGAGGAGACCATTAGGTTGGTATTTTGAGACTAGGTCAGTGATGTAGCTGGGGTCAAGTTGTGTATGGCTTTGCAAGTTGCTGTTAGTATTTTGAATTACATTTTTTGGGTGAGTGGAAGCCAGTGGAGGGATTGACAGAGAGGAGTAGTAGACACTGAACGGTTGCTAAAGTAGATGAGCCTGGCAGCAGCATTCATGATGGACTGAAGGGGGGGAATGCCTATGTAAAGGTAATACAATGAGGAGGGAGTTGCAGTAGTCAAAGCAAGAGATGACCAGGGAGGGAATTAGAAGCTTAGTGGTTACATTCGTTAGGAAGGGGCATACATTGGAGATGTTGCATAGGTTGAGGCAGCAACCTTTGGACAGGCATTGGATGTGGGGCTGAAAGAAGAGTTCAGAGTGCAGGATTACACATAGATCCCTGCCATGTAGGGACAGGTTGATAGTTGTACAATCAATCCTGACAGAGGAATCAGGGGAAGAGGCATGTGGGGAATGAAATAATATGAGCTCGGTTTTGGATAGATTGACTTTGATGCAGTGGTGTAACATCCAGGCTGATATGTTTTTTGGTAAATTAGTGATGTGTGAGGAGACCAAAGGTGTGAGCTAGGGATGAGCTTCGAGTTCGAGTCGAACTCATGTTCTACTCGAACATTGCCTGTTCGCCTGTTCAGCGAACAGTGAACAATTTGGGCTGTTCGCAGCAAATTCGAAAAGCCGGAACACCCTATACAAGTCTATGGGAGAAATCTAAAGTGCTAATTTTAAAGGGTAATATGCAGGTTACTGTCCTAAAAAGTGTTTGGGGACCCGGGTCCTGCCCCAGGGTACATGGATCAATGCAAAAAAAACGGCCGTTTTTTCAGGAGCAGTGATTTTAATAATGATTAAAGTGAAACAATAAAAGTGTAATATTCCTTCAAATTTCGTAGCTGGGGGGTATCTATAGTATGCCTGTGAAGGGGCGCATGTTTCTGGTGCTTAGAACTGTCCCTGCACAAAGTGTCATTTGTGCAGGAAAAAAAGTCTTTTAAAATCACTTGCGGCTAAATTGTCGGGTCCTGTAATACAGAGAACACTCAATGAGTGTTCTCTGCATTAGCCGGCAATTCATTCATTCATTAAAAAAAAAAAAATAAAAAATAAAAATAAAAAAGCGTGGGGGTTCCCCTAAATTCAATTACCAGGCCCTTCAGGTCTGACATGGATATTAAGGGGAACCCCGTGTCAAATTAAAAAAAAATTGACGTGGGGGTCCCCCTAAATATCCATAACCAGACCCTTCAGGTCTGATATGGATATTAAGGGGAACCCCGCATCAAATTAAAAAAAAAATTGACGTGGGGTCCCCCTAAAAATCCATATCAGACCCTTTATCCGAGCACGCAACCTGGCAGGCCACAGGAAAAGAGGGGGGACGAGAGAGCGGCCCCCCTCCCTCCTGAACCGTACCAGGCCACATACCCTCAACATTGGGAGGATGCTTTGGGGGTCTGTGACCCCTCAAAGCACCTTGTCCCCATGTTGATGAAGACAAGGGCCTCATCCTCACAACCCTGGCCGTTGGTTGTGAGGGTCTGCGGGCGGGGGGCTTATCAGAATCTGGAAGCCCCCTTTAACAAGGGGACCCCCAGATCCCGCCCCCCCCCTGTTTGAAATGGTAAGGGGGTACAAAAGTACCCCTACCATTTCACAAAGAAAGCGCTGGACTGAGAGATCCCCCGTCGCTGGATATGATCATCCATCGCTGGACCCTGGAGACCCGTTGCTGGATAGCAAGAGTGGATTAGCACCGCTGGAATCTTTTTTTTATTTTTTTTATTTTTAATAAAGGAATTTTTCAAAAGTGTGTTTGTCTTATTTAACCATTTTGACACTTTCTTTGTGAAATGGTAGGGGTACTTTTGCACCCCCTTACCATTTCAAACAGGGGGGGGCGGGATCTGGGGGTCCCCTTGTTAAAGGGGGCTTCCAGATTCTGATAAGCCCACCCTCACAACCAACGGCCAGGGTTGTGAGGATGAGGCCCTTGTCTTCATCAACATGGGGACAAGGTGCTTTGAGGGGTCACAGACCCCCAAAGCATCCTCCCAATGTTGAGGGTATGTGGCCTGGTACGGTTCAGGAGGGAGGGAGGGGGCTTCTCTCTTGTCCCCCCCTCTTTTCCTGCGGCCTGCCAGGTTGCGTGCTCGGATAAAGGGTCTGATATGGATTTTTAGGGGGACTCCCACGTCAATTTTTTTTTTAATTTGATGCGGGGTTCCCCTTAATATCCATATCAGACCTGAAGGGTCTGGTTATGGATATTTAGGGGGACCCCCACGTCAATTTTTTTTTTAAATTTGACACAGGGTTCCCCTTAATATCCATGTCAGACCTGAAGGGCCTGGTAATTGAATTTAGGGGAACCCCCACGCTTTTTTTTTTTTATTTTTTTTTTTTTTATCAATGAATGAATGAATTGTCGGCTAATGCAGAGAACACTCATTGAGTGTTCTCTGTATTACGATTACAATTTAGCCGCAAGTGATTTTAAAAGACTTTTTTTCCTGCACAAATGACACTTTGTGCAGGGACAGTTCTAAGCACCAGAAACATGCGCCCCTTCACAGGCATACTATAGATACCCCCCAGCTACGAAATGTAAAGGAATATTACACTTTTATCGTTTCACTTTAATCATTATTAAAATCACTGCTCCTGAAAAAACGGCCGTTTTTAAAACTTTTTTTTGCATTGATCCATGTCCCCTGGGGCAGGACCCGGGTCCCCAAACACTTTTTAGGACAGTAACCTGCATATTACCCTTTAAAATGAGCACTTTCGATTGTGAACGTTCGAGTCCCATAGACTTTGATAGGGTTCTAAAGTTCACACGAAGTTTAGGTCTGTTCGCAGGTTCTGGTGCGAACCGAACAGGGGGGTGTTCGGCTCATCCCTAGTGTGAGCTGAGGAGTAGAGAGACAAATGTGAGTGTTGTCAGCCTAGAAATGGTATTGGAGTGTTAAGGGCAAAATCCAGACTGAAGGAAATCAAGAAGGTTATTCTCATATTAATGATTTGTATTGCTCTGTATGCATATTTATATCAGTCAACCTATACATGTTTTACATGTCAGCATCTTGTTCATTTGGCAAAACTCTTGTTTTTTTAAACCCTCATCACTTGTAAATCCAGCCACCTGTGAGTGATTTTGCCGGTTGTGAGTTAAATATATTGTCATCCTAATAAAAATGATTATAATTAACAATCTCTGCAATGGATAATCTGCTAAATTTGCTAGTTAATGCTTCATATTTTGAAACAACTTATTCCTAGAATACTATTATTGCCAGGATAAAGAATATGGAGTTTATTTACTTACTGCAAATAGACTGTTCACTTTGAAAGGGAATTTGCACTTGGCTAAATAATTTTCCCCATAACTTAATGAATGAGGCTAAGCTCTACTAACATCCATCATCCAATCATACACAAGACAAAAATAAATAAAAAAATAAAAAATTTAATTTGCTTACATGCAATTGGGCAAACTAAAATTTCACCACATTCACAAAATTCTGTGGGGAAATTCCCCTTGAAAAGAAATCAGCCTATTTGTCTTTAGTAACACAACCTCTATGTGCCACTTACCTTTTTTGCTTCCTCACTGTCTTCTCCTTTTCTGTGGCCTGTGGGGCTTCCAGGTTCTTGGCAATGTTCATAACCAATATCATAATTGGTGTACATCTCTTAAAGTGGCTGTAAACCCTTACAAACCACTTTGACCTACAGGTAAGCCTAGATTAAGGCTTACCTGTAGGTCCAAGAAATATCTCCTAAACCTATATGGTTTAGGAGATATTTGCCCGAAAACAGGCACTGCTGTCTACGGCGCATGCGCCGTAGACAGCGGCGCCCAGGCGCACTGAGCGCGGCATTCTCAACGATGGAGCTGCCGAATGACAGCGGCGGAGCTGCGAGACCCCACCAAGAAGATGGATGTGGCGGACTACAGGGGACAGTGGCAACTTCGCTGGCTCCTGTGTCAGGTAAGTGACACATAATGGACTACTATGCGATGCATAGTAGTCCATTATGCTTTGCCTTTGCAGGGAATGAAAGAGGAAGTAAACTCATCAGGGTTTACTTCCTCTTTAATGGGGTGGGCACTACTTAAGGAAGCATCACTCCTGTGCTTGGTGCCTAAGCAATGTTTTTGTTAATCTCTGAGCTTCTTCTTACTGCCTCCCACCCTGCCTATTGTTTCCCTGTATTGATCCTCTATGTACCAATGAATATGAGCGATTTCATCTCTCATATTTATTTATCTGTCACTTTACATGACCTTTGACCTATTTCCTCTATCTTCTCACAACCCCTTCCCATTTGGCTTCCCCTGTACTCCTGCTCATTTTGGAATCCACATTCAGTAAAATTCATCACAATCAGAAGCTCTGATGAAAACTGGGTTGGTGCTTAGATTCCACACCCTTGGGATCCTGTACCACTTGTCCTTGTGAGAGCTAACTTCTGTGGATTCTTGTCAATATGACTCATTCACAAGCAATATTATATTACCTACAGATCTGAGCACTACAGAATGCCCACATATACTGTAGTTACAGACAATTGGGAGCTTTCTATTGGAAAAAAACAGCTGAAGTGTTTGATTTCAGACTCATCCTTCCAATTCAAAGTCTAAACCTAAAGAGAACAGCCAGGGAAGGGGGGACTTTATTAATCTCTCTTCCAGCAATGTAATTTTTGGTATGGGGGTATTGAAGATAGCCGTGCACGCTAGCTTTTTATACTCAACCCAGACCAACAATTGGTGTTTGGACTATACCGGTACTTTGTATATAAAGAGAAAGGATGGATAATAGTAAAATTTAACACATGTTTAATAATTACAAAAAAGACAAGATACAAGGTATCAAAAATAAAATCATAATACACCCCAGATTAACATATACAAGTACTCATAACAGAGTTCAATTCTGGTGGCGTATAGGGAAGGTTCCTCTACTAGTTTCGCAGGTCATCCGCTTCTTCAGGAGGATATCTATATAGATGAATAATATACAATTCATTAACAATCAGCAAATTAATATAGATAAAGAAATAGAACATTATTCAGCCAATAGTTATATAAAAGTAAAAAAGAGGGGAATATGGGGACATTTACTCACCCAGAGGATCAGAGAAAAGGAGGATAAAAAACTTCGGATAAGTGGGCCCCTTTTATATTCCCCCTCTGGCGGGCAGGGGGGTGGAATGCATATGGGACTAGTAGGAATAAAGTATTTGACTCAATTAGCAAAGAGAAAAAAAAAAAAGACACACAGCACCACTCCATACCGTCAAATAACAGTAAGAGCTTACCGGTCACAGAGTATGCAGATATTTGTGGTAACCAAAAGTGAGGTATCACACAAAAAATCGATGGTATAAGCAGGGGCGGACTGACAACTAATGGGGCCCCCGGGCAATAGAAGCTCATGGGGCCCCCTTGGGCGGCACACCTTGCCAGGGAGACTAGGGGGGGGGAGCACACAGGGGGAAACTGCAGGGAGAACGCACACGCACACACACTCACACAAACACAGGGAGACACACTCACACACAGGGGGACACACACACAGGGGGATACACTCTCTCACGCACACACACACACAGGGGGATACACTCTCTCACGCACACAAACACAGGGGGATGCACTCTCTCACGCACACACACACACACACAGGGGGATGCACTCTCTCACACACACACACACAGGGGGATACAATCTCTCTCTCTCTCACACACACACACACACACACACACACACACACGGGGATACACTCTCACACACACACACACACACACACACAGGGGGATACACTCTCTCACACACACACACACACAGGGGGATACACTCTCTCACACACACACACACACACACAGGGGGATACACTCTCTCACACACACATACACACACACACAGGGGGATACACTCTCACACACACACACACACACACACAGGGGGATACACACACACACACACACAGGGGGATACACACACACACACACACGGGGATACACACACACACACACACAGGGGGATACACACACACACACACACGGGGGGATACACACACACACACACACAGGGGGATACACACACACAGGGGGATACACACACACACACACACACAGGGATACACTCACACCACACAGGGGATACACACACACACACACACACTCACATACGGGGACACTCACACACATACGGGGACACTCACACACACATACGGGGACACTCACACACATACGAGGACACACACACACACAAGGGAGGACACACACACGCACACACACACACACACACACACACACACATAAACACACATACACACAGGGTAGGGACACACACACAGGGTGGGGACACACACACACACACAGGGTGGGGACACACACACACACACAGGGTGGGGACACACACACACACACAGGGTGGGGACACACAGGGTGGGGACACACACACACAGGGGAGGACACACACAAACACACAGGGGAGGACACACACGGGGGACACTGGGTTGGGGGGATCCGGAGCCCCATGCATCTGTACCGCCACCCCCCATCACTTGTGGCAGGCCCAGGCTTCACTTACCGGCCAATGCCGATAATACTTTTAACGGCGCAGCTCCCCGCCGGCCCCTGCACTCTTCTGCTGTGCCCGTATCTCATGCCGATTACAATACGGCTAACGGCGCGCTGCTCCCTGCCGGCCCCTCCTACCCTCCCGTCCGTCCCAGGTGCTTGTACTGTATGCGTTGTTACATCACCTGGGACGGACGGGAGGGAAGGAGGGGCCGGCGGGGAGCAGCGCGCCATATTGTAATGCATGATCGCGGCATTTGATACGGACACAGCCGCTTCAAGTGGCCTCTCATGTGGCCGAGACCGGGCCCCTAATGACCTCGGGCCCTCGGGTGGCACCCGAGTGACCGACTGGTCAGTCCGCCCCTGGGTATAAGCAATTGGTGAAAGCAGTTAATGAAACTGCAAATGATTCAGCATGTTGGATAAGGGTAGGGTATTACTGTGTCTATATGAAAAAATTGGGGAAAGAAATATATATATTCCTTTTCTATAACGGTAGCACATATTTAGACAATCTAGATAGAATAAACATATTACCTGGCAAGTATGTACAGAAAAGGTAAAGCCACCCGTCCTATACTGTTGCCTGTTCAGTAATTTGGACCTGTAGATAGTTCACTATCCTGGTTATAAGTAAGGCACCGATATGTCTACAAAAAATAAAGAAATAAAAAGGGAGACCAGGGAAAGGTATGTATGGCCAAATATCCCGTATAATGGCAGGAATATTTGTAAAGATCCAGATAGTATTCAAAAGCATAATACCTGACAATTGAAGATGACTGAAACAGAATCGCCGGTCCTACGCCAACGCCAGCCCAAACACAGCGGTCTAAACAGACCGCTGCTTTATGGGATCCCCAACGAGCATTCCGTCAGGCGTGCCCGCTGGCGGGAACGTCGGCGGCGTCTGACGTCACGCCGTCAGCCCCTCCACACTGAGCAGATGCGGCGTAGAGTAACGCTGCACCGGAAGTGTGCAGGAAGGAACAGACAGACAGCGGAAACTCCGGTGTCACTGTCCTAAAACCTGCAAGCCATGGGGGAAGGGAAAAACCACCCCAGGCCAGGGGGAGCACATGTCCGCCGGGGGGGAGATACCAAAACAGGGATTCCACCAACAAATACATAACGGGGGGGGAAATTACACCAGGGAGGGGGGGGGGAGGAGGGACAAAAAAAAAAAAAAACTGATAGGTCTGGGCAAGGAAAAGTCCCACAATATACAGCAAAAGTTTTAATAACAATTAGTACATTTATCATTATTAAATAGTGCAGATATGGTATTACAATAGCATATCTGAATAATCTAAAACAATATACATGAGAAAGAAGGGGGAAAAAAATTCCCAAAACTTTGTGGATGATGGTACATCATATTTTGTTTATATTTATCTGAGGCTATACTCTTAAATCTTCCAGCAATGTGACATATTTGGTTCCAAGATCTTGCCAACTCATTTTGGGTTCAGGTTTTACTTTGCTTGGCCTTGCCAGGATGACATAACTCTGATACATACACTCAGGGACTATTACATCCCTGAACTTGGTAGATTCTGTAATTCTACACTGAGCTACACAAGAGACATAGGGGGTTATTTACAAAAGGCAAATCCACTTTACACTGCAAGTGCACTTGGAAGTTCAGTCGCTCTAAATCTAAGGGGTAGATCTGAAATGAATGGAAGGTCTGCTGATTTTAGCATCCAATCATGTGCAAGCTAAGATGCTGTTTTTTGTTTTCCTTGTATCTACAGCGACATTACTTCCAAGTGCACTTGTAGTGCAAAGTGGATTTTCCCCCATAGTATGTCTTTTCTGCATAAAAAAAAATCTTTGCTTTCGCATTTGTTAAATGTATACTAATGTTCCCGTTTAACCACTTCAGCCCCGGACCAATTAACAGCCTAAGGACCAGAGGTCTTTTTACAATTTCGCACTGCACTGCTTTAACTGGTAATTGCACGGTCATGCAATGTTGTACCCAAACGAAATTTGCGTCCTTTTCTTCCCACAAATAGAGCTTTCTTTTGATGGTATTTGATTGCCTCTGCGATTTTTATTTTTTGCGATATAAATGGAAAAAGACCGAAAATTTTGAGAAAAAATGATATATTCTACTTTTTGTTATAAGAAAAATTGAATAAACTCAATTTTAGTCATACATTTAGGGCAAAATTTATTCAGCCACATGTCTTTAGTAAAAAAAATGTCAATAAGCGTATATTTATTGGTTTGCGCAAAAGTTATAGCGTCTACAAACTAGAGTACATTTTCTGGAATTTACACAGCTTTTAATTTACGACTGCCTATCTCATTTCTTGAGTTGCTAAAATGGCAGGGCAGTACAAACCCCCCCCCCCCAAATTACCCCATTTTGGAAAGTAGACACCCCAAGGAAGTTGTGGAGAGGCATGTTGAGCCCATTGAATATTTTTTATTTGTCCCAAGTGATTGAATAATGACACAAAAAAAATAAAAGTTTACAAAAAGTTGTCACTAAATGATATATTGCTCACACATGCCATAGTTATATGTGGAATTGCACCCCAAAATATATTCTGCTGCTTCTCCTGAGTACGGGGATACCACATATGTGGGACTTTTTGGGAGTCTAGCCACGTACGGCACCCCGAAAACCAATCACTGCCTTCAGGATTTCTAAGGGTGCAAATTTTTGATTTCACTCCTCACTACCTATCACAGTTTCGAAGGCCATAAAATACCAAAATAACACAAAACCCCCCCAAATGACCCCATTTTGGAAAGTAGACACCCCAAGGAAGTTGTGGAGAGGCATGTTGAGCCCATTGAATATTTTTTTTTGTCCCAAGTGATTGAATAATGACACACAAAAAAAAAAGGTTTACAAAAAGTTGTCACTAAATGATATATTGCTCACACATGCCATAGTTATACCCTGTTTCCCCTAAAATAAGACCTAGCATAAGGGTCGGTGATGGCTGCAATATAAGCCCTACCCCCCAAATAAACCCCATCCTCTTTCCCCAAAAATAAGCCCTACCCTGAGAATAAGACATAGAAGGACTTTAACTAGGGCTTATTTGGGGGGTAGGGCTTATTTTGCAGCCATCGTCGACAATCACACTAGGTCTTATTTTAGGGGAAACAGGGTATGTGGAATTGCACCCCAAAATATATTCTGCTGCTTCTCCCGAGTACGAGGATACCACATATGTGGGACTTTTTGGGAGTCTAGCTGCGTACGGCACCCCGAAAACCAATCACTGCCTTCAGGGTTTCTAAGGGTGCAAATTTTTGATTTCACTCCTCACTACCTATCACAGTTTCGAAGGCCATAAAATGCCAAAATAGCACAAAACCCCCCCAAATGACCCCATTTTGGAAAGTAGACACCCCAAGCTATTTACTGAGAGGCATGTTGAGTCCATGAAATATTTTATATTTTGCCACAAGTTGCAGGAATTTTACAATTTCTTTTTTTTTGCACAAAGTTGTCACTAAATTATATATTGCTCACACCTGCTATGGGCATAAGTCAAATTACACCCCAAAATAAATTCTGCTGCTTCTCCCGAGTACGGGGATACCAAATGTGGGGGACTTTTTGGGAGCCTAGCCACGTACGGGACCCCGAAAACCAAGCACTGCCTTCCGGATTTAAATATAAAATGCTACCAAAAAAAACTGTTAGCGATCGCAGGGATCAGGCCTGACTCTGCGATCGCTGCAGTTATGTGTTTAGTGTTTTGTAAGTGACAGTGATCGATCGATACTGCAATTGGGTGGGCTGGGCAGAGGGGCAAAACGCAGGTGCCAGCAGGTATCTGGGCTGATCCCACTAACAATGCGTTTTTTTGGAACCCTAAACTGCTGGGGATGCTAGTATAGATCTGATCAGATCAGATATTGTTCTGTTCAGATTCTATACCACTACGGGAGGTTTATGCTTTGCGTGTGGGTGTTAGCGGTACTGGCACTAACCTAGCGCTGCCTGGGGCGACGCAGACCCTGACCCTAAAACCTAATTGATATCACCTGCCGGGTGATCAGGGGGTTAAACCTTTATTGGGTAATAAATGGTGGGTGCCCTGATGCTATAAAAAGCAAACTAACCAGAGACACCCGTAACACTTATACGGTGATCACTGGTGAAAGGGTTAACTAGGGGCAATCAGGGGGTTCAAATTTTTATTAGGTAGTATATAGGGGTCCCTGGCGCTATATAAAAACCTGACGGGGAACCTAAATAACTAACTGGCTAACCAGCGTCACCAGTGACACTTATACTGTGATCGCTGGTGAAAGGGTTAACTAGGGGCAATCAGGGGGTTAAAACCATTATTGGGTAGTATATGGGGGTACCTAGCGCTATAAAAACCTGGCGGTGAACATAAAAAAATAACTAGCTACCTAGCGACACTAGTGACACTAATGCAGCGATCAGAAAAATGATCGCTTAGTGACACTGGCAAAAGGGGGTGAAAGGGTTAACTAGGGGCAATCAGGGGGTTAAAACCATTATTGGGTAGTATATTGGGGTACCTAGCGCTATAAAAACCTGGCAGTGAACCTAAAAAAATAACTAGCTACCTAGCGACACTAGCGACACTAATGCAGCGATCAGAAAAATGATCGCTTAGTGACAATGGCAAAAGGGGGTGAAAGGGTTAACTCTAGGGGCAATCAGGGGGTTAAATCTTCATTGGGGGGTGGTAGGGGGCTACCCTGGACCTAACACTAACTGCCCTGACAGTTTTTACTTTTACAACTGACACTGAATGCAGTGATCAGTAAATAAATGATCACTGCAATCAGTGACACTGTGACTGGGGGGGGAGGGGGGTTTGTGTGCCTGTGTGCTCCTACATGTCAGTGTAGTGTTGGTGCACACTTACTTTCTGTCTTCTCCTCGTAGTCCGGTCAAAAAGACCCCGAGGAGAATGCCATCACTTCCTCCCTGCCTGTGTTTACTATACACAGAGGGAGGAAGCTTCTCATTCGCCAGGAGCGATCGAGAGGGGATGGCCAGAAACCAACGGCCATCCCCTCATCTCGGATCGCTCCTGAAGCGAAACGGACCGCCGTATCCAGCGGGAGGGGATCCGATCGGACCCCCCATCCGCTGGAAGGCAAGCACGTACGTGCTTGTGCCTGCTGGTGCCATTGCGATGACGTACAATGGCAATACGGCGGTCCTTAAAGTGGTTGTAAACCCTTACAAACCACTTTGACCTACAGGTAAGCCTAGATTAAGGCTTACCTGTAGGTCCAAGCAATATCTCCTAAACCTATATGGTTTAGGAGATATTTGCCCGAAAACGGGCACCGCTGTCTACGGCGCATGCACCGTAGACAGCGGCGCGCAGGCGCACTGAACGCGGCAGTTCCAAGAATGGAGCTGCCGCATTTGTCGACTCCCGTTGCGCATGCGCGGGAGTGACGTCATCACGGCTTCGCCGAATGACAGTGGCGGAGTTGCGAGACGCCACCAGCAAGATGGATGCAGTGGACTACAGGGGACAGCGGCGACTTCGCTGGCTCCTGTGTCAGGTAAGTGACACATAATGGGCTACTATGCGATGCATAGTAGTCCATTATGCTTTACCTTTGCAGGGAAAAAAAGAGGAAGTAAACTCATCAGGGTTTACTTCCTCTTTAAGTGGTTAAAAGTCACACAAAAAGTCAAACCATTTATTCATTTAAAAAGGGTCTCCTTTATTAGGATTTGATAAGTGCTGAAGGGCAAGCCTCACTCTTGCAAGGTGTTTTGTGCTTATATTGATGGGAACAGGGAGCTCCCCCCACATCATGTCTCCAAAAGAGATGTGGGGGTATGTGGAGGGAATCTTCTGAGAATCTGGAAGATCTTTAGATCATGGGTGCTCAACCTGTGGCCCTCCAGCTGTTGCAGAACAACAATTCCCACCATGCTTCTGCCTTTGGTAGTCATGCTTGTAACAGCCAGCCTTGCAATGCTTCTTGGGACTAGAGGCAGCTAGAGGGCCACAGGTTGAGCACTCATGGTTTAGATCAAGGGATCTCCCTGCTACATGAATAGGTTTGGGTTACATAGTAGCTGTTCTCGTTCATTAACATAAACAATTGAATAAGTAAATTAAACCATTAACCACTTAAGGATCAAGCCTCTTTCTGAGATTTGTTGTTTACAAGTTAAAAACATTTTTTTTTTTGCTATAAAATTACTTATAACTCCCAAATATACATTTTTTTCCAACACCCTAGAGAAACAAATGGTGGTAATTGAAATACTTCCTCTGTCACAACGTATTTGCGCAGCAGTCTCACTTTTTTGGAATAAATACAGTTTTTTAATAAAAAATAAGACAACAGTAAAGTTAACCCAATTTTTTTTATATTGTGAAAGATAATGTTACGCTAAGTAAATTTATACCTAACATGTCACGCTTCAAAGTTGCGCTTGCTTGTGGAATGGCGACAAACCTTTACCCTTAAAAATCTCCATAGGCGACGTTTAAAAAATTCTAGAGGCTGCATGTTTTAAGTTACAGAGGAGGTTTAGAGCTAGAATTATTGCTCTCACTCTAACGAACGTGTTTATCCATCACATGTGTGGTTTGAACACCGTTTTTATATGCAGGCGCTACTCACGTATGTGTTCACTTCTGCACACAAGCTCGTTGGGACAGGGCACGGTTACATTTTTTTTTTCTTAGCTATTTTACTTTTTATTTTTTATTTTTACACTATTTAAGAAAAAAAAAATTCACTTTTATTCCTATTACAAGGAATGTGAATATCCCTTGTAATAAAAAAAAAGCATGACAGGACCTTTTGAATATGAGACCCCAAAAAGACCCCATATCTCATATTTAGACTAAAATGCAATAAATAAATAAAAAAATGTAATTAAAATTTTTTTTTTTTTTTAAATGGCCCTTTAAGGTTTTGATGCCGCTTTCACCCAGCAATTGTATAGAGACGGTTGGGGGCCATCTTCCCCTCACTCATCTGCTTACCCAGCTAGTGACAGGACGCGATTGCCTCCTCTGCTGCCGACAGCTCTGGTAAGCGTCGGAGGGCACCGGATTGCAGCGGGAGGGGGCCCTCTCCTGCTGCCAATAATAGTGATCTCGCAGAGACCACTTTTACCTTGTAGCGGACTACCCGCTGAAGAAGGGGATACTGGGTTATGGCAGCTAGCTGTTACCATAGCAACGCTATCCTCCTTCAAACAGACAACGTAAAACTGCGGTGAGCAGTCCGTAAGTGGTTAAAAAAAGTCCTTTTTAAAATAAATCTGTAATTTTGCAGCAGCGGTGTGGTAGAGGGGGATAATCTGGCAACAATATTGAAAATGTTATTTAAAACGTTAACATTGCCTCCCCCCCAATGTATACTGATTTTTGCTTCCCTGGGTAGATATTTACAATAAAATGGCAGAGATCAAACAGTAGGAGCCCTTACTAGTTCACTCAAATAACGAATGAACTTTTATTTATATTTTTTGTATTTATTAGCAGGTGGGATAATAGAGTTATTTGATACAAAAAACTGATACAAATGTAGTAAGCAGCCTTATAAGGGTGGGTAGGAATAAGTATCCTAGAGCATGCAATAACATGCATTAGAAATGTGCCTGTGCTATAGTGTACCACAATACACAGATGTTAATAAAAAATAGTGTAAGTATGATTTATTTGTTCTTAAGGTAAATTGAAGGTCTATTCAACATAAATGGGTTACCTTGATACACTGTGCTTTATGATGGACTTTTGACTGCAGTGGGAAGTGGCCTGGCAGGGTTCAGGAAGGTAAGCTGCATGCTCACCCTCCTTCCTTTACTTGCCAGCCAGGCTGTATTCTTAGATAAGGTTTGATACAGATTAGGGGTTGCCCCACATCTTTTTTTTTTTAAGGAACTTATGCTATTTTTTTACGTGGAGTTCCCCCTTACAATCCACAACAGACCATCATTAAGGATAATGCCGTGTACACATGACCGGACTTCCCGGCAGAAAAAGTTGACGACGTTCTTCCCCACGGACTTTCGACGGAGTTACGATGGACTTCCTCATGAACGGACTTGTCGTCACACGAACGGACTGAAGTCCGTTCGAAAGTCTGTTCATTTTGAACATGATGACGTACGACGGGACTAGAAAAGGAAGTTTAATAGCCAGTAGCCAATAGCTGCCCTTGTGTCATATTGGTCCGTAGGACCAGCATACAGACAAATGTTTTCCCGATAGGAATTGAGTCCATCGGATAGATTTGAAACATGTTCTATTTCTAGGTCTGTCAGGATTTTTTAAAGAGAAACGATCGGACTATCCCACACACAATCGGACTATCCGACGTAATGATTCCATCGGACCTATTCTGCCGCATAATCCGGTCATGTGTACGTAGCATAAGGGTTCTGAAATGAATTTTGGTGGGGGTTCCATAATTTTTATGCGCTAAATAACAGTTTCGAAAAAAAAAAAAAAAAAAACATTTGCTGGTAGTTTACATTTCTCTTCTTTTTTTAAGAGAAATGGCTTGGGGGTCTCCCTAAAATTCTTCTCAAGTCCCACAGTCTACAAATTCACAGAGTGAATTGATGGTGGACTATAGTACACAGAGGACATCTGCTTGCAGTGAATTGGCTCAACTCCTTATAAATCTCAGTATGTCTTTTGTCCATATATAGTAGAGCTAGCACAATATGAAATTTATACAAATCAAAATTATTACCACATGGTTAAATAGTAAATAAAACACTATCTGACATTTTTGAAGTGTTCGTCTGACTGACATGTTTTTATACAATCTATCACTTCTCTGTGCACTATAATTAAACATGTGGCTGTAACACAACAATGAGGAGCTTGAAAAATAATATTTTTTTTTAAATGGAATGAAGCAATAATATTTTATTCTATACTGGAAAAAAAAGGAAAAACATTATTATTATTATATGCCTGAAATATGTAAATGTTGTTTTCCTTAAGAAATGTATACATTTTGAATAGCGTAAAGAAACAATGTTTTACTTTTACAGTACTACAGTAAATATTAGACTAGAATAAAAAATAAAAATAAAAACACTTTAGTCTCCTTTACTGGATATAATATAAACTACTGAGTAAAAAAAATCATGGCTAAACATGCTGTCTAATCTGAAATGTATGATGGTCTATCTCTGTTTCCTCCAAGAAACCCACTTCTGTGCTGACAAAGCACTAGGTTCAGAAGAGTGAGTATCGTACTCCACAATTCTGTCCCGTGGTCACTCCACAATTCTGTCCCGTGGTCTTTCCATGACCGGTGGCATGATGCAGAGGGGCCTGCATTGTTTGTGAAAGGCACTATAGGCTAATTGTTGTTCACTCTGGTGAATACAAACCAGATTGTATTTTTTGATCCAATTGTCCAACAACTCAGAGCATTTACAGAAGGTGCTCGTAGGGGGGTGATTTTGATTTCAAGATGAACCTCATCCTGGATGCCTCCACAACCTCCTCTCATATCTCTTATGCAGCATTAAAATGTCTTAAGAAAGGTTTCCAAACCTTTCACCTGGTTCAGGTGTGGCGGATCCTCCATCCAAACCCTCATGACTCATTTTACTCTCACCCACGATTCATACACCATTATCCATGAACCGTATTTGGAGGAAGAAAAATGCTAACTATGACCCTAAGAACACCATCCCTACAATCAAGAATGGAGGTGGAAACATTATGCTTCGGGGCTCTTTCTCTGCTTAAGGTACAAACTGACTTTGCCACATTGAAGGGACAGTGGACTGGGCCAAGTATTGTAAAATCTTGGATGAGAGCCTTCTTCCCTCAGCAAGAACACCGAAGATGGGTCATGGATGGGTCTTTCAACATGACAATGAATCAAAACATATTACCAAGGCAGCAAAGGAGTGGCTCAAGTTGAAGCACATTAAGGTCATGGAGTGGCCTAGCCAGTCTCCAGACCTTGATCCTATGGAAAATTAATTGCGTTAAAGCTGAAACTTCAAATTCCTTCTTCTGAGATGTGTGCAAACCTGGTCACCAACCACAAGAAATGTCTTACCTCTGTGCTTGCCAACAAGGGGTTCTCCACCAAATGCTAAGTCATGTTTTGCTTGGGGATCAGATACTTATTTTACTAACTGAACTGCATCTCAGTTTATAACATAAGTATTGTGTGTTTTTTCTGGGATTTTGGTTGATATTTTGTCTCTATCATTTAAAATAAAACTATGATAAAAATTATAGACCCTTTATTTCTTTGTAAGTGGGCAAACTTACAAAATCTGCAGGGGATCAAATAATGATTTTCCCACTGTATGCTTTGGGATCATATCACAGTGATTGCTAAGGATGCAAAAGACCCACTCCTTTGTCAAAATTATAGAACTATTTACCTCCTAAACATCGACCTCAAACTAAATCCTTGTGATGACATTGCTTTATTTGATCCCAGTTTAATACATTCAGATCAGGGGATATTCATACCCACAAGAAAGGCGAGGGAAAGCCCTAGATCTGATTCACACTGCCGACTCTTGAAAAATACTTATGGTGCTCCTTTCTACCAATTCCGAAAAGGCATTCACAGGGTGAAATGGAACTTCTGGACAGAAACCCTTTGTCATAGTGCCAGTAAAAATGGCTGCGATCGTTGCAGGCGTGAAGTGCACATGCACAACTCCAGAATTCCCCGAGATGATCCTGAGTCTGTACCGCCCAGCCCGCCCCGCCTACTGATGATGTCATGCCGCAAGTCGCATTTCTCGCTACATGGCACCGGCCAGAAAATTTTAAATGGCAGCAGCTGAGCGGGATAATGGTGGATGAGCTTGTGCAGTGTGTGGACAGTACAGTGGAGCCAGAGGACTGGGGGAACCAATGCACCATCACCGCAAGAGAGATCAATGGAGGGTGCTGACCCACCCCCTGCTTCGGATGGACACACACACACATACAAGGGCCACTTCTTGGTAATGTCACTGTTGTGCCATATTTTCTCCACTTGATGATGACTGTCTTTACTGTGTTCCATGATATATCTAATGCCTTGAAAATTCTTTTGTACCCTTCTCCTGACTGATACCTTTTAACGGTGAGATCCCTCTGATGCTTTGGAAGCTCTCTGTGGACCATGGCTTTTGCTGTACAATGCAACTAAGAAAATGTCAGGAAAGACCTACTAGAACAGCTGAACTATATTTGGGGTTAATTAGAGGCACTTAAAATGATGGCAGGTGTGTACTGACTCCTATTTAACATGAGTTTGAATGTGATTGCTTAATTCTGAACACAGCTACATCCCCAGTTATAAAAGGGTGTGTACACTTATGCAGCCACATTATTTTATTTTTTTATTTTTACTTCCCCCCTAAAAGATTTCAGTTTGTTTTTCAGTTTTACAGTTTATAGGCCATTTTAAAGGTGGAAACATTTATGAAATTATTTTTCTTTCTCATTCATCACTATTACTACCTGGGTTATGCGCCACCTATAGGTGCATGGACACTGGTAAAATAACCAAAAATAACCAAAAACAGGAAGTGATCCCCTATATAACCGCTCACATAAAGGAAATACTCCAGTTTTTTTCACCAGTGTCTAAAATGGTGGTTGATGGTGGTTGATCACTTTTGAGCTCTCTGGGGGGGCTTGCATGCTGTAATCCCACACAGGTTCTTAAGAATCAAAGCATTTCTGGTTCAGATCTATTAAAAAAAAAAAAAAGCTACTATGCTAATGTAAATGGTACCCAAGCCATGTAAAGAAGATTTAAGGATCAACAATGAGGTTTTGCCTGTAATGCAACCTTCAGGTGCTGGACCCTGTGTAGTAGAATCCTGGACATCACAGTGCTAAGGCATTCCTGCAGGGTGCTGTACAGGTCCAAGGGAGTGGACCTTCATTCTAAAAGGGTATCCAGTCCTTGAAGGCTTGTGTGACAGAACCTGACCCGATGGGTGAAGGCTGGACCTCTGACCTAGGCTATTGTCCTGCAGCGGGAGTGGTAAGTGGACTAGAGGTGGTAAGTGGCCCTGTGAAAAACCAGGGTCCAATTATTATCTATTTTCCCCTGCAACAATGTTGCTGGCCAGTGAAGGGGACACAGAGCAGACTGTCCTAGGTGACATGTGAGTCCTATGGGTGATGACAGACACAGCCTGGAAGTAGATGGAAGAACAGTTCATTGTATAAGATTCTTCCAAGGGGGAATTATGGTACCGAGGAACTTTTGTATTATCACAAAGCCAGTTACCATTGCTTCAACAAGCTATGTCTTCCAAAGAAGCATTCCGGGGGGTGAGCTCTGCAGCAAAAGGGCACATATTTTCCATCAGTGGCCCCTGTAGAGGCTAAACGGAAATCTGCTGCAATAGCCTCTCCTGAAAGACCGGATGTCATCGGGCAATCTGAGTCGCTGCGTCTATCCAGCATTGTGGCTACTACCAGTACTACTACCTCTGAGTTTATTATTAAAAAGGACCTGGCATCAGCTTTGGCTGGTTTAGAGGGCAAAATTGCTGGAATGATCACTTCTGTCACACAAAGTGGCAAGAAGCGTGACAGGTCCTCTTCCACTTGACGAGGTAGAAGAGGTAACAGCCAGTCAGGCAATTGATATCCAAGCAGAGGAATCTCCCTCAAGTGATTCAGAGCCTGAAGAGGCTAACATTATATCAGCCTCTCAATCACAAAAGCTTCTCATCCATTCTTTGTACAGATGGTCCATACAGCTTTTAAGTTACCTCCAGTAGAGGTCCCTGAAACACCTTGTTCCTCCCTGGGTTCCTTAGAACCATGGCATGGTACACAGTTATTTCCTTTTCACCCCACTCTTGAAGTAGGTGGTATAATCCGACTGGGAGCACACAGACAGGATATTTGTGTCTCTAAGGAGATTTTCTCTGTTATACCCTATGGAGAAAAGCTTTAGTAAGAAGTGGAGCATACTGGTTGTGGATGCAGCAGGTTTCCTCCCTGAGCAAGACCTTAACTTGTCCAATGGATAATATGCAGGTCTTTAAGGATCCTGCAGATAAGAAGCTGGAAGCCTTGTTAAAGGCATCCTTCGCCCTGGCAGGTTCCGCTATTCAGCCCACAGTAGCAGCAATTGGGGTCTATGAAGCCTTGAAGAATCAGGCTAGATGGTCCAATAGACCAAATGATTCTGTCTGGGATAGAGTAGATCTGCCTTGGGCTCTTTGCTTTGCTATAGATGCCCTTAAAGACTCCGTGCAGCAGATCTCCCGCATGGCTATTTTGTCTGTGTTTATGGCTGAAAATCTGGTCAGCAGAGCTCCCATGTAAGAGGATGCTAGCTGGTTTTCCTTTTCATAGAGAGCGTTAGTATGGGGATGATCTTGATTGGTACATTCAAATGATATCTGGAGGAAAGAGTTTCCTCCTCCCTATGAAAAAGGTAGCTACACTGCATTTTTTTAAGGTGCCACACGCTTATTCCTCAGGTTTTTCAGGCCCTAGGTAGTTCTGATGGCACCAGGAATATGCTGCCAAAGGTAAACAGCAGGGCCAGGACCAAAAGAGGCCGTGGGTCCCAAAGTCCGCTTATACTGGCACCCAACCTTCCTTGTGAAGGGACGCCCCCACTTCTGCCGGTGGGGGGGAAGGTTGCTGCAGTTTGCGGGATCGTAGGGAATGCTAATTCAGGACAGGTGGGTCATCTCCACAGTGTCTTAGGGATACAGGCTGGAATTACACTGTTATCTTCCTCAAAGATTTGTGAGGTCCAGTGTTCCCACGGACCTTTCAAGAAAGGGCTTATTACTTCAAGCTCTAGACCGTTTAAGGCGGCAGGGGGTGATCATGGAGGTCCCAGTTCCCAAAATGAGAACAGGGTTTTATTCAAATCCGTTCATGGTTCCAAAGCCAAATGGTGACATAAGACTAGATCTAAGAGCACTGAACCGCTATCGGCCCTTTCGAATGGAATCAGTCTGCTCTATCGTGACCTCTCTTCAAGAAAGAGATTTTCTGGCATCCATAGATATCAGGGATGCATACCTGCACGTGCCAATGTTTCAACCTCATCAAAGGATTTTGCACTTTGTCATAGAGGAACAACATTTTCAGTTTGTGGCTCTGATCTTTGGGCTAGCAACCACACCCCGGGTCTTCACAAAGATGCTAGTACCCGTACTGGGTCTTCTAAGATCTTGAGGAATCTTGATTTCAGGCTACTTAGACGATCTCCTACTCAGGGATCAATCGCTGCAAGTTTTGATAAGGAACATGAACATTATGGTCCAATTCCTGGAACATCTCGGATGGATCATAAATTCTGAGAAATTTGCCCTAAAACCGGTTCAAATTCTGGAATATTTAGGCCTTATCATGGACACACTCCAGACAAGAGTGTTCTTGCCTCCAAGAAGGGTCGAGGCCCTAAAGGATTAGGTTTGGCAGATAACCTGAAAGAGAAGCCCATCTGTCCGACTCTGTATGAGTCTTCTGGGAAGGATGGTTTCCTCATTCAAGGCAATTCTGTATGCCCAGTTGCATTTCAGATCATTGCAGCAGAACATTCTGTCTGCATGGAGCAGGAAGATGCAGGCTTTGGATTCCTGCATGATCATAACCCCCAAGGCTAGAGGAAGTCTCGCCTGGTGGTTAATAGACCAGAATCTGGTACAGGGAAGGTCATTTCTTCCACTGTCGTGGAAGGTAGTGACCACAGATGCCAGTCTTTCCGGCTGGGACGCAGTCATGGAAAGTTCCACAGTCCAGGGGAAATGGACTCTGAATGAATAGGGAGTGCCCATCAATGTGCTAAAACTGCAGGCAATACACTTTGTGCTGAATTATTGGACTTCAAGTTTACAGGGTCACCTGGAAAGGGTGCAAACCGACAATGCCATGGCTGTGGCCTATGTCAACCACCAAAGTGGCACCAAGAGACGTCTGGCCCACCTGGAGGTCAGTCATATTTGGTAGAGAGAATTCCCTCTTTTCTTTAATCAGGCTTAGATAAAAGATTAGCCAATAATTAAAAGGCAGGTTTCAGTCTAATCAGTGTACTTCCAGAAGCATTTGGCTTCACATTCCATGGTCCGAACTTTTCTTCAGGGAGTGACTCACGTAGCAGCCTTTTGAACCAATCAACGAAGCTCCTTTTTTTTTTTTGCAATTACTTTGGCTAAAAGGGTCTCCTTTCCTGTAAGGAGCCGTTTTTGCTTTTGCACCATGCGTCCTGTTCCATCCAGAAGAAGAGAAGGTGGTGGCGGTGACAGAAGACCGGGCCACCACTAGTAAAAGAGCTGGGAGAAGAAAGTGGAGGCCTGGAAAGAAGAACCGAAGAGGGGGACAAGACCCCCGAAGTCGGAAGAAGACCCCTGGACGGCGACAAAGAAGAAAGCCAGGCTTCTCCGCTAGTAAAAGAGCTAGCAGAAGATATCGGAGGAGTCCAGCGAGAAGACCCCCAAGACAGAAGACCACCGGAGCTGTGCAATAAATTATTATTAAAGGGGGCTCATGGATTCCGATAAGCCCCCTACCCGCAGACCCCAACAACCAACGGCCAGGGTTGTCAGGAAGAGGCCCTTGTCCTCATCAACATGCCCCTTCCCCAAAGCACCTGCCATGTTGAGGGCACGTGGCCTGGTATGGCTCGCTCGTCCCCACCCCCTTTCCTGACCGGCTGCATTCTCGGATAAGGGTCTGATATGGACGTTGGGGGGACCCCCACACCTTTTTTTCCGGCGTAGGGGTTCCCCTTTAAGTCCATACCAGGTGGCGGGGCCAGCAAGGTGTCAATCTCGCCGATGGAGGCGGTGACATTGACCTCCTGCACTAGTCCCGTCTACCTGGAGCCACGTTCAAAATGAACGGACTTTCCTCCGTGTGTGGGCAAGTCCATTAATTTCAAAAGTCCGGCGGTTTGTCCACCAGAAAAGTCCGGTCGTGTGTGGGCAGGTCCGTCATTCGGAATGTCCGGCGGACCTCAGCTGCAAAGTCCGGCGGGTGTTCCGCCAGACTAGGTCTACCGTACTAAGTCCGCCAGATAGTCCAATCATGTGTACGCGGCATAAGGCATCCATTTTACTTTGGATTCACCAGTTAAGCACTCAGACCCATGGCCTGAAAGGTAAAGCTCCTCCCTTTGGGGTTAGTGCTCATTCTAGCAGGGGTTTTTGGAACCTCCTGGGATTTTACCATCAGTCATCAGTGGTGCAGATTTGAAAGGCCGCTACTTAGTGTTCGGTACATATGTTCACAAGATTTTATCAGGTGGATGTTAAGGTAGCAGAGGACATGGCTTTTGGCCGTAGTGTCTTGCGGACTGCTGTATAAATCTGATGGTGTTTTCATACAGTGTGTCTCCCTCCTCTCAATGCTATTGCTCTGGGATGTCCCAGGTAGTAATGTATATGGCTGCTCTGTGTCCCATGATGTACGAGAAAGAAAATTTTATTTTTTCTTCATACTTACTTAAAATCCATTTCTTTGAGTACATCATGGGACACCGCAGTCCTTCCCCTCTCTTTTAGGGAGTTCATTGCTTGCTACAAAACTAGAGTACTTCCTGTATGTGAGGAGTTATATAGGGGATCACTTCCTGTTTTTGGTTATTCTACCAGTGTCCATTCACCTATAGGTGGTGCATAACCCAGGTAGTAATGTATATGGCTGCGCTGTGTCCCTTGATGTACTCAACTAAAGTGATTTTACAGGTAAGTATAAAGAAAAATTCCAATTATCTTTATCTCATTATTTTACATCACAGAAACCTGATATTTTAACAGGGATGTGTAGACTTTTTATATCCACTGTATACGTTTGTTTTAGTATTCGACAACTTGTTTAAAAAATGCATGCCTTATCATTAAAAAAAATGCAATTCTTTTGAAATCACAGGGGTAATATTGTGTAGTATATAGGTTAATACTATATGTCTAATTATGATGTATACACTGTATGTGCACAATTATGCAGATGAATCAGCTTGAATTCCTGTAAATCAAATTCACTGTACCAAAACTAACAAGTACTCAGCCAGCTGAATGATTTGATTGCGATAACATCCTAAGGTCTTACATGATTTCTGTTATAAGTAATACAGAACTTCACATCTGAGTTGTAACAATGGGAGTGTACAGTATACGTCAAACATAATACGTCTTCACCTTGTCAGTTAGTTCAACAAGGTAAATACCCAATGCCATTATCTAGTCACATATTGATTCAATAATTAACTACCTGAAAAACACAACTGTAGTAAAGACAGTGCTAAAAAAAAAAGAAAGGAAAAATACCTAACCTAACAAATATATAATGCATAGAAACATACATATATACCATAAAAACAGGCATAGCATTGTTGTATGATTTTTAGAGAATGATAATAACCAGGTCTGGAACTTTCTTGATAATAACATTTGTTTAAAACTCAGCATCTCAATTATGATCAGGCAGACAATACTATTGTAGTTATATAAAAAAAACAAAGGACAAAAAAGACAATATAGGTTCTGAAAGTGTGCAGTCATAGTAGGCTAGTGGAATGGTCTGACAGTGTTTGCTAACATGTTTAAAGAATAAACTAAATATTATATTGTTATCAACAAAGCGATGAACAACACAGAAAATTATCAATATCCACCTTGATACTATACAGTTGTCAAGACAATTGTTGCACCGATATGTACTCTCCAGCTACACTATAGGATTAGCCCAATGATGGAAGTAGACCTACCTAAAAAAGTGTAGGCTAACAGATGTCCTGCAGTAGAGTAAGCCCTCTTGGGACATGTTAGAGCAGGAAGCTGGACCTGTAAAGCAGGAGACTCACTGGAATTCACTGGAACAAATTAAGGGTGAATAACTGGAACAGGGCTCACCAAGTTTGAGGAGAATCACATGTGGGAGGAGGTGACATGGAATCACCCAGGGTTAGAACTCTACCTGGTATTTCCCAGTGACCCCATCACAGTGGTCTTACCCTCATCACCTTAGATTGCAACCCCTCAACACCAGGGGATAAAAGGTACCATAAACTAGCTTTTAAACTACCTGGGGTGTCTTAGCATTTGTTAGTCCTCAGTACAAGTACTAATCTACTCATCCTACAAAATCACCTGAAGAAGACTACGAAAGTTGAAACGCGTTGGGGTTCCTGTTCGCTGATTAATGGAAATTTTCATGATTTTGCAAATGTTCTTTTATATATATATATATATATATATATATATATATATATATATATATACACATACATACATATATATACTATTTATTGGTTTTAATTCGTGTACATTTTTTGTATTTTAATTATAATTTTGACTTCACGGTGGCTTTAAAATCCCACCTATAGTATAATTTATTTTTGTTACATTGTTCAAGGATATAGGAAAATTGTTTGATTCCGTGCAGTGGAAGATTTATTAAGTACCAACAAAAAATAATATAATTTAAAAAAATGTGTAAAATCAAATTACATATATATATAACTGCTGCCCCTACTGATTACTCCCACGTAAGTGGGGTAGAAAGATGAGAAAAAGGAAATAGAGGTAGGTGTGGCACTGTCCATTTAAATAGCTTAAATAATTAGTGATATAATGATGTACAATTAATTAATATAGCTTGTGAAAAATAAAAATAAAAATGAAAATAAAAATAAAATATATTGTATGTAATGATATAGATGTAGAAAAATACTGAAAAAATGCACAAAATTCTAACATAAGATGTGATACTACACACAAAATGCACAAAATTAATCCATAGAAAATGGTGAATAAATCAAAAAAAAAGTCCATGATTGCGTGAAAAAATGCTAAATTAATTATATATCTCCAACGTGATCAGATGTTTACAACGTGAATATACTAATACAATTTAAAAATTTAATATAAAACAAATATAAAAGTTCATAATCCCAAAAAGATTAAGTAGATGAAAGTGCTTTGTGCTGGTGAAGGAAACCCCCCCCTGCTGCTCTAGTTCCTCTTGGAAGGTGGACACAGCATACGTGATTTTTTCATTCTCTTATTGTGACTGCACTCACCAGAGATCATTCCCCCTCCCGGGGTATGGAGCATTCACAGTTTTTGCCACTGTGCAGCACTCTGGAAAATTATCCAATCCTAGATGTCCTGGTAATGTTTCCCTTATGCACCGTACAAAAGAGAGACGGATCCCAATAGTGTAATATTGTAAAAGACCTTGTTTATTTGTAAAAAATGTGTGGAAATGTACTCACATTTAATATGAAATATAAAAGCATCTACTGCTGACAATGTCGCCATCAACCGGAAATGACACAGGGACATCTGTGTACCTCAGCTCTACTAGTTTCGTCGTACTGACGTATTCTGGAGCATTGCATACGTGCCTGCTTCACTTCCTCTTTATAGTGCAAAGCGGTCACGTGATTATGGCGGACATTTTTTGTAAGACATTGCAGACCGGAGACCAGAAAGCTCATGGTCATAGTGAACACTCAGCGGCCATTTTCGCTGAGGTAATGCACACCGAAGTCCAAATTGCCTGTATTTGATAATAAACCTCAACGATTAAGGACACTCCCTTCTGGTCACCGGTGGCCATTTTTGATGTGGTATTTCGGACCAAAGATTATTATTACTGCTGCTTCAATTGGTCGTTTTTTGCATTACTTCATTTAGATGTTCAATACAAGAACTAAAACTAAAAAATTTGATTAATAAAAAATAATTAATAAAATATATGTTTGTGACATTCGGATTGCACTATACATTTGATGGGTAATCTTAATTTGTTACATCATTCCAAATTACCGCAAATTAAGTATACCTGAACCATGCATATAAAATTACTAGAATTATTATAATTAGGAAGGAAGACACTATTACATTAAACTGCATATTAATTGAAAAGACCGTGGTTACCATATCTCAGGAAATTGAGATCACTGAAAGATGAAAATAATAATAAAAAATAAAAAAAGTCCATATAAGAATCTTTTGATATAAAAAAAAAAGTTTTAATAAATTATTAAAAACATGACATGTGTATGTCCAAGAGAAGGAATGAATAATTATAATAGAAGAAAAGGAAAGTAAATAAAGTTGTATGTGTGATGTTTTGGATTGAATAATATTGAGGAGATTTTTGTAGTGTATAGATGGAAGGATTTAAATTCATGCTGTTTATTTTAAAACCTAAAAATTAGTTAAAAAACTGTTTAGATCCAGGTCAATGTTCATTCCTGTGGGTTGGAAAGTATCAAGTTGGAACATCCACCTAGTTTCATTCTGGGAAATGTTGATATTCTTATTGTCCCCTCTCCAATGACCTATAATCTTGTCTATACCATAAAAGGTAATACACGTGGGGTCTCTTTTATGGTAGTCCCTAAAATGCCTTGAGACGCTATGTTTTTTTAAGCCGTTTTTTATGTTAGCTATGTGTTCCCGAATCCTTACCCGTAATTCTCTCGTAGTCCTCCCCACATATTGTTTGTGGCAGGGACATTCAATCACGTAGGTTACATGAGTACTGCCACATGTGATTCCCTTATATTGTAGCTGCATCCATTAGCCGATCAAGAGAATGTTGTCCTTTTCTTATTGGAATAATTTCCCAGAATGAAACTAGGTGGATCTTCCAACTTGATACTCTCCAACCCACAGGAATGAACATTGACATGGATCTAAACAGTTTTTTAACACATTTTTAGGTTTTAAAATACACAACATGAATTGAAATCCTTCCATCTATTCACTGCAAAAATCTCCTCAATATTATTCAATCCAATACATCACACATACAACTTTATTTACTTGTCTTTTTTTTCTATTATAATTATTCATTCCCTCTCTTGGACATACACATGTCATGTTTTTAATTTATTAAAACATTTATTTAAATATTTTTTTTATATCAAAAGATTCTTATATGGAATTTTTTATTATTTTTTTATTATTATTTTCATCTTTCAGTGATCTAAATTTCCTGAGATATGGTAGCCATGGTCTTTTCAATTAATATGTGGTTTAACCACTTAAGGACTGCTTCCTGCACATTTACGTCGGCAGAATGGCACGGCTGGGCACAAGCACGTACAAGTACATTGCTCTTTAAGTGCCCAGCTGTGGGTCACACGCGTGCTGCCCGCGGCACGCTCATGACCCGGTCCTGAGCTCCGTGACCGTGGTTGCAGGACCAGCAGACCCGAACGCCACTGGTGTCCTGCGATTGGGTCACAGACCTGAAGAATGAGGAGAGGTCTGTGTAAACAAACCTCTCCCCATGCTTCCTAGTGTGGCTGTCACCGATCGTCTGTTCTCTGTTATAGGGAAAGACGATCAGTGACGTCACATGCCAAGCCACGTCCCCAACAGTAAAAAAACACACGTCACACATAACCCCTCCCCGCCCCCTAGTGGTTAACTCCTTCACTGCCAGTGTCATTTACACAGGAATCGGCGCATTTAAATAGCACTGCTTGCTGTATGAATGACAATGGTCCCAAAAATGTGTCAAAAATGTCCACCATAATGTACCAGTCACAATAAAAATCACTGATCGCCACCATTACTATTAAAAAAAATATTAATAAAAAGGTTATAAAACTATCCCCTATTTTGTAAATGCTATAAATTTTGCGAAAACCAATCAATAATCGCTAATTGCGATTTTTTTTAAATCAAAAATATGTAGAAGAATATGTATTGGCCTAAACTGAGGGGAAACATTTTTTTATGTATTTTTTGGCGATATTTATTATAGCAAAAAGTAAAAAATATTGAATTTTTTTCAAAATTGTTGCTCTATTTTTGTATATAGCGCAAAAAATAAAAACCGCAGAGGTGATCAAATACCACCAAAAGAAAGCTCCATTTGTGGGCAAAAATGAGCCATGTCGCACGACCGTGCAATTGTCAGTTAAAGCGGCGCAGTGCCGAATTGCAAAAAGGGGCCTGGTCCTTTGGCTGCAAATTGGTCCTGGGCTTAAGCGGTTAATGTAATAGTGTCTTCCTTCCTAATTATAATAATTCTAGTAATTTAATATGTATGGTTCAGGTATACTTAATTACGGTAATTTGGAATGATGTAACAAATTAAGATTACCCATCAAATGTATAGTGCAATGCGAACGTCACAAACATATATTTTATTAATCATATTTTATTAATCTATTTTTTTAAGTTTTAGTTCATGTATTAAACATTTAAATTAAGTAATGCAAAAAAAGACCAATTGACACTGCAGTAATAATAATCTTTGGTCCGAAATACCACATCAAAAATGGCCACCGGAGACCAGAGGGGAGTGTCCTTAATCACTGAGGTTTATTATCAAATACAGGCAATTTGGACTTTGGTCTGCAATACCTCAGCAAAAATGGCCGCTGAGGCCGCGTACACACAGACGGACTGTTCGCCCAACTTTGTCCGCTGAACAGTGTTTGGGCGGACAGTCCGCTCGTGTGTGGGCTTTCAGCGGACAGTTTCAGCGGACAGTTTGACGAACAAGGTTTTTCCGAAAAACTGTCCGCTGAAACCTTGTTTCAGCGAACAGTCCGCTCGTGTGTAGGCTTGTTCGTCAAACTAAGTTCCGCGCATGCTCAGAAAGGATTTACACGCTAAAAGTTATAATGCAGTGTATAGGACGTCGTATTTTTCGTCCCGTCGTACGTGCCGTTCACGTCATCGCGCACGGTTTCAGCAAACTGTTCGTCCGTCGTGTGTGGCCATGTCCGTCCATACTAATTTTGAGCGGACTGTTTGCCGAAACTGTTTGATGGACAAAGTTGGGCGAACAGTCCCCGCGTGTGTACGCGGCCTGAGTGTTCACTATACACAATGAGCTGTCTGGTCTCCGGTCTGCAATGCCTTACAAAAATGGCCACCGTAATCATGTGACCGCATTGCACTATGGAAGCAGGCATGGATGTAATGCTACAGAAGACAGTACGACAAAACTAGTAGAGCTGAGATACACTGACGTCCCTGCGCCATTTCCGGTTCACGGCGACAGTGTCAGCAGTAGATGCTTTTATATTTCATGTTAAATGTGAGTACATTTCCACACATTTTTTTTTACAAATAAACAAGGTCTTTTACAATATTACACTATTGAGATCCTTCTCTCTTTTGTGCGGTGCGTAAGGGAAACATTACCAGGACATCTAGGATTGGATCATTTTCCAGAGTGCTGCACAGTGGCAAAAACTGTGAATGCTCCATACCCCAGGAGGGGGAATGATTTCTGGTGAGTGCAGTCACAATAAGAGAATGAAAAAAATCACGTATGCCGTGTGCACCTTCCAAGAGGAACTAGAGCAGCAGGGTTTTTTTCTTCACCAGCACAAAGCACTTTCATCTACTTAATCTTTTTGGGATTATGAACTTTTATATTTGTTTCATATTAATATTTAAAATTGTATTAGTATATTCACGTTGTAAACATCTGATCACATTGGTGATATTTAATTAATTTTGCATTTTTTCACGCAATCATGGACTTTTTTTTATATTTATTCACCATTTTCTATGGATTAATTGTGTGCATTTTGTGTGTAGTATCACATCTTATATTATAATTTTGTGCATTTTTTCTACATCTATATCATTACATATAATAGATTTTATTTTTATTCTAATTTTTATTTTTCACAAGCTATATTAATTAATTGTACTAGGCACATCATTATATCACTAATTATTTAAGCTATTTAAATGAACAGCGCCACACCTACCTATTTTCTTTTTCTCATTGTTCAAGGTGAGGTGGCATCAATATCTGGGCATACATGTTCTATCTGACATAATCTTCTCTGCTCTATTCTTCTACTGACCACCTCTATGATAACGTCAGCTGAAAAAAAAAAAGTCCACAGCTTGAGTGGAATAATCTACTGTCTAACCCTCATTATCACTGTTTGTGATTTGTATAGTGCCCCCTTATGATGATCAATGGTTAATTACCTGACAGCTAGTCATACACCACTGGCTCTAGCAAGGATATTGGCTGGCACATTCATCTGTGGCCTTGTCATCCAACAGTAACTTTATTGTTATATATCCTGAACTAAGCAGTTACAGTCAGCTGGTTAATGTATCCACTAGTTGATTCCAACTGTATAGTGCAGGTGAGGATACTTGCATTATACGATTTTGTGTCAACATCACTGTCTACTGGCATATTTCCTCAGCATTATGATGGTAAGCAGGGTTATCAAGGAAAACTTTCATTCTGCATATCCCTGCTGCATAGGCTTGAGATGCACAGCTGTTAAGTGGTGTTAAGTAGCTGAAAGACACAAGAGGCACTGCCACTCTGCAAAATCTCAGGAATGGTGGAGAAAACATTCAACGTTTTCTTACAGGTAATTTGGTTTCCATAACTACTCTACAACGGGGTCTCTATGGTCATATAGTTCTTTTACAAGTAAATATGCGATCCGTAAAAAAACACTGAGGAAGAGAGAGCAGGGGCCTATTCTTAACATCCTTCGTGTTTCCTGTCCTTAACCACTTAAAGACCTGGCCTATTTTTCAGACTTGTTGTTTACAAGTTAAAATATTTTATTTTGCCAGAAAGTTACTTAAAACCCCATTATGCATATTTTTTTCTAACACCTTAGAGAATAAAATGGCGGTCTTTGCAATACTTTTTGGCACACCGTATTTGCTCAGCGGTCTTACAAGAGCACTTTTTTTGGAAGAAATACACATTTTTGAATAAAAAAAAAATATTTTTACTTAAATACATTTTTTTTATATTTTAACATTTATTTTAATATTGTGAAAGATGATGTTACACCGAGTAAATTGATACTCAACATGTCACACTTCAAAGTTGCGCCCACTCGTAGAATGGCGACAAACTTTTACCCTTAAAAATCTCCATATGCAACATTTAAAAAATTCTATAGGTTGCATGTTTTGAATTACAGAGGATACCTCACATGTGTGGTTTGCACACCATTTTCATATGCGGCCGCTATTCATGTATGTATGCACACGAGCTTGGCGGGACGGGCCACGTTAAGATTATTATTTTTATTATTATTATTTATTTTACCTTTCATTTTTACACTGTTCTTGTAAAAAGAAAATATGTCACTTTTATTCATAATACAAGGAATATAAACATCCATTGTAATAGAAAAAAAGCATGACATGACCTCTTAAATATGAGATTTGGGGTCAAAAAGACATCAGATCTCATATTCAGACTAAAATGAAATAAAAAAATATGTTGTTTAAAAAACAAAAAGTCTCTGCAATGGTATGGAGAAAGGTGGGGGCCATTTCCTCTCACTCCATACTCCATACCAAGCGGGGGAGCAGACGTGAATGCCTCCACTGCTGCCGGTGGCTCCGGTAAGCGTCGGAGGGCACCAGAGCGTGGTGGGAGGGGTGGCCCTCTCCTGCCACCGATAAACGTGATCTTGCAGTGAATCTGCCATAGACATCACTTTTAACTGAAGAAGAATATACCCGGGTTATGGTAGCTAGCTGCTGCCATAACAACGGTATCCGTCTTCAAAGTACCGCTGTATAATGATGGCAGGCGGCCTGTAAGTGGCTAAGGAAGAATTCCAAGTATAGAATTGTTTACATAGTTACATTGGTTCGTCTTGGACTAAGGTGACTATGCATATATCAAACCTGTAAGACACCTCTAGAGGCTGGAAATCTGTGTAGTTGATATCATTACTCCAGTGATCTCCACTATTTTCTGGATTCCATGCCGAGTTCTGCTTTGCTGCATTTTGAATATAGGAAATCGGCCAGTCGACATGGGCACCATTCAGAGAATGCTTTGAGGTTTCTCAGTGAGTGCAAAGCTTTATTTTCTTGAATGAGGTAAGGAGGTGGAGCAGTGATCTCATCATCTCTGTCTTGTCCAGCCAGAAAACACTCAGTTCAGGATGTACCAGGGCAGCCACTCATCATGGGACCTGGTAGATAGTGGAAATCAATGGATTTGCATTGTCTACTTTGCTGATTTTCAGCTTCTACAGGGATCCCACTAATATGGTATATGCTGGATGTTGCTATGCAAAAATCACCATATCTGGACGAGAAAGTAATATGAAATTGGGTAACTTTCTTGTAGTAACTATGCTATACATACACATATGGAAATTACACATACAATATACTACACTTCTTTCTTCCTGGGCTATTTTGGAGTCATGAAAACAACATTACTGCTTCTATTAATTCTACAGATGTGCAATAAGAATATGTGATGAAACTCAACATCTCAGATTAAACACTAACATTGACCTTGTTAAAATTGATAAATAACTGGTATCTCACAGATGAGGATATGAACACAGGATGCATTAATAAAGATACTACAGCTAGAATCTGTGCTATAACTAGAATTATTTATTATATGCAATGTAAACCTCTTAAAGATTGCATTTTTGCTTTTGCTTTCTGTCATGTTTTTTTTTTTTTTTCGTATGGTTTGCCCTACAATGTATTCCAGTCACATGTAATCTCTTAACATAAACATCAATAGCCCTAGAACTCATTCACTTGTTCATTAATATATAAATATAGTTTTTTGAGTTGGCAATTGGAGTAAAGTGATTTTGTTGCACTAATTGTCTACTTAAATTAAATTAAGTCTATTTTACCAATCCCTCAACAAAACCAGCTATATTCCTGATCTGATTTCTAATCTGGAGAAGGTCATTTCTTTTCTTACCTCGGCACTTTGAAAAGATTAAAGCAGCAGAGTAATATCTATATGGAAGATTCCGCTTCAGAATATATTTTAGGTTCAGTGATTCTGCTTCAAACATGAGCATGTAGCAAAAGGTCAATGCTTTGACTTGTTCTTTGTTTTGTTTATAGATTCTTTATGAATCATGTTTTGTTATAGTATTTTATTTATTTGTTTATTTTTTAATATATAGTATACAAACACAGAACAAGGCCGAATTCATCTAAATCACACTGCCTGTCCCAAGGCAATAAAGATGTACAATGCGTGCCCTGTTTTATCAAAATAACAGGTGCCTGGAGAAAACTTTCTACATAAAGTTCAATTTACAGCACATAAAACTCTTGCCTTCCAGCACCCTCTGCAGTAAAGACCTATCACACACATGTGACGTGATCATGCACTGCAGCAAGCAAGGATCAGCATGTCAACCTATCAAATAAATCATTTAAGAGGTCATTTAACACTCTGAATATAAAACACATTGCTGTTTCATATAAATTTTAATCTATCTGTTTAATTTAGTGTTCAGGCTAACTGAAAATGCTTTTAATTGTTGAAGACCAAAGACAGACAGACAGACAGACAGACAGATATAGTCCAATGGTGGCAGTTTAAATAATTTGCTGTATTTGCTTTGAACCCTGGAATATTGATTAATGTATATTATGCTCACAATGTACCAGTAGGCAAGCATTTGATCAGATCACTGGATATATATACCAATTTAAAAGATTAATTTAGGGTGCCCACGTCTTGACACAGGATTCTCAAACAAATAGAGTTCTTTAAGAGAGAAAAGAGGTTACTACTTTCAGAAACTCTTTCTCTGACCTAATGTCCATAGGGAGGCATCTGAAAGGATAGGGGAAGGGATACATCACTGTTCTGATTAAATCACTTGTGTATATACATTTCAGTTTGAAGTAATAAACCTTTGTAAGCAAAATATGGAGTTGCTGGATAACATGTAAACCAGATCTAAGCGCTCCACCTGCTGGCAGCCTATGAAAATACAAACAAATCTGTTCATACTTGATACCTGACTAGAAAAAAAGGCTTTTCACATTTTATTGTTTAGTCCTGACCATAAGAAATGAAGAAAATGTATATAAACCAATATACTGTACATCAAATGTAATACTAGAATAAGCATACCTTATGTACAACCATATGCATATATACTGTATGCATTTACATAGTCTTTTTTGTCTACATTGTCTCACATTTACTTGCAACTGGTTTTGCTAAGTGATGAAATACATATTATGGATTGCAAGACACACCAGACAATCAGACATTCTCAAACCATTTATCCAGATCTCATGCGTGAGTTCTTTATTGACTGACCACCCAGACTGAATTGTTTCCATCTGGGTGAGGCACATGATTAAAGGAAAATGCTTTGTTAATAAGCTGACAAGCAAAAGTGATTGATGATTGATAAGAAACATTTTCTCTGTCTTCTAACATAAAGTTTCACAAGCGTGGAGAATGAACATAAATAGTGAATTGTGTGATAGTATTCCTAATTTTAAAAAATGTAATTCATGCCTTTACAAATCATCTCGGTTCTTTCATTGTAATCATTGTACAGTAGGTAGTTTGATTTTGCGAAACATGAAAGTAACATAAGAAGAATACAACTTGGTAAAATAAGAAAATTAACCAGTTACGAGAAAAAAAAAGCTATAGTGTATTTGCGTTTAGTGCATATTTTGTTTTGCTTAAGAGAGCATATCTCTATACTATTAATTTCAGCAGCAATCTTTACATACGTGATCAATATATATAGTGGAGTTAAAGTATTCATACACCTTGAAATTTTCTACATTTTGTCGTGTTAGAACCAAAAATGTAAATGTATTTTATTGGGATTTTATGTGCTAGAACAACACAAAGTGGCACATAATTGTGAAGTGGGAGGAAAATGATAGTTTTCAAATTTTTTACAAATAAATATGTGAAAAGTGTGGCGCGCCTTTGTATTCAGCCCCCCTAAATCAGTACTTTGTAGAACCAACTTTTGCTGCAATTACAGCTGAAAGTCTTTCTGGGGATGTCTCTACCAGCTTTGTACATCTGGAGAGCGAAATTGTTGCCCATTTTCTTTGCAAAATAGCTCAAGCTCTGTCAGATTGGATGGAGAGCATCTGTAAGCAGCAATTTTCAAATCTTGCCACAGATTCTCACTTATATTTAGGTCTGGACTTTGACTGGGCCATTCTAATATATGAATATGCTTTGATCTAAATCATTCCATTGTAGCTCTGGCTGTATGTTTAGGGTTGTTGTCCTGATGGAAGGTGAACCAGTCTCAAGTCTTTTGCAGACTCTAAAAGGTTTTCTTCTAAGATTGCCCTGTATTTGGCTCCACCCATCTTCCCATCAACTCAGACCCGCTTAGCTGTCCCTGCTTAAGAAAAGTATCCCCACAACATGATGCTACCATCACCATGTTTCACAGTGGGGATGGTGTTTTTAGAGTGATGTGCAGTGTTAGTTTTCTGACACACATACCGTTTTGCTTTTAGGCAAAAAAGGTACATTTTGGCCTCATCTGACAGAGCACCTTCTTCTACATGTTTGCTGTAACCCCCACAAACTGCAAATGGAAATTTTTATGGCTTTCTTTCAACAATAACTTTCTTCTTGCCACTCTTAATTAATGACAGATTTGTGGAGTGCACAACTAATAGTTGTCCTGTGGACAGATTCTCCCACCTGAGCTGTGGATCTCTGCAGCTCCTCTAGAGTTACCATGGGCCTCTTGTTTGCTTCTCTGAATAATGCTCTCCTTGCCTGTCAGTTTAGGTGGACACTCATAGTTTGCAGTTGTGCCATACTCTTTCCATTTTCAGATGATGGATTGACGAGTGCTCCATGAGATGTTCAAAGCTTGGGATACTTTTTTATAACCTAACCCTGCTTTAAACTTCACCACAAAGTTATCTCTGACCTGTCTGGTGTGTTCCTTGGCCTTTATGATATTGTTTGTTCACTAAGGTTCTCTAAAAAAACTCTAAGGTCTTCCCAGAACAACTGTATTTATACTGAGATTAAATCACACACAGGTGGACTCTATTTACTAATTAGATGACTTCTGAAGGCACCAGATTTTAGTTAGGCTCGGTTCACACAGGGGCGACTTGTCCAGGCGACTTCGCCTCCTGACAAGTCGCGCCCCGTTCTGTACTACGGAACCGTTCTAATAGGAGCGACTCAAGTCGCTCCGACTTAGAAAAAAGGTTCCTGTACTACTTTTGCGGCGACTTCGGGCGACTTGCATTGACTTCTATAGGTCGCGGCAGGTCGCGGCGCTGCAAGTCGTGCCGCGTACTGTGTGAACCGAGCCTTAGGGGCATCAGAGTAAAGGGGGCTGACTACAAATGCACGCCACACTTTTCACTTACTTACTTTTCCTTCCACTTCACAATTATGTGCCACTTTGTGTTGGTCTATCACATAAAATCCCAATAAAATACATTTCCATTTTTGGTTGTAACACGACAAAATGCGGAACATTTCAAGGGGTATGAATATTTTTTCAAGGCACTATATATATATATATATATCTATATATATATATATATATATATATATACAGGTGTGGATTAAAAATATATGAATAATATACAGTCAAATATATATATGTGTGTATTGCTGCTGACGCAGACTAAGTGTTCACACCTGCACTTACATGTAAAGTCATATATATGTAACAATATATTTTACGGGGCTCCATTGTTATATACATATAATCTTCACATAAGATTATATATAAAATCACTTTGTTTCATTGTTCATGCATTTAATCTTTCTATAAAAATGAATAATATTATAGTATTAAACAGGTCTGATGCTGCTGCTGGAAAACACCACCTCATGGATGCAACATCGGCAAACCCACGTAAACTCAGTGCTGTTGCCTAAATGATGCTGTATAAATATTTCTATGCTCTATTTATTTACCATTGAGGGCATACATAGTTGCATAGTTAGTAAGGTTGAATAAAGACACCAGTCCATCCTGAGTGAGTGTCTACAATTGTCCTTATCCCTGTACATTGCACACTCACATTGGTCCCTACACTCAAGGAGCCCACAATCCAAGGTCCCCATTCATATACTAGGGCCAATTTTTGGACCGAAGCCAATTAATCTACCTGCATGTCTTTGGAGTGTGGGAGGAAACTGGAGTACCCATAGGAAACCCACACAGGCACAGGGAGAACATGCAAACTCCAGGCAGGTAGTGTCATGGTTGGAATATGAACCAGCGACCCTTTTTACTGCTAGACGAGAGTGCTAACCACTACACCACTGTGTAACCCTTAACCTTCCAACCGCCCTGAATTCCCAGGGACCATTGCAGAATTTCAATTCCAATGTCTCACGGATCCAGACTGAATCCTGGAGTTGAGTTCCGGATCCACTTATTTGAAGAAGAAGTATTGCTCTTTGGAGGAGGGTAACTACTGACGTCACCACACCATTTCACTAGGAGGACGGGCTTCCAATTGTATCTGCCAGCCGGCACTGTTTTTTATCATATAAGTTTTCAACCTATTTGATGTAAGTGCAATATTTCTTTTTTAATAAATTACTAGACTGTATGACGCTATGGTCAGTTTTTTCCTTCTGGGTCATTTGCTATAAATACAGACACGGACTTTAGCCATCCAGCCTGCCTGTCAGGGTTTCCAATCTGGTCATCGATTGCAAGCTCAAGGCCATGGCTGGGTTATAGCCAAACGCCCTTTGTGCTTGCCATCTGGTAAGCAGGTCTTTATTACGTTGCTTGGGCACTCTTCTTTAGTGTGAAGTCACTGTTGTGTCATTATGAAGAGGTTTCATTTTCTTTAATATGGACTACTAATATGTTTTCTACATTTTTTTTGATTGGGACCTTTAGCATAGCTTCTTTCTTTTTTCTTGACAATGTCATCCTTAGTGACCCAGATGACTTAGAATCTCATGCCTCCTCAAACGTATGCTGCATGGGCTCCCTGATTCTGCAAAGCCTGTGAAAGGACCTGAGGATTTGTGGTATCCAGGAGAGGAATCATTACTGGATGGTGACCCTTCTTGACACACGCTACAAGGGTACAGTTGCAGAGCTCATCTTGCCTTCCTAGAGGAAGCAGAGGATGAAACATCTTCAAGAAGCCTTGAAGAAAAATGTGTGTTTCTGTGGCTTCATTCGGTCAGTGGAAGAGTGGTGGAGAAGGCGGCCGGCTGATCGATGCCTTTAAACAATTCTTTAGTCCTTAGCGCCCTGGGCTGTTAGGTTTAAGTAACCATCGGCAGTGTCTGCATTATATGGTGCAGGATTATCTAGGCGCAAGAGCAGACTTGGAGACTTTTCCAACTGAGCATCCACTGGGTTACTGGATTTTGAGGATGGACCACTGGCCAAAACTTGCTCAATATGCAATCAAGCTACTGGCCTGTCCTGCATCCAGCGTGCTTTCTGAATGGACTTTCAGTGTTGCTGCAGGGTTTGTGGCAGATCAAAGAGTGCGCCTGACCACAGACAGGCGCACTCTTTGCTGACATTTTGCTGATATGCTGATATTTACCAAAATGAATCAGTACTTGATCAGTAGCTATCAAGCCCCTGATGCTGATGTAACTGATAGAATTTGCTATGGATCTGGGATCCCTTGAAACTTGATTATGCTAGCTTCCTTAACTCAGTGAGACAGCAAACCGTGTCTCTGGAGGGGGGCTGTGTCTCTCTCCCTCGGGCTGCAGTGCTCTTTGGATTTGCTCAAAGGCAATCTGAGTATCAGGAGGCCTCTCTAATAGGTCATTAAAGATATTAGTGACCGTCAGGGACAGATGGTTGGGATCTATAGATTCCGGAATGCCTCTTACCTGTGATTGTCCAAGTTTTCCATATGACGGTTAATCACCCTTAGATGGATGGTGTGTTATTTGCTGCACATGACATAGGGAGATATCATGGCGGGCTTGCATGATTTCCACTTCTTCCACCCTCAGGGCAATTACCTGGATGTCAGATCTTAGATCTGAGATGGCCGCCGTTAAAGTGTTTTTGATTTATGAGGCTATGCTGCAGAGATCGTCCAGGTTAAGTGCAGGGGAATCTCTCTTCACTGTCTCTGCTCCGGTGGAGATCTGCGCTCCGGAGCATTGTGGGCTGCTGCTTGGGGTGCGTAACTCATGAGAGGAGGAGGCTTGTGAGGCCTGCATCCTGTCTCTAGCCCGTGATCGGAAGATCTCAGGGAATTTGCCTGCTTACCTGAATGCCTGTTCCCGTGAAGATTGGGACCATGTTGCCGATACACTCCGGGATGTCCTCACCATGTCCAGGTTGTTCAGATTGTGGATTTGCGGGGGATAGCTAAAGTTGCAGGACCTCATGGAATGGGAGCTCCAGGCATACACGTTCATCTTGGAATGGATCCAAGCCACCCCCACCCATGTAGTTTAAGGTTAAACCTATTTTCTTTTAAGTTTAATGAGTAGCCACGTGTCTTGTTAAATTCCCTTCCACAAAAAAGTTTTATCCCTATGGGGTCACCAGTACTTTATTATTGAAATCTTTATTATTGGTAATTATAAATTGAAATCATATCCCTTCTCAGGTGTCTCTTCTCCAGAGAGAATAAGTTCAGTGCTTGCAACCTTTCCTCATAAATAATATCCTCCAGACCTTTTATTAGCTTAGTTACCCTTCTTTGTACTCCATTTCCAAAACATCCTTCCTGAGGACTGGTGCCCAGAACTGGGCAGCATGACAACTGGGTAGCTTAGTTACCCTTCTTTGTACTCCATTTCCAATACATCCTTCCTGAGGACTGGTGCCCAGAACTGGAAAGCATACTCTAGGTGTGGCCAGACCAGAGTCTTGTAAAGCGGGATACAGAGATTGAACTGTTTACCCTATCCTCCAGGTCGTTTATGAACAAAATAAATAGGACTGGTCCCAGAAACCTGTACACTCACAACTTTACATTGTAGCAAAGTGTCATTACTTCAGTGCTGTCACATGAAAATATATAATAAAATATTTACAAAAATGTGGGGGGTGTACTCAATTTGTGAGATACTGTATGTTGGGGTGTTTTCGTTTCAATATTGGGTCATTTTGTGGGCATTTCCATTGTCCTGGCGCTCCATACACACGATACCTACCTCTTTTGTGGTCATATTTATGGATAAATTCACCAAAGCATGTAGTGCAAGGGCCTGCCTGAATACTTTAAAATGGTACTGTTTTAAGTTTTGTTATGCTATTATCTTGATAGGTAATTGCAGAATATTAAAAATGTGCTTCAATTTGGACAGTGTGTATTCATATTTTTGGATTATGACACTCTTTACCTGTCCAGTGGGCTGCCAATAGTGTAAAGTAAGCAGGGGCTGGCCAAAATAATACATATTATTTATGCATTCAGCTCTCAATGAAGTGGAGAGGGTTACCTGTCCAAAACATCTCCCCCCACCCTAAAATTTTTACAATGGGCCATCAGAGGGGGTGAGGAATCTGATAAGTGTACCTTATACTGTACTTTGACTTTAAATACACATTTCAATAAATGTTCTACTTATGTTGGCCAAGAATGTTTGTGTCTAATCTGCTTGCAATGTTATGTGCAAAAGTACTCTTTTATTTGTTTGACTCCAGTTTTCTTCCAACCCACAGGAATGGCAGACTGTTGTCTCCCAATTTGCCCAACAGTGGGACTTTCCCAACTGCGGTGGGGCAATAGATGGGAAACATGTCCACATCGTCCCACTGCCCAACTCGGGGTCATACTATTATAACTATAAGAGGTATAGTAGTATTGTGTTGTTGGCCATCATAATCCCATGCCTAAAATGTGTGTCTTTTCTCTAAATCTATTTTAGATGTAGGGAAAAGACACACAGGGGGTTATTTACGAAAGGCAAATCCACTTTGCACTGCAAGTGCACTTGAAGGACAGTTGCTGTAGATCTGAGAGTGGCATGCAAGGGAAATAAAAAAATAGGATTTTTATATACAGCTTACCTGTAAAATCCTTTTCTTGAGAGTACATCATGGGACACAGGAGCTTAATTACATAGTGGGTTATATAGGCACCTTCGGTGATTGGACACTGGCTAACCCCAATTAAGGAGAATTCCTCCCCTATATAACCCCTCCCATATGGGAGGCACCTCAGTTTTGTAAAAAAGCAATAAGAAACCACGTAAAACCCAAGAAGGGTGGGGGCGCTGTGTCCTGTGATGTACTCTCAAGAAAAGGATTTTACAGGTAAGCTGTATATAAAAATCCTATTTTCTTGATCATACATCATGGGACACAGGAGCTTCATTACATAGTGGGATGTCCCAAAGCAATGCTCAGTTTGAGGGGAGGGAGACACAGATCCGAATTATAGACCGCCATGGACCAGAGGATCTAATCTGCAGCCTGCAGTACACTGCGCCCAAAGGCGGTATCTTCTTGCCCTCTGACATCCACCTGATAAAATCTGGTGAATTTGTGGACTGATGACCAAGTCGCAGCCTTACAGATCTGAGCCAGAGAGGCCTGGTGATGCACTGCCCAAGAAGCACTTACAGCCCTAGTTGAGTGCGCTTTCACTTGAAAAGGAGGACTCTTCCCCTTTACACTATAGGCCTGAAGAATAACTTGTCTAATCCATCTTGAGAGAGTGGATTTTGATGCCGCTTGGCCCTTCTTAGGGTCTTCTGGCAAAATAAACAAACAATCAGTCTTTCTTATCTGAGCAGTTGCCTGGAGATAGATACTGATTGCCCTTACCACATCTAGAGTGTGCAAAGACTCTTCTTCTGCGGACTGTGGATCTGGAAAAAAGGATGGTAGGATTACATCTTGATTCAAATGGAATCCTGAAACCACCTTAGGCAGAAAGGACCTATGAGCACGCATCACTACTCGGTCCTTATGAATAATTAGATAATGTTCCTCGCTCAAGAGAGCTGCCAGCTCTGACACTCTTCTAGCCGAGGATATGGCTATCAAGAAAAAAATTTTTTAGTCAAAAGAACTAACGAAGCCTGATGCAATGGTTCAAATGGTTGTCCCTGCAATACAGAGAGAACCAAATTTAGATCCCATGGGCATACCGGAGGTTTGATTGGCGGCCTTAACCGCATGGCCTCCTGAATGAAAGCCCGCACAAGAGAATGTGATGCAAGTGGCTTCTGGAAAAACACTGACAAGGTTGAAATCTGCACCTTGATAGTGCTTACGGCCAAATTTATTTCTAGGCCTGACAGGAGGAAAGCCAAGATCCTGCTAATGACATACTTTCTAGGATGCCATCCCCTGGGTTCACACCAGGAAACCTATGCCTTTCAGATGTTGTAGTAAATAAGCCTGGGGGCCGGCTTTCTGGCATTGACCAGAGTAGAAAGGACTGGCTCCGAGAGTCCACGGTCTCTCAGAATTTGGGTCTCAGCAGCCAAACCTTAAATTCAGACTGTGTAAAGCAGGATGGTAAATTGGACCCTGCGAGAGCAGATCTGACTGGAGAGGAAGGATCCAAGGCCTGCCTACTGCCAACTTCATGATCTCTGCGTACCAAGGTCGCCTGGGCCAAGCCGGGGCTACCAATAGAACCAAATTTGTTTCCCTCTCGACTCTTCCCAGGAACCGTGACAGAAGCGGGTATGGTGGGAAGGCATAAATTAGATTGTACCGATCCCAGGGAATTGTCAGAGCATCTGACCCCTGAGCAAATACATCTCTTGTCCTTGACACAAACTTGTCCAGCTTCCTGTTGAATCTGGACGCAATCAGATCTACGTCTGGAGTGCCCCATTTGTGACATATGGTTTGAAATATGTCTGGGTGTAGAGCCCATTCTCCTGGGCATAACTGTTGGCGGCTTAGAAAGTCTGCTTGCCAATTTTCCACTCCTGGGATGAAGACTGCAGAAAGGCATAGAACATGCCTCTCTGCCCTAGCAAGTATGCGATTCACCTCTCTTTGCGCAACCAGACTCCTGGTGCCACCCTGGTGATTGATATAAGCCACAGCTGTGGCATTGTCGGACTGTATTCGAACAGGGAGACCCTGTAGTCTGGGGACATGGGGACCATATAAACTGCCCAAATTTCCCGAATATTGATGGGCAGTAGTTTTTCGGTCGCAGACCATTTCCCCTGCGTGCATACTTCTTCCAACTTTTCTAGGTTTATAATCCAACCTAGGTGTTTCAGGTGTTCTAATGTTTTGATAACACTGTGGTTCAAGAGCGCTACTGTTTGCTCTATGAGTAGCAAATTGTCTAGATAAGCTATCACGGTTATACCCTGAGCTCTTAGGTTTGCCAAGAGAGGGTCTAGAATCTTTGTGAAGACTCGAGGAGCTGTAGCGAGACCGAAAGGCAGGGCCACAAATTGAAAATGGCGCTGATCTACCCCGAACCTTAGATACTTTTGGTGCGCGGTAAATATTGGCACATGAAGATATGCATCCTTGATATCTATTGATGCCATAAACTCCCTCCCCTTGCAGGGAAGAGACCACAGAGCGTATTGACTGTATTCGGAAAGACCAAATGTGCAAAAACTGGTTCAAATCCTTTAGATCCAGGATAGGTCTGACATCTCCATTTGGCTTTGGAACGGTGAAGAGATTTGAGTACAAGCCTGAACCCTGTTCTTTTGGGTCCACTTCCACTATCACTCCCTGGGATAGTAAGCGAACTAAGGCCAGAAGTAGTGGTGTTTGCTTTACTGGATCCTTGGGGATCCTTGACCTTATGCCGCGTACACACGATCAAACAATCGGGTGGAAAAGTCCGGCAAACTCAAGTCCGCCGGACAATCCCTCCATGTGTAGTCTCTGGCAGACTTTTTTGACCCGAAAGTACGGCGGACTTAGAAAGTAGTTTTGCACTCCAATCTTCCCGCCGGACTTGCATTTCGGCGGACAATCCGGCCGTGCGTATGCCAGTCCGCCTTACTTTTGAAATGAAAAGACTTTTCCCGCCCGGAGAAAAGTCTGCTCATTTTGAGCGGGTCTCCAGGTAGGCGGGGCCCGTGAAGGAGACATCGCTGACCCCGCCACCTGGTATGGACTTAAAGGGGAACCCCAACGCCGAGCACGCTACCCGGCTGGCCAGGAAAGGGGGGACATGTGAGCGCCCCCCCTCCTGAGCCATACCATGGGGGGTGCCTTGGGGAAGGGGGGCCGCGTGCCCCCCCACCCCAAAGCACCTTGTCCCCATGTTGATGAGGACAAGGGCCTCTTCCCGACAACCCTGGCCGTTGGTTGTCGGGGTCTGCGGGCGGGGGACTTATTGGAATCCGGGAGCCCCCTTTAATAAGGGGGCCCCTGATACTGGCCCCCCACCCTAAGTGAATGAGTAATGGGGTACAATGTACCCCTACCCATTCACCTGGGAAAAAAGTACAAAAAAACTCAACACAGGGTAAAAATAGTTTATTGCACAGCTCCGGGGGTCTTTCGTCTTTGGGGGTCTTCTCGCCGGACTCCTCCGCTATCTTCTGCTAGCTCTTTTACTAGCGGAGGAGCCTGGCTTTCTTCCTCGCCGCCGCTCTCTTCTTCCGACTTCGGGGGTCTTGTCCCCCTCTTCAGTTCTTCTGCCGGGCCACCGCGCCTTCTTATAGCTCTTTTACAGGCGTTGGCCCGGTCTTCTGATGCCGTTGTCGTCGCCGCCTTCTGTTCTTCTATTCTTTTCTTCTTCTCTTCAGATGTTGACTCGTCGCTCCCTCCGTTCACAATGACGGGGACCGGGCACGCGGCGACTTATATAGGGACATCCCCGGATGATGTCCCCGCCTATTATGATGTCACAGTCCCAGCATCCTCTGGGACTGTGACACCATAATGGGCGGGACATCACCCAGTGATGTCCCTATATAAGTCGCGTCTCGTCGGAGCCATTATGAGCGGAGGGAGCGACGAGTCAACATCTGAAGAGAAGAAGAGAAGAACAGAAGAACAGAAGGCGGCGACAGAAGACCGGGCCACCGCCTGTAAAAGAGCTATAAGAAGGCGCGGTGGCCCGGCAGAAGAACCGAAGAGGGGGACAAGACCCCCGAAGTCGGAAGAAGAGGGCGGTGGTGAGAAAGAAAGCCGGGCTCCTCCGCTAGTAAAAGAGCTAGCAGAAGATAGCGGAGGAGTCCGGCGAGAAGACCCCCGAAGACGGAAGACCCCCGGAGCTGTGCAATAAACAATTTTTACCCTGTGTTGTGTTTTTTTTGTACTTTTTTTTACAGGTGAATGGGTAGGGGTACATTGTACCCCATACTCATTCACATAGGGTGGGGGGCCGGTATCCGGGGGCCCCCTTATTAAAGGGGGCTCCCGGATTCCGATAAGCCCCCCACCCGCAGACCCCGACAACCAACGGCCAGGGCTGTCGGGAAGAGGCCCTTGTCCTCATCAACATGGGGACAAGGTGCTTTGGGGTGGGGTGGCCGCGAGGCCCCCTTTCCCCAAGGCGCCCCCATGTTGAGGGCACGCGGCCTGGTACGGCTCAGGGGGGGGGTGCTTGCTCATCACCCCTTTCCTGGCCGGCCAGGTAGTGTGCTCGGACAAAGGTCTGATGTGGACCTGGGGGGGAACCCCACGCTGATATTCTTCGGCGTTGGAGTTCCCCTTTAAGTCCATACCAGGTGGCGGGGCCAGCGACGTCTCCTTCGCGGGCCCCGCCTTCCTGGAGACGCGCTCAAAATGAGCGGACTTTCCTCCGCTGTGTGGGCGAGTCCGTTCATTTCAAAAGTTTGGCGGATAGTACGGCGGACTTAGTCGCCGTATTAGTCCGCTGAAAAAGTGCCGTGTGTGGGCAAGTAGCCCGTTCGGAAAGTCGGAAGGGACAATCCGGCGGGAAGTCCGCCAGACTAAGTCCGCCGGATAGTCGACTACGTGTGTACGCGGCATTATGAAGCGAGATGGTGGAATCTCCTGGAACTCTAGTTTGTAGCCCAGAGATATTGAGGAGGTTACCCACTTGTCCAGAATCTCTTCCCGCCAGGCTTCTGCAAACTGCAGGAGCCTTCCCCCCACTCAGCCGAGTGGGGGCCCCCCTTCACAAGGAAGCTTTTGGGCTCTGCTTGGCAGGCTTTCGCCCCAAGTCTTTTTCTGCCCCTGGGCGTGACCCTGGGACTTTCCTCTAGAGGGAGGTTGGGAAGGCCATCACCACTGCTTAGAGCTTGATGCTCCGGGAGAAAGAGAATGCCTAAATGATGGACGTTTGTTCTTTTTGATTGGCAGGAGAGTAGATTTACCCCCTGTAATCTTTTGGATGAATTAATCAAATTCCTCCCCAAATAAGCGTTCCCCTTTTAACGGGACAGAATTTCTTGGTGAATTTTTCTTCCAGAGGATAAAGCATAGAAAACCGTTTAGGAGGAGCAAACAGTTTATTGGGATGGCCCCAATCCTCATACAACAATTTATCCATTAAGGGATGAATTGGAAAGGCAAAGGCAGTCTGTGGGATTTTCCTGACCCCCAGGGAAGAAAAAGAGGATGTAGCAGGCCTCAGCAGCGGGCATTCTGAAAGTGCTATGCACCAATTCAGTGTAATATTGAACTTGCTTTCTAAGTGCCTGGGAGGAGGGGACTGTCTCCTCTTCCTCTGATTCATCCGACTGCTCTTGATCTCTATCTCATGATATGGATCTCTCCTCATTGTCAGAGGTGTCATCTGAAAGAGGAATTGCAGCAGAGGGAGGGGATCTACCCCTTTTTCTGCTATTTTTCAGGGAAGCTGAAATAAAATCCATAATTCTCCCTTCAAAACCATTGAATGTAGCCTTAAGGGAGTTTTCAGTGACATACGCTGGGGCTGAAACATTAGGAGGGGCTGCAAAACCTGACAGGGGCACTGACTCATCCTGTGAGGCTGGCTCCAGTCTTGCAGGGGGGGGTAGTAATCTATAGGCCTCTTTAGGACCCCTAGACCTAGGTGGTGATTTACCAGTGCCCTTGTTACCTCCCCCTGAGACCCTCTTACGATGAGACATAGTCCTAAGCTACAAAGCAGAGGTACTAGTACAAAAGTGCAATCACTGTTGTGCTACAAGTCTCACAATAAACATATATGCTTAAACTGCACAACCTGATGCTGAGTAGGTGTCTTAGGTTTGCCTGGATCCAACCCTTTAGGATGCTTACTGCCCAAAGCTCTGTGTCCTCCACTTACAGCCCCCTGGCGTTCTGGACTTTTAAAATTGCTGCTTTGGCGCCTGCGCAGTAAGCGCCGTGCACGCTGGTGTGCACGGCCCTCAACCACACCCCCCTCTTCATTTAATATGGGAGCATGCCCAGCGTGCACGCACGAGGACTGCCGGCATCCTAGGGGGGGAAGAGGACCACCTACAGAGCTGCGCGGGACCCCCAGACTATGCGGGACCTCTTTTTTACCTGTATTGTGGCAGAGTTTGCAGCGGAGGATGCGAGCCATCCGAACACTGGCTTCACTGAGCGTCTATACTTGGAAACGCATGTAAGTATGCATCAGGCTGCTCTTACTCCCTCTAGTGGCGGAAACGAGGTAAGACATTCAACTACTCACATGAAGAAATCCATAATATATGATTTATATAGGATTAACTTCTCTTACCTGTCCCCGCCGCAAGAACTGCTGAAAACAGACAGATTCCAGCCTTCACCATCACAGCGGGCAGAGTTGTGCCAACGTTCAGGATTTTTTGGGTTCCTTCTCAGTGGAACCTCTTACCTGGACCTTGTAAAAGACTCTGCCAGAAACTTTCGTGACACTGTTTAAATAGTACACCAAGTGTGGTTTTCCCAGAGCCCAGTCTTCCAAAGGAGAGGACTTACAGGCAAAACCTTGTTTCCTCGGATGACGAGGCCCGGGTACCATATCATCTTGGGAGTCAAATATCGGCCTGAGATATGGATCCGGTTATCATAGCCCTTAGACCCCCGTAGGGACCTGCATAGAGCTTTCTTCATAGCACATGTTTTACGTGACCAACCACCTTAGACATTGGCGAAAAAACTGAGGTGCCTCCCATATGGGAGGGGTTATATAGGGGAGGAATTCTCCTTAATTGGGGTTAGTCAGTGTCCAATCACCGAAGGTGCCTATATAACCCACTATGTAATGAAGCTCCTGTGTCCCGTGATGTAAGATCAAGAAACAATTTTTTCACTTGCACATAACTGGATGATAAAATCAGCAGAACTTCCCCTCATTTCAGATCTTCCCCTCAGATCCCCTCTGTCATAACGTTTCTGTCCTGAAACATGTTGCGCTGGCGTTCTTCCTAGAGTGGTCGGTCAACGTGTTCAGCCTCAGCGTCTTGGTCATAACATGTCCAGTCACAGCATTCCTCTCCAACGGGTTCTGTCTGAGGGGGGCTGTCACAACATCTCAGTCACAGCGGGTACTGTCGTTCAGGTGCTGGCAGCAGGTGCTGTCATTAGGCATCAGTCTCAGTGTTCCTGTCACTTCATGTTCAGTCATAACTGGTGCTGTCGTGAGCGGGTTCCAGTCGCAGCGGGTCAGTCCCAGTGGTTCGGTCATGGCATTTTCCTGTCATAGCGGACCGGTCAAAGCAGTGCTTGTCAGCCTGGTCTGCGGTCCTGTCATAGTGGTTCTGTCACAGTGGGTTCATCACAGCATTTCTGTCATTGCGTTTTTCTGTCACAGCGTTTTTCCATCATAGTGTTTTTCTATCACAGCCTTCCTGTCATAGCGTTTTCTGTCATAGCATTTTCTGTCATAACATTTCTGTCATAGCGTTTTCTGTGATAACGTTTCTGTCATATCGTTTTTCTGTCATAGCGTTTTTCTGTCATAGCGTTTTCTGTCATAACGTTTTCTGTCGTAGCTTTTTTCTGTCATAGCGTTTCCTGTCATAGCATTTCCTGTCACAGCGTTTTCTGTCATAGCATTTTCTGTCATAGCGTGTTCTGTCATAGCGTGTTTTGTCATAGCGTGTTCTGTCATATCGTGTTCTGTCATAGCGTTTCCTGTCATAGCATTTCCTGTCATAGCATTTCCTGTTATAGTGTTTCCTGTCATAGTGGTTTTCTGTTACAGAGTTTTTTCTGTTATAGCGTTTTCTGTCACAGGGTTTTTCTGTCATAGCATTTCTGTCACAGCGTTTTTTGTCACAGCGTTGTCTGTCACAGCGTTTTTCTGTCATAGCATTTCTCTGTCACAGCGTTTTCTGTCGCAACATTTTCCTGTCATAGTGGTTATGTCCAGCATGTCTTTTCCTGTCATACTTTTTTCGTTCGTAGGGTTTTCATTGGTAGTACCATTAGCAGCTGTGCTCTGAGTACACTACTGTATGACAGACATTAATTCTAGATCTGCTTGGTGCTCTTGCAGGATTTTTCAATTTGTCAGCATCAGTCATGATTCACAGCATTCCTGTCACAGTTTTTCAGATGTAGTATTGTCATTCGTAGCATTGTCATTTGTAACATTGTCATTTGTAACATTGTCATTTGTAACATTGTCATTTGTAGCTTTTTTCATTGGTAGCATTTTCCTGTGGTAGCATTTTCCTGTTATAGCATTTTCCTGTCATAGCATTTTCCTATTGTAGCATTTCTGTCAGCTAGTGCGCACTTCCAGGGTCTGTCATGTCTATGGATCCATATGGGCTGAGGTTTCATTTTTAATTGATTGCCGTCCCACAATCTTCTCGCCCTTATACCATACGCCATACATGCACATTCACCATTACACCTTTACTACTACCCACCATGGTCTGTAGGTATCTCAGCCCTGAGTGTTCGTTTTTAATAACCTGTCTTGGTGCTGAAGGTTTCTCTGGCTCGCTTACTGCATACACTAGGGTGGTGTTGTCATTAGGTTTGCATTCATGCACTGTTGGCTTGTCATTTCTGCACCTACATCCTCATATTTCTCAGGTACAAAGGGGTGTTGTTTTCGTGGGTTGGTTGTCCATTCTCATTTCTCTGGTTTGTGTTTCCTTAGATCAGGGCATGTCATGCGTTTCAGAAGCAGAAAATTCGCATTCATCTCTCCACCACTGTATGGGGGTTCAGTGCATGGAGCATTCCATCATTAAGGGGTGGGACCATACCAAACTCATAGCTGAGTTTTATCGCTAGTGTACCCCTTTCCTGGCCTCATGTGGGGGGTTCAGTACTTTTAAGTTGTTATTCCTAACTCTGTCCCAACCTCTTCCATCCACCAGCACAGAACATGTTTCCATGCATGATTCTTCAACCTAGATTCATGCGGTACTTAATGAGCTCGTACGTCCTTGCTACAATTGTTAGATAGGATGAAGGGGATCATAGCCCGCTCGGCTAGAGCGGAGCTGCGACCCCGGCTCCTGCTCCTCTCAGTATGCCTGCAGGTTATGTTGAAATTTGTTTACAGTAGCACGTAGAACTGGGGGCAAGCTTGGTCACAGGTGATCGATCTGGCCAATGGTTCTCTATCCGGAGTATTCTGAGGGCTTCTACCAAGGGTGGGTAGGTTTCATAGGTTCATGTTTCCGGCTTTCGCTGCATATTGTCTTGGTAATTTGGCCTCATCTGCCAACACTATCAAGTATCTATCAGGTGACCAGCATTTCAGGCCCCTACAAACTCCTGCCAGTCTGTCCATTTTTTTGCAGCTCACCCTCATTAAGCCATCATAAGGGTATTCAGAGAAGTCAAGGATGTTCTCTTTGGCACAGCTACCAGTTACCGGCCAGGTTTTTGTGGTGTTTCGGACTTCCTGTCTCCTACCCTTGGCACAGTTCCCAGTTAGTGCTCTAGGCAATTCTCTTTTATTATGCTTACAAACATCCCCATCATTAGAATAGATGGATAAGCCAGGGGTTCGTGGTTATTACTGTACCACAGTAATGGTGTCAGGTTAAAGTATTTGTCCTTCTCTGTAATATTCCTCGGATCTGCTATTTCTTCCTCTCCCCATACATCCTCTCACTACAGTTCGTTCTTATGTCCAGGTTTACTTGACAAACTAGGCTTGAATCCTAAACCCCTTTTCTAGATATTCGTCTGGATCGGAGGCAACGTTCGTAGGTCTCGAACAGGGGATCCCTTTTTTATCATCAGGTACATGGGGCGCTGCAGATCCTCCATTTTTAGCAGCTGCATAGGTAGACCCCTTTTCTGTGGTCATCCGAGCATTCGCCATCTTCTGGATTGATGGCTGTTGCTGCCCCTTCATTGAAGATTTCACATCACACCTACTGTCTCTTTTTGCCCTCTTTTAGGCATACTGACCAGCTAGGCCAAGGCACACCTCAGGTCTTGGTTGTTATCGCATTTACAGGTGAAGACTCTGACTATAAGTTATGCCTTGTACACATGATCGGACATTCCGACAACAAAATCCATTGGATTTTTTTGACGGATTTTGTGCCAAACTTGTCTTGCATACACACGGTCAGACAAAGTTGTTGGAAAATCCGTTCGTTCTTAACGAGGTGATGTAAAACACATACCTGAAGACTATAATTGGGCCAGTAGCCAATAGCTGTGGTCTCTTAATTTATTCTGAGCATGTGTGGCATGTGTGGCACTTTGTCAGTCAGAATTGTCTACACACGATCGGAATTTAAACAATCGGATTTTGTTGTCGGAAAATTTTAGAAATTCCGACGGAAAAAGTCAGATGGAGCCCACACATGATTTTCCGACAACACGATCCGATCGCACATTTTCCGTCGGAAAGTCCGACCATGTGTATAGGGAGGAAGGCTGGCCGGAGGCCAGCCTGTATTTGTAGGAGAAGTCTGAGGGCTATATATCCCTCCTCCTCCTCTATAAGTTTCTTTGTCGGCTCATTTCCTGGTTCCCACCCATCCGTTCCCCCTTACTTCATTATTTCATTTACATTTTATTCACATTCATTCAGGGTATGCCCTCTTTTAGCCCTTGTACACACGGTCGGAGAATCTGTCGGAATGAGTCTTATCGGACCGTGTCGTCAGATAATCCGACTGTGTGTGGTATGCATCGGACTGATTCCGTCCGAATCTCCGTCCGACCCAATTTTCCAACATGTTGGAAATATTTCCCGACCAACTGGGCCGGACGGACCTAATCCGATCATTTGTAGAGCATTTTCATCGGACCAAGTGCCACGCATGCTCAGATCAAATTCCTACATCAAAGCTATTGTCTACTAGCCTGAATGTAGTCCCATCGTAACGAAATTACGTCATCACGTTCTGAAAGATCGGATTTTTCGCCAACTTGGGCCGACCGTGTGTATGCAACAGTTTCGGACACAATCCGTCGGACTAAATCCGACGGGCAAAATCCGACGGATTTGGTTGGCAAAATCTCCGACCGTGTGTACGTGGGCTTAGGCATACCGACCAGCTAGGCCAAGGCACAAGGTTAGGGTTTTTCGCATTTCCAGGTTAAGACTCTGACTACAATTGTAGTTAACCACTTGCCGCCCGCCCTATTACAAATTGACGGCGGCAAAGTGGTTTCATTATCCTAACCGGACGTCATATGACGTGATTAGGATAATGAGCCGCTGCGCGCCCCCGGGGGCGCGCATCGCGGCAATCGTTGTTGCGGGGTGTCAGTCTGACACCCGGCAACTACGATCTCGGTAAAGAGTCTCCGACGGAGACTCTTTACCATGTGATCAGCCGTGTCCAATCACGGCTGATCACAGTGTAAATGGGAAGAGCCGGTGATCGGCTTTCCCTCACTCGCGTCTGTCAGACGCGAGTAGAGGAGAGCCGATCGGCTGCTCCTCTGACAGGGGGGGTCTGTGCTGATCGATTATCAGCACAGCCCCCCCCGAGGATGCCCACACTGGACCACCAGGGACACCACTAGACCACCAGGGAAAAGGTAATAAAAATCCATAATCCTCCCTAGACCACCAGGGTGCCAGTCAGCACAATGGGTGCCAATCAGTGCCCATAATGGATGCCAATCAGTGGCCACAATGGGCATCACTGATTGGCATGCATTATTGTTTGGCACTGATTGGCATCCATTACTATAACACCGATGCCGCCTATGAGTGCCCACCTGTGCCGCCTATGAGTGCCCACCTGTGCCGCCTGAGTGCCCACCTGTGCCGCCTGAGTGCCCACCTGTGCCGCCTATGAGTGCCCACCTGTGCCGCCTATCCATGCCCACCTGTGCCGCCTATCTATGCCCACCTGTGCCGCCTATCTATGCCCACCTGTGCCGCCTATCCATGCCCACCTGTGCCGCCTATCCATGCCCATCCGTGCCGCCCATCCGTGCCAGCTATCAGTGCCAATTTGTGCCACCTATCAGTGTCCGTCCGTGTCGCCCATCCGTGTCGCCCATCCGTGTCGCTCATCAGTGCCGCCTATCAGTGCCACTTCATTGGTGCCACATTGGTGCCCATCAGTGCCGCCTTATCAGTGCCCATCAGTGTAGCCCCATCAGTGCCCATCAGTGAAGGAGAAAACGTACTTATTTACAAAGTTTTGAAACTGAAACAAAAAAAAACATTTTTTTTTTCAAAATTTTCTGTATTTTTTTATTTGTAGCGCAAAAAATAAAAACCGTAGAGGTGATCAAATACCACCAAAAGAAAGCTCTATTTGTGGGAAAAAAATGATAAAAATTTCATTTGGGTACAGTGTAGCATGACCGCGCAATTGTTATTCAAAGTGCGACATCGCTGAAAGCTCAAAATTGGTCTGGGCAGGAAGGTGTTTAAGTGCCCTGTATTGAAGTGGTTAACCTGCATCTGCCAAAAACGTTGTATTAGTGGTTGAACAAACAATGTTTAATACGAATGATTACTGTGCCCACAAACCTCAAACTTGTCATTTTAAACTATACAACAGTAAAGAAAAGCACATGGAGCAGCACTAAAGTAATAATAATAAAAGGCGCACACGACAAAAACATACTCTTTAGAAGCAGTTTCCTGCTCATTCTGTACTGATCGTGCTCCCTCAATTTCAGGTCTGACCAGCGTTTCCTCAATTGTTCCTTGGATCGTCGTACCCCAAAATTCCTGTGCAGACTTCTCACAAATTTAGTCATGAACTTGGCCTTTCTCACATTTGGGTTTGGATACGGTCCATACTTTCCATCATAGTCAGCCCTCTTTAAGATGTCCACCATCTCCACCAACTCTCCTTGAGGAGCTAGGAAAATGCACTAGGAGACGCTATATTCTTGGCCAAAGAGTTTTCTATACGCACAGCAACAAATGTGTGTGGCTTCTGGCTCATATGGTGCAGTCCTCTAAAACTTCTTCTACAATTCACCATTTACGTAATGCTCAAGGAGCACCTGCCGCTAAAAATTAGAATATTGCAAAACAATTTGTTTTTTTTTGTTTTTTTACTCAAAACTTTATAACTTGAATTCTGACCATCTGACCATCCAGATCCACATTAGAGATTTTTTATCTCAATACAGCCCGAAAGCGATTAAATGTCAACAAGCCAAAGAATTGGAAAGTCCCCTCACTGTAAAATAATTAGAAACCACCATTAAACAGATGAAATCAGGCAAAAGCCCAGGGCCCGATGGATTCACCCTTCAGTACTATAAGTCCATTTGAGACGTCCTATCATCTAAGCTATTATCCTCTTATAATGTCTTTTCCAACCCTCAGATGGCACCAGGCAGAATGTTGGAGGTACATATAACTGTTCTACCAAAAGAGAGCAAGGACCTCACACAAGTTTCAAGTTACAGACCTATATCCATACTAAATGTGGACATTAAGGTATACGCAAAGATTCTCACTAACAGAATGCTCCCTCTTATCTCTTTAGACCAAGTAGGATTTTTCCCTGGCAGGGAAGCCAGGGATAATACTATTCATACACTGAATCACCTCACGAGAATCGTAGACTGGAATATCCATAAGACAAGGAAGCTATGTGTGACCCTAGAAAACTTCCTTATGCCTTCTCCCCTACACTCATTTCCCTGGGTACCACATAAGCATTGGCCGAAGGATCTCATGACATACCCGCTTATTCATCCTTCACTGCAGGCATTTAGAAGGGCAACAATGTCTGCAACGTTCGCTTCAGTTCCGGGGCCTGTGACCACTTTAAGAGGAAATCCAGACTTTCATCCAGTCTAGTTCTTTTTTACAACATGTCTTTTGAAGATGTGCTAGCACATACATTTTTCTCAAAAGGAAACCCTCTCTCCTTTGAAGATCTGATATCAATATCAAAGGCAGCCTCTTTTTTTCCTTTTGGACATATAGGCAGGGCCAAACACATATAATCAAATGGACAAGACATCTCATACCTTTCAAATCCATATGTTCTCATAAACCACCACAAAGGCATTTAATATCCTACATATACACCCTCCTTTCAGATGATGTTTCCTTCACAGGCTTCCGGGGAAGGGATATACAGAAACCTCTCACTGAAGAGGAATGGGACACCATTCATGAACATGCACACAAGGGCTCCCTGAACATAGCAATTCAAGGAAATTGTTATAAAGTTATAACCAGGTAGTACAGAACACCCTCACACCTTCATAAATTTCCCCCCACCATTCCCAATACTTGTTGGAGATGCAGGAAAAGAGAAGGTACCATGTTCCACATATGGTGGAAGTGTGAACCACTCCAACCCTTTTGGAAGGAAGTAAATGATCTCATTGCGCATGTCACCACATTCACTCTGGCCTACACCCCTGCACAATTCCTTCTACACCACACAACTCTGTCTAAAAGGGACTATTATAAGTCACTGATTATGCACATGGTTAATGCAGCTAGACACTGCATTCCCATACATTGGCATTCCAAACACATTGCAACAATTAAAGAATGGTTTATCAGGCTCTCTAAGATAGAGGAGATGGAAGAATTGATCTATATCTCTCAAGATTGGATACAAAAATGTGTAACCACCTGGACATACTGGACTCACTTCAAACTACCAAACATTATCGTCATTATGTTCCCTAATTACAGCTGGTAATCACCGGAAATTGACTTGGTCTATCCATGGTGGACAAATGGCAGTGGGGAGTGGATCTACCCCTCTTCCGCTTCTATGTGTGCCTCCGTTTTTTTTTATCTCTCTCTTTTGGTCTTTCCCCCCTCTCTCCTCTCTTAGCCCTTGTACACACGGTCGGAGATTCCGACGGAATGTGTCCTATCAGACCGTTTTGTCGGATATTCCGACTGTGTGTGGTCTGCATCGGACTGTTTCCGTCTGAATATCCGACGGACCAAGTTTTCCAACTTGCCGGTAAAATTTTCCGACAAAATGCTCCTATCGGACAAACTCCGATCATGTGTAGCCTACTCCAATGGACAAAGTGTCACGCATGCTCAGATCAAATTCCTAGACAAAGCTATTGGCTACTAGCCTGAACATAGTCCCGTCATAACAAAATAACGTCATCACGTTATGTACAATCGGATTTTCTAACAATTTAGTCCGACTGTGTGTATGCAACATCACTTCCGGACCTCTTCCGGAATTAATCCATCGGAATTACTCCGACGGATTTGGTTGTCGGAATCTCCGACCGTGTGTACAAGGGCTAACTCTTCCTCTTCTCTTTCTTTCCTAACACTTGAATATTCTTCAAGACACACTACTTGCAATTCACAATCTAACCATGAAACATACACAGTGGTATACTGTTTTTCATTGTCCTGACCTGGAACAAATCTATAGGCCACCTCTTCCCACCTGTTGAATAATGGTAACCTTAGTGGGGCCACGATTTATCTTAATGATCTATTCCTGGTTACAACGCCTCATATCTTAATTATAAGATGTTTTTCTCACATGTATACAAGTTTCTTAATCATTTAATGATTCCATGTGATCTTTGTTACAATTTGTATGCACCATTCTTATTGTCCTCAATAAAATATTTGTGAAAAAAAAAAAAGGTTGGACACACATGCAGCAGGACTAAGGTTTCCCAGCAGAACTTTGGCCAAATCATCACACTGCTTCTGTCTTCTTTTCCCCAGTTAAGCAATGCACACATCCCCAGCCTTCCACATGTTGCAGAAGAAAACATGATTCATCAGTTGACTTCTTCCATTGCTCCGTTGTCCAGTTTTGACCCATGCGCATTATAGGTGCCCTTTGTTGTGGACATGGGTTAGCCTGGGCACCCCGACTGGTCTGTGGCTTTGAAGCCCCATGCACAACAAACTGTGATGCCCTATTTTTCTGCTTTCAACACAACAATTTCCGGGACAACATGTCTACTTGCTTCCTTAGTATATCTCATTGACTTTCAGACACCATTGTAACACGATAATCAATGTTATTTACTTTACCGGTCAGTGATCTTAATACTATAGCTCAGTGTTGGCAAACCTTGGCACCCCAGATGTTTTGAAACTACATTTCCCATGATGCTCATGCCCTCTGCAGTGTAGTCGAGGATCATGGGAAATGTAGTTCCAAAACATCTGGGGTGCCAAGGTTCACCACCACTACTATAGCTAATCGGCGTAAGTTTCCCTGGATCCATTCCCATACTGGGGCTATGTTAATGTAGAAGCAATGGCTAAGCAATAATCCATCATTTAAATGTGTCCTGCTCTTTTTTCCTCATGTCCCTGAATACACTTTATAAAAAATGGCTTTTAATACCTTTTTAAGTATTTTTGTCCTATGTGGTAACATGACCACAAAGCTCTGTCTCCCTTGTGTAATGTGGGGGCTGACAATAGGCACAGTATGGATTCCATAAAGCTGATAACCATTGTCAGATTGGGAGAGATTTTCCTGCCCTCCAGCCTCACCAGAAGGAGTAAGAGATTGGAGCTTTGTGGTGTGGGGATTGCTTGGAAAAAATGCTTGGTAACTAAACCCTCCCCCTTGAAAAGCATCAAAGGAGTCAGATTTAAGAGTACTGCAGCTGGGTTGTCCTGGAGAGCGACATCAGTGAGCTTATGAATAATCTGAAGAACTCATCTCCAAAAAGGGGTCAGGACTGGACACTCCCAGAAGATGTGCAGCAAAGTGCCATTTTGCATGCCATATCTCTAACACAGTGGGCTATGTCCTGGGAATATGGTTGCTAGTACTGTGGGTGTCCTGTACCAGTGTGTCAAAATGTTATGGGTGATCTCCTTTTACTTGCTACATAAGGAGCATTTATGGGCAAAAGTAAGTATGTGATATTTTTGATCCTTAGTAAACGTAATGTTAAGGTCCCTCTCCCACTTCCTCAGGTATGGGGGATTGTGCTGGGATGCATGAGCAAATAAGATGTTATGTGAATAGGATAGGGATTTCCGTACAGGTTCCTCTCCCAAACACAATCCCTCAAATAGTGTTGGTTGTCTTCGAAAACCTTCAACTTCCGGGAGGGATTTGAGGAAATGGGTGAGTTGCAACAACTTCCATCTACCCAGGAAGGAACATCCAAGCTCAGGGTATATGCTTGAAGGGTCACACCACCCTGAGGTACTCAAAAAGGAAGAGGCTCTAATTAGATTCTGGTCCTAATGGAAGCCTAAATGATTTGTCGGAGATACCCGGTAAAAAGTTTGGGTGGCCAATTATAGGTGTTAAAGGTGAGGAGAAGCTGGGTGTATCCACTAATTTAAAGTATCTATTTAATTCCTGTAAAGTGGGCTCAATTTGTGGCGGCGGTAGGGAAAATCTGGAGAAACTGGTTCCGCTCCAAGGCAGACCTTCAATGGGGAATGGAACCGATTCCCGCTCCAGGCAGATCCATAATTTATGGGGCAAGTGTCTGCAACAAACCACTACTCTGTTCATGTGAACTGCTGTATAGTACAGGGCTGGGTCAGGGAGGCCAACCCCTACCCTGAGTTTTGGTCTCTGTAGTACTGCTCTTCTGAAGTGAAAGTCGTGCGCAATGCTCTAAAGTAGGGATGAGCCGAACACCCCCCGGTTCGGTTCGCACCAGAACTTGCGAACGACCCCCGCGTTCGGTACGAATGTTAGAACCCCATTGAAGTCTATGGGACTCGAACGTTCGAATTGGAAAGTGCTAATTTTAACGGCTAATATGCAAGATAGTGTCCTAAAAAGGGTTTGGGGACCTGCCTCCTGCCTCAGGGGACATGGGTCACTGCAAAAAAAAGTTTTAAAAACGGCCGTTTTGGTGGGAGCACTGATTTTAATGACGATTAAAGTGAAAAAAAAAAAGTGAAATATTCCTTTAAATATGGTGCCTGGGGGGTGTCTGTAGTATGCCTGTGAAGTGCCACGTGTTTCCCGTGTTTAGAACAGTCCCTGCACAAAATGACATTAAACGGAAATAACACCATTTAAAACTGCTTGCGGTTTTAATGTTATATCTGGTTCCTGCAATATGGTTGAAAATCATTGAGAAACATGGCATGGGTAGCCCTCGCTGCCCATTACCAGCCTATTTGGGTCTTGTACGCATATTAAGGGGAACCCCGTACCCATATTAAAAAAAGGAAATGCGTGTGGCCCCCAGGCCCTATATACTCAGAACAGCAGTATACAGGCGGTGCAAACAAGACAGGGACTGTGTAGGTTTGTTGTGTTAAGTTGAATCTGTTTGTCATTTTCAACCGGTACATTTTTAAAGTGTAGCTCCAGTCAAAAAAACTATCTTTAAGCTTTTTGGAAAACATAGGGAAGGGTTATCACCCCTGTATAATTTGTTTTGTCGTCCATCTTTTTTCATCTCACTTGCTGCTGTCTCCTTGCGTTTGCAAGTAGGAGATGTTTGTAAGTTGGATGTTTGAAAGTAGGGGCCTGCCCTATATTATAGCGGTATGTACTGGGTACAGAGCACGCAGACAGCACGCACTATCTCCTAACACTACTGACTGCAAGCTCTATTATTAACCACTTGTTAGCCCAATGTTTGCATAAAGTGAAAGATGAAGTTATGCTGAGTAAATAGATATCAAACATGTCACTCTTCAAAATTGCACATGCCCGTGGAATGGCGCCAAACGTCGCTACTTAAAAAATCCCCATAGGTGACGCTTTAATTTTTTTTTTTACTGGTTACATGTTTTGAGTTGCAGAGGAGGTCTAGGACTAGAATTATTGCTCTCGCTCTAACATTCTCGGCGATACCTCACATGTGTGGCACATGCGAGCACATGGGGACATGGGCGCTTTAATTTTTATTTTATTTTTTTATTGTTCATTTTACTTTATTTATTTTAGTTTGACATTTTTTCCCCCAAAAATATATTTTTGATCACTTTTATTCCTATTACAAGAAATGTAAACATCCCTTGTAATAGGAATATGGGATGACAGGTCCTCTTTACAGTGAAATCTGGGGGGTCAATATGACCCCACATCTCACCTCTAGGCTGGGAAGCCTGAAATAAAAAATAAAAAAAAGATTCTGGCTTTGATCGTACTGGCGAGTTGGTAGAAGCACCGGAGGGCGGTGAGGGGTGGGGGGCGTCTATGGCTGGGTATTTCAGGGTATCACCGAGTATGGCTGGGTATCTCCGAGTATGGCTGTGTATGGCAATTTATGGCAGGGTATTACAGAGTATTGGCGGGGTACTACAGAGTAATAGCAGGGTACTGCAGAGTATTGGGGGGTACTACAGAGTAATGGCAGGGTACTGCAGAGTATTGGGGGTACTGCAGAGTAATGGGGGTTACTGCAGAGTAATGGGGGGTACTGCAGAGTAATGGCAGGGTACTGCACTGCAGAGTAATGGCAGGGTACTGCAGAGTAGTGGGGGTACTGCAGAGTATTGGGGGTACTGCAGAGTAATGGCGGGTACTGCAGAGTAATGGCGGGTACTGCAGAGTATTGGGGGGTACTGCAGAGTAATGGGGGTTACTGCAGAGTAATGGGGGGTACTGCAGAGTAATGGCAGGGTACTGCAGAGTATGCACTGGTATTGCAGAGTATTGGCAGGGAATTGAGGGGTTAAATTCGGTGAGCAGCGATGTGGGCACTGCAGATGCAGCCCACATCGCTGCTGACACCGATCTCTTTCCCCTCCGCTGTACCGATCGGTACAGAGAGGGGAGGGAGGAACAGGCGTCATAACATGACGCCGGTTTGTTTCCAAGTGATCACTCCGTCATTTGACGGAGCAATCACGTGGTAAACGGCCGCTATGAGCGGCCGTTTACCGTGATCCGTGATGCGACCCGGCGGTCACGGATGCTCTCGAGTGCGCACACCTCGGGGCACGCGAGAGCAGAATTCTGGGAGGCCGTTAATTAACGACCTCTCAGAGTTAAACAACCCCCCTGAAGCCGTTAATCGGCAATGGGCAGTTGTTAAGTGGTTAAAGCTAGATCACTAGCTATATAGGTGAGGTGAATATAGTGGTGTATACTGCAGTCAGGGCACAGACAACAACCACTACACAGCAGCAAGATAGGAAATCAGCCAAAAACGATTGGTGTGTACTGTGTTGAAGGTACACAGAACACCCACTGCTTCAGATGCTAAGTAACACACTACACGAGGCCGCCTCAAAGGCGGCCTTATATAGTGTGGGGCGTGCACTACACAGCCTGAGCTATGATTGGCCACAGGCAGGATGCCTGTGGCCAATCATGGCTCTCTTCGCTGTCGGCGCTGCGATTGGCCAAGCATGCGGGGTCACAGTGCATGCTTGGCCAATCATCGGGCAGCAATGCACTGCGCCAACACAGTGCATTATGGTCCGCGCGCGCGTCACTCGAATTTTGACGCGAACGGCCAAAACGTTCGGAATTCGCCGAACGCACGAACAGCCAATGTTCGAGTCGAACGTAAGTTCGACTCGAACACGAAGCTCATCCCTACTCTAAAGAAAATCTGTGGAATCATATTTGGTAGGGCTTGTAAGAGGTAAAGCAACCTCGGCATAATGTTCATCTTCAGAACATTGCATCTACCAAACCATGATACCGCTAAATTCTTCCATCTCTCTAGATCTGAGGAAAATATTTTCAAGAGGGAATGGAAGTTGAGTTGGTAGATGAGATGTGGGTTCACAGGGATCTTAGTACCTAAATATTGGATGGCTTCCCCACCGGAAGGGAAAATTACTGCCGAGGCGTGTCTGTGAGCTGGGAGCGAGGGAAACGTTAAGCGTTTCCGATTTTTTGCAGATTAATTTTGAAGTCTGATAGATCGTCATAGTGGCGTATTTCGGACAAGAGGATCGGCAGAGAGGTATGTGGCTCCGAAATGTAGAACAGCAGACCGCCTGTATAAGCAGAAACTTTATGGTGATATGAGCTTGTTTCCAGTCCTCTAGTGTCTGGGTTATGCCTGATATGTTGCAGCAGGGGCTCTAAGGTAAGTATAAAGAAGAGCGGGGAAAGTGTTTGAACTAGGAGCCCCATGGAGAAGGGCTAACACCATGGGGATCAGAGCATGATTTGACAGAGCTATGTGACCAATCTGTGTGCTAATTGTACTGTGAGAGATCAGAAAAAGATCTATCCTCGAGTATGAGCCATGCACCATGGAGAAGAAGGTGTAATCCCTCTCCTGCGGGTGGAGGATACGCCAGATATCAATCAAGCGGTGGGAATGCAGCAATTCCTTAATTTGGTTTCAAGCTCTTAAGGACAAGGCAGAAGAGCCTGTCGAAGAGTCCTTGCGGGGATCGAAGGTAAGGTTGAGGTCACCTCCGCGTACTAATGTTCCTTCAGTGAATGAGGCCAGGGCATTTAGACATGTGTCAAGGGCCGGGAGTTGATCCACATTCTGCAGGTACAGGTTAGCTAGGGTAAAGGTTTGCGATTGGAGCATGCCTTTGACAAAGAGGTATCTATCTTCTTTATCAGTGTGGAGATCTATCAGCTGCCATGGTACCGTTTTGGCAAGGAGGATACATATATTCTCAGATTTGGTAGAGGGCGATGTGCTATGATACGCTACGGGAAATGTTTGTTGTAGAATTTTGGGATCTTGTCCGCTCGGAAATGGGTCTCTTGTAAGAAGACTACATAGGGTCTTTGCCTCCAGAGCTCAGCGAGACAACTGGAGCATTTTTCTGGGACGTTCAAGACCGTTACGTTACAGGATACAAATTTTAATGACATTTCGATGGAATGGGGCTGGGTCGTGGACTCCACTGGAGTCCCAATAGGAAAGAAATCTAGGGAAGGGGAGGGGATAGGTAAAGGAAGCTCGAGAGAGGAAAGGAAAGGAGACCCTAGAGGGGGCCAGAGAGAGGTGGAATAAGGAAACAAGGGAGAGAGTAGAAAGGGTAGGATTAATCTAAATGTCCAAATGGAAGATTACTGCCTATCTGGGCAGTTATGGCCTAATAGGGGAAGAGGTAAGGCACTTCAGAGGTCAACCCCTTATAGTGCAGGACCCCCCTAACAGCTCCCTTTCTAAAGTGGACTCTAAGGAAGCCAAGTTGCTAATGTAAGCGTCTCTATTTAAAAGTAGCTCAAAAATGAAAGTACACCAGATTGAAAAAGAACATTTAACTATTCCAGAATACTGGAGTGTCAACAGAGATGAAACCATCATAATTATCATTCTAACACAACTCTAATGTCATTGTTTAACCCCACTGCACACTCCCCAAGGGACAAAGCCCAGTGAGAATGAGTCAGCCCCACTACAATCCCACCAGGGACTGCTCTTGGGCCTCAATCTGGGGCATGAAAAAAGTAAACGTTGCCCCTGTACCCTTACAACTTGTTAACATCTATATCTCTGTCTGAAGTCAACATGATACGGTAAGTTTTTCCGTTAGAAAATAACTCACAGACGAAGACATACAATAAGATCATCAGTTAACAAAAAAACAGGTAACTTTTACAGTATTACGGAGTGGCCTTTGGCTTACAACCTTCTAGGCCAACAGTACCACACTCCTCCAGTATCATTATATATCAGGGACGCTCATTCCTCAGAGGTCAGAGCCCGAGGAGAGTGAGTCAATGCTGCCTCAGTCCCCTATGCGGAGCCCAAAAAAAAGGGAAGGGGGGGAATAAGGAAAAAAAAAGGAGGCCCTGGAAGAAAGGTTACCTGGAGAGCCCCAAGTATGGTTTTACCCAGTGCCCTAATTCCAGTGGTAGAAGATCCCGTGGGAACCAGGCAGACTCAAAGCCACTAGGGTAGGTAAGTAGGTACACAAGGCATTTCTTCTACGTAAAGTAGCACTGTCCCAGTTTAGGGGCCTCGAGGGGTGATCTCCCAGTCTGATGATCTCAGAGGCTCATCACTCCAAGAGTGGGAGAGACCAGGGCCAGCTCTATTGAAAGTCTCTGATCGTGGGAGTCAATAAAAAATTAGGCATTTGGCACAGTACAGTTTGACACTAAGACCGCGTACACACGCGCGGACTGTTGGCCCAACTTTGTCCGTCCAACAGTTTGAGCGAACAGTCCGCTCAAACTTAGCATGGACGGACATGGCCACACACGACGGACGAACAGTTTGCTGAAACCGTGCGCGATGACGTGAACGGCACGTACGACGGGACGAAAAATACGACGTCCTATACACTGCAATGCAACCTTCCGACGTGGAAATCCTTTCTGAGCATGCGCGAGACTTAGTTGGCCGAACAAGCCTACACACGAGCGAACAGTCCGCTGAAACCTTGTTTCAGCGGACAGTTTTTCGGAATTTCCGTAAGACCTTGTTCGGCCAACTGTCCGCTGAAACTGTCCGCTGAAGCCCCACACACGAGCGGACTGTCCGCCCAAACACTGTTCAGCGGACAAGGTTGGGCAAACAGTCCGCGCGTGTGTACGCGGCCTTACTTGTAGTGAAAAGCACAGAAGTCTCGTGCAATCTGATACCTCAATACAGTTCTTGGTCTGAAGGGCTTATGGTTCGTTGTCCTGAGGAGCTTGTGGTCTTCTACATTGGGTCTGGCAGTTGCGCCGGGATCGTTGAGGTCTAGATGGAGGGTTTGCTGTAGGGTTCACATTGGCCGGAGGAAGGACAAACGTCAGCCAATTGGGCAATGATACCGGTGGCAACCCAAGGGATTCAAGAAATGCAGGAACATCTGCGGGGTGTAGGAAAGTATACGATCAGCCTCCTTTACAGGCAATAAGGTGGAAAGGGTGCCCCCAAATGTAAGTAATCCCCTGTTCATTGAACCTCTCCAGCAGGGGCCTCATGCAACGGCGCATCTGGAGGGTCCTCAGAGAAACATCGGGCAGGAGGGTGATTTGGGGCGCCGTCAAAATCAATACGCCCCCTGCGCCAGGCTCTCTGAAGAACGTCCTTCTTTACGGAATAACTGTGGAGACAACAAAAAACATCTCAGGGTCTGTCTTCCACAGAGCCCCTGGGACTCAGGCTTCTATGAACCCTGTCAATTGCAATCAGTGTTTCCAGCTGGTGCTCCAGGCAATTATTAAAAATTGTGGTAACGGTCATCTTAAGATCTGACCCGTGGCCTCTGGCAAACTGCAAATTGTGACATTACGCCTGCAGTTGCGATTTTCCAGGTCGTCCATTAGCAATTGCAACTGAGAAATCTGGTCTGTGATTTCTCCTCCCCACTTGAATGCAAATTTGACTGCAAAAGTAAAAATGTACTAGTAAAAGTATAAGGATCCTTATTTAAGCTATGTGAATATACTTCCAAATCTCATTGGAGTCAGCTGAAAATAACTGTTATTTATTAAAATCTTTTTATCCTGGTGTGTTAGCTTCTTAAAATGAACCTTTTGCATGCTTGCACCAGTCGTCAGCTAGCATACTGCTTATTCCCAAAAATAAAATGGTAAATACAATACACCACCCTACTGTAAAAGTCCTTTTTTCTTAAATAAAAAATAAAGAAACGTGAGTTTCGTGAGTTCATTTCAAAAGCTGACAAAGTTGTCCTGCAACCCACCTTGCTTATGATCTTCACCCACTGCTACTCCAACCACAAATGGAAGATTCCTGGGCACAGAATGAATGTAAATAAGGCAGCAGGGACAACATTAACCAAATAAAATCATGACCATATTAAGTCAATGATGTAACCCAGGATCCCCCCTGTGTTTACAAACATAAGCCAATGGAGATCTATCATTTGGATTCAGTAGTGATACCCCCACTAAATGATAGATGCTCTTGTTTGTTGACAAACGCAAGCAGGTAGGGATCATGTGTCATTTAGCAATGGTACCACTATTGCCACTAAATGGCAGGTTCCCTGCCACTTTTTGCAAACAAAAAAAGAGCTGCAAAAAGGGAGAAGGAAGTTCTCTTTCAGTATAGTGAATGAAGCTAAGCTCTGTTGACTTCTAACGTCAAATGACAGCCAACGATCATGCAGTTTTATTTTCCTTACATATGATTGTGTATTCTTTGTAAAGTGAATTTTCACCACATTCACTAAGCTAATTGGACATTCACATGCAAAGTGGACATTCTACTTGCCTTAAATACTGTAAATCAACCCAAAATGTAATTTTAAAAGAGTACTGTACATTTTAGTACATCCACAAATTTACATACAGTAGTAAATTTTAGTACATCCACAGATTTACATACAGAATTTTTTTTTTTTTTCCACAAAAATTTTTTATTATTCAAAGATAAAGTAATCACATACATGTCATAGCAAACTGGTACAGAAAGGTAACAACAATTACTGTGCGGTACAATGACAAATCACATTGAGGCAAGACATTCGAGTTACTAGACATGAAGAGATAGAGTACACAATGTACTATGTAAATATGATTAATAAACGGATAGAACCAGTGTATTTACTACCAACAGGTACGAGCTCCCGGGAGGCTCCAGTCTTGTGGTGGCTAGTGTAATCAAGAGTAGACAATGACCATGGGGACGCCCAATACTCGGCCCTCTCGCGGCCTCAAAGGGAGCATGAAACTAGCAGATAGGTTTATGAGGTTCTACGCGCCTCCCGGTATCATTTCTTCACGGGGTGAGGGGCATTTTCGTTGGGTAGTGTGCTAATGAAATGGAGTATACCTATGGGGAGTTGAAAGAGAAGAGGGTAAAAGTGGGGAAGGGAGGGTAAGACATGGGGAAGAAGGGAGCAAGGGGGTCCCTAAGAGGGACCCTAGAAGGGCAGCTGTGTAGGGTTAGGGGGGAAGGGGTGGAATATAGGGAGAAAAGGGAGGATAGGGGGGGGCCGCTCCTCTTCCCGGCCCCATTACAACATCCAGGTCCAGTCAGGGTTCAGCTCTGGTGGCTTACAGTTATAACTGTCAATGTGGAAAGTAAGATTTATATCTTCCCGTGGACTTAAAATGCATCCAGCAGGCCCATGTGGTGGAGAATTTCTGCATGCGGTCCTGGGAGGTATAGATCAGTTCCTCTATCTCCTCAATTTTAGCGATCCTTGTCAGCCAGTCTCTAATAGTAGGGGTCTTATTGGAGCGCCAAAGCGCAGGGATGCAAAGTCTAGCGGCATTGACCATGTGCATGGCCAGAGATTTGTGATATGACCGTTTGGTCAAAGAAGTGTGATGGAGGAGATACTGAGCAGCATTAAAATCAAGGGTGTATGTGGTGACTTGTGCTATAATGGCGTGCACTTCTTTCCAAAATGGTTGTAGCATGGTGCATTCCCACCATATGTGAAGCATAGAGCCTTCTTCTTTATTACACCTCCAACATACGTTTGGGATTGAGGGAGAGAATTTATGTAAGCGGGAAGGTGTCCTATACCACTTTGTGATAATCTTGTAGCCGTTTTCTTGAATGGCTACATTCAGTGAGCCTGTATGTGCATACGTGGCGATAGTACCCCAGTCATCGTCTTTGAAGGAGATTTGCAGGTCCCTACCCCATGATGCTTTAGGGGGATCAGTCTGAGGAGTGTGGGATTCGTCTTGGAGGATAGAATAGATCTGGGATATTAGATGTCTTTGTGGTGTGGTTTGGGAATGAAGAGATTCGAATGGGGTGAGTCGTCTTGTCCAAACGTCGGTATGATTCTGGGAGGTGAAGAAGTGCCTTAATTGCCTATAGGTCCAGAAGGGGAACTCCTTCGTGAGTGAGGTATTCTTAAGTGCATCATAGGATCTTAGTCGTCCTTTGTGAAAGAAGTGCTGAGCTAAGACGTCATCATGTGGCCATTCCTGCATAGGAATCGTGGTCGACTCCCCTGGAGAGAAGTCAGGGTTTCCCCTCAAGGGGGTCAATGGGCCCAAGTGTGAGGAGAGATGGTGGGAGGCTACCGTTTTTTTGAAGGCCAGCAGTGAGGTGTGAATGAGCGGATGGGTCTTAACGGGGTGGGGCCAGTGCTTCGGTGAGAGCCAGGGAAGGGTGTGCAGTGGGTAACCTGAGAAAGAGCTTTCCAAGGCCACCCAAGTCTTTCCTCCTCTATGAGCTTTCCAGTCCACCAGTCTCGTCAGGTGGCATGCTAGGTAGTAATGGTATAAATCAGGTAGGGCAATGCCACCCTTGGTCTTAGGGCGCGTCAGGCGAGCGTATTTAATACGGGGAGCGGTGCCTCTCCAAATAAACAGTGTGCATAACTTCTTGTATGATAGGAAAAAAGATGGGGGCAATTGGATTGGGATTGTCTGTAGGAGATATAATATGCGTGGAAGAATTATCATTTTTATTAAGGCAGAGCGGCCAAACCATGATACATTAAGGTTTGCCCAGCTCTTCAAGTCAGCCTGGATTCTGGCTAGAGCCGACAGGTAATTATGGGCATAGAGACCCGCCGTTCCCTTGGTGAGTTGAATACCAAGATAGATGATCGCTTCCCTCTTCCACTGAAAGGGGAAGGAGTCTTGGCAGTGAGATACGTCCTGTGGGGGAAGAGAGATGTTGAGGGCGTGGGATTTAGAATAGTTGATTTTGAGGTTGGATAAGAGTCCAAAAGTCTTAATGTCCTTCAGGAGGTTAGGTAAAGATGTCCGGGGCGTTTGGAGGGTCAATAAAATATCATCCGCGAACGCGGCAACCTTGTATTCCCTACGGTTAATAAAGATCCCTTGGATGTCTGTGTTGGCACGTATTCTGTTAAGAAGGGGTTCCAATGTTAGTACAAATATCAGGGGGGATAATGGGCATCCTTGTCGGGTGCCGTTACTGATGGGGAAGGCGTTTGACAGGAGGCCGTTGGCTCTCACCCTTGCGGAAGGATTTGTATAGAGAGCATTGATATATGCGAGCATACGGGGGGAAGGCCAATGACCCTCAAAACCTCCCGCATATAGTCCCAGGCCACCCTGTCAAACGCCTTCTCTGCGTCAAGCGAAAGAAGGAATCCCTCAGTCTCGCTTGTAGAGAGCCAGTGTTGGATATTTAAAGTCCGGATAGTATTGTCCCTAGCCTCTCTCCCCTGAACAAAACCTACCTGGTCGGGGGAGACGAGGCCAGGGACAAGAGGTGAGAGTCTATTTGCTATCATCTTAGCATAGAGCTTGATATCTACGTTCAGTAGAGAAATGGGCCTGTAATTAGAGACCTGAGAAGGGTCTTTACCCTCTTTGGGGATAACGGCTATATGGGCTCCTAACATATGCCCCGCAGGGGTGGCGGGGTTCGCAAGAGAGTTCAGAGTCGTCAGCAATCGCGGAGAGAGTATGTCAGAAAAGCTTTTATAATAGGTAAGGGGGAAGCCATCAGGGCCCGGACTCTTGCCCGGCTTCATTTGTTTGATGGCGAGGGATAATTCCTCGGTGGAGAACGGTTGGTCTAAGTTCGTGGTTTGTTGTGGAGTAATGGGGTTGGGGCTATATTGAGATAAGAAGTCTCTTATTTGTGAAAGTCGGTCAGGAGCGTCAGGAGGCCCTGCGTTGGCCTCTGGTAGGTTATAGAGTGTAGAATAGAATATTTCAAAGTGTGATGCTATGTCTTCATTTTTAGAGAGGAGAGATCCCTGATTGTCCCGGAGAGTGTGAATTATAGACGAGGTTTTAGCTGTTTGAATCGTGCGTGCTAACAGCCGCCCACTCTTATTGCCGTGTTCATAGAACACTCTATGTTGAAGGACATATCTACGCCTGGTTCGTTTGCCCAGTTCATCTAACAAAGAAGAACGGGCGTATAAGAGGTCTTGCAGTGTGGTTTGCAGGGTCGATTGCTTATGTGCTGCTTCAAGTCGCTTGATTGTGCTAAGAAGGGACGTGATCCTTTCTTGGTGTTGTCGTTTGGCCTTTGCAGCCATGGAGATAAGTTCCCCTCTCAGTACACATTTATGTGCCTCCCAGAGTGAAATGGGTGAGACTTCAGGGGAGGTATTTTCCTGAAAGTAAAGGCGTAATTTGGCGTTTTGGTGTCGTAAATTTTCTGGGTCCTTTAAAAGGGAAGGGTTTAGCCTCCAGGTCTTGGATATCGTCTTAGAGTCGGGGAAAGTAAGGGTCATTGTTATGGGGTGGTGGTCGGAAAGGAACATTGGTTCTATCGTAGCTTGGGAGAGGAGTGAGAGGTCGGTCTGGGAGAGAAATATGTAATCTATTCTGGAATATTTCTGATGTGGGTGGGAATAAAAGGTGTAGTCTTTGTCCATCGGGAACATGGTGTGCCAGGTGTCGTGGAGAGTCAAGTTCTGTAGTTGAACTCTAATCTGTCTTAGAGCTCGGTAAGGCAGTGTCGAGGCTCCCGTAGAGGAGTCCAGGGCTGGGTTGAGTGGGACATTGAAGTCTCCCCCTAGAATTAGGATACCCTCCTTAAATGAGGACAAAAGATCACAAGCCTTCCTAAAGAAGGCCACTTGATGTTCATTCGGACAGTAGATATTAGCCACCGTAATAGGCTTGGAAGCGTATGTGCCTTTGATAAAGATATATCTACCATCCTGATCACTCAGGGTATCAGTTAGTTGGAAATCAGCAAGTTTGGAAATAAGTATAGATACCCCCTTAGTCTTGGAAGCAGGGTTGGTGGAGTGAAACGTGCGTTTGTACATATGATTCGTCAGCTTAGGAATTGCATCGGAGCGGAAGTGTGTTTCCTGTAGCATGAGAAAGTGTGCTTTATGTTTAGACAGGGCAGAAAGAACCTGTAATCTCTTCTCCGGGAGGTTCAGACCCTTTACATTAAGAGAGAGGCATTTCAGAGAGAGCTGTGTCTGCGTGTTCGAAACTTCCCTCATTGTGCTAGACTGCAAGGATCTGGGATTATGATCGTGAGGAGAGGTGAGCATAGCGTAAAAAAAAGAGTAAAAAAAGGGGGGTTTTTTCCTTTCTTATCTTATAGTAAATGGGGATTGACTGTATGTCTCAAAAATGGGGGGAGTAGGAAGAGGAGCGGCCCCGCGTAAGAAGGGGGGGAAGAGGCGTAGAGAAGGGGGAAGGGGGGGAAAGGGAAGGGGGGGCAAGGACTGAAAATGGAAAGGGGGGTAAGGGGGGGGGAAAGGAGGGAAGGAGGGGGGAGAAAGTATTCAGGAATCCAAGTAGATTTCTGACAGGGATTTATACCGGAGGTGGGCGTAGGCGTGCCTATCCACCTAATGGGGGAGAGCCGGATGGGCAGCACGGGTCAATGCGACCGTCTGTGTGGGGACAGTGAGCTTGGGGAGGGTCAGGAGAAGTAGCACCGAGAAGGACAGGTATGGCAAACAGATAAGACAGAGGGATGTACGTATTGTACAGGGCAGTACTCAATATTAGATAGTGGCATGGGGACTAATTCGCAATGTAGGGTGCTTAGCTTAGCCGTCACCTGCTGTGTGTAAGAGCGGCCCTCCAAAACCAAAAACGAGGGCCTGCTAAGTATACAACAGTGGAGGGAGGCCGTCGTATAAGCATGTGATGTATGGTAGTCTAGGGAACACATATAAATAACCAGTATTGAAACTCAAATGCATCCTGAACATAAACAGATAGAGGCATAATACCAAAGGCATAAATAACATAAAGTACGCCTATTTCAGGCCCCATAAATATGAGGAGAGAAAGAGAGCGTGAACAGATGCCTAACAAAGTGGCAACATATTCGTGCGACGTGCCGTCTAAGGACCAACACGACAGCTGTGCAATCCCATACAGCAAACAAGCAAAAACAAAAACAAAACAAAATAAAAACCAGAGAAAGGGGGGGGGAAGGGGAGGGGGGCGAAGGAATGTAGGTAGAGGGGTCTATAATTACCCTTACTGGAAGAGTCCTGAAGGTGAGATAGATGTTGGCATAGCCCTATTAGGGGGACAGGATTCCAAAATATGTCTCTAGCCTGTGAACAGGCAGGTGCCCGAACAGCGACAGTACCTGGATCTAAGTAGCTGAGGACGTCAGAGTGCTTGCTGAAGGCGTTTATCCAGAGATGTCGTCCACTCGGGGTGGTGAGAGTCAGATGGGTCTTCCAAAGCAGCCAGCTTTACAAGGTGTGAAGAGTCAACGGCTTTTCTTGCCTAGAGCTGGTTGGAGAGAGAAACAAGGGGGGGGGGCGGAGATAGCACCTATAGCAGGTGCCTGTAAAGGTGGAACTGGTAAGTTCTGTCGCTGTCCTCGGGCGGGGCCTTGAGGAGGAGAAAAAAGGTGTCAAGGTAGACTAGTCATTGTGGCGATCTCGTCTTGGGGTGTCAGCCAGGTGTGCTCTGCGAGAGGAGGGGTCTCTTCTGGACTGGCGGTCTCCAGGTGAGGTGGGGTCCAATCTGCGGCGTCTGGAGCTCGGTCGCTGGCTCTTAGGCGATGCGTTGAGGGCCACTGATTTCCACGGCTCAGTAGGGAAGTAAAAGGCACACCATTCCGGGATATCCACCAACAGTATGTCTAGCTGTTCGCAAAACATAGGTAAGTCCTCTGGGGTCCTGAGCAGTGCGGTGCGCCCTCTGGAGGTAGCCGAAAGACAGAATGGGAACTTCCATCTATATTGGATATTGCGTGTTCGCAGTATGTCTAGCAGGGGGCGTAACGTGCGCCTGTTCTGCAAAGTTATTTGTGAGAGATCCTGGAAAAGTTTTACCTCTGCTCCGTTAAATAAAATACGTCCCCGTTCTCTTGCCTTTCTGAGGATTTCTTCCTTAAGAGGGAAGTTAACGATACAGCAGATAATGTCTCTAGGGGGATCGGAGTCCCGAGGGGGGGGGGGTCTCAGCGCACGGTGGATGCGCTCCATCTCAATCGGGGTGTCTGCAGGCCGGTCCAGCAGGTTGTTAAAAATGGCACAGACTGTTTGTGGCATGGCGGCCGCATCTACACCTTCCGGAACCCCCCTCAATCTAAGGTTGTGTCTGCGGCCCCTATTGTCCAAGTCTTCCACTTGGCGATGGAGCTCATAGATATGGGGAAGTTGTGAGTCAAAAGATCATTGCACTTGCCTGATAGCTGCAGCCTGTAACTGGGAAGTGTCTTCTACTGCTGCTAGGCGGTGATTCATAGCATGAATGTCCGTCTTCAATTCGGCAATGGCAGAGGTCAGGGTATGTTTAATGTCCAGCGCAACGTTCTGCAGATCCCTCTGGAGATCCAGGAGGCTAGGCACCGCGGGGCTCTCCAACGTCCGGTCCGCGGCGTATCTACGCGAGTCCGGGGATGCGGCCTGTGAGTCTCGGGAGGCCTGCGAGGCCTGTGAGGCCTGTTTCTCCACATGCTGGCCCGCCGGGCGGGAGCGGAACATCTCCGGGATGCTGTTCCCAAGTTGCGCCCCGGGGTCTTTAACGGTGCGGGGGGTCGAGGTGCTCCTATTGGACCTGCCCATGGTTGGTGCTCGTCTGGATCCTCTAGTAAGGCGTCTTTTTCGTCCTCTCGGTGCGGGAGCTCCCTGTTTAGGCAGCCATCTCGGGTCCCGTCCAAGCCACGCCCCTTACATACAGAATTTTTATATTTTCAATCTTGCACTTTAAGCAGCATTAAAATAACCTCTCCCTGCTGAACAACATTTCTAAAAAGCAAAAATGGCATTTAACAAATCCAGAAAAATATAAGATTCAGTGCCAATGGACTTTAGTGAGGTTCAGAGCTATATTTGGGTTTTGTTGATTTTCCAGGTTTGCCAAACCTTCTGCAAACCAAACTTTGCACGGTTTACTTATTCCTATTATAACAGTACCAAATAAAAGGGTTAGCTGTTGTCAAATTAGCTAATGCTGCTAAATTTGTCATGGCAATCTAGGCATAAATGACCCCAGGTGTAAAAAGATTACCTTAGAGATAGTGGCGTTGGGAGGAGGGGCTGACGGTGGCTGGAGTCCCGAGTGGATCCCCAAAAAGCCCTGTGTCTCGGGCATGCAGAATTCTATTATTATCCCCGAGCGCCGCCGCCGAGCGGGGACCAATCTGACCCCGAACGCAGCCGAGTGACATAGCCGGTCCAGCCTTCTGGAGCCTGCAGCGCCTATGATGGACGTCCAACTGGTCCAATGCGGGGACCACGGGACGTGTGACATCCAACATAGGCGATCTATGTCAGGTAGGTCACTGTGTGCCAGGTAGATCAGTATATGTCAGTGCGCGTCAGGTAGGTCAGTGTGCATCAGGTAGGTAACACCCCCCCGGTGCTGGGCTTGGACTTTGGACTGAATCCCCTGTTTTTTTGCCACCTAGCAATGCCCCTGATTAGGGAATAAAATGAGTGTGCATTTATTTAATTATGCTCATATTTTTTTTTATTACTTTTGACTGCATGCTAGCAGTAAATATTGTTTTACTTTATTTACTAAGCTCAGTGTAAGTTTTCTAAGTGAACATTTGCTAGCCTTTGGGTAAATGGTAAATAAATTCTGCTGACTTTGGGTACTGTGGTTTTGCTGTGTTTAAGATGCATTTGCTGTGTGTTCCTGATGCGTTTTTGGGATGCCTGCACCTGTGAAAAATAGACATGTGTCTCAAAATACAGCAAAAATGCAAAATCACAGTGTGTTTTTACTGCAATTTTACCATGATTTTGCAGTGATTTCCATTAATTTCAATAGGAAGCTGTATTTTTTGGTGAGATTTTCAAAACTGCACCAAGGATGCAGCATGCAGGACTTCACAATGCACTGCACTTGTAATGAAGTGGTGTGAAAAGTCCCATAGGATTTAAAGGGAAATGTTTTACATGCATTTTTCTTGCAAGGAAAAAAACACAGGGAAAATGTATCAGTGTGAAAGAGCCCTTAAAGCGGGATTCCGCTGCCGTTTTTTTTTTTTTTTACCTGTGTCACTGGTGGGCGATTCCTATGGTGTCTTTGCAGGCACATGCTCATTGAGTGTCCTCTTTGTTTTCCTTCCTCTTGCCTCTTGTGCTATAGTGGTAATGGCAGATAGAGCTGCCTGCCCACTTTCAAAATGGCAATTTCGGACATGCCCTCGTCACGTGACCGGCGTCCTCCTTCCTGCATGACTGTGTCCCCCACTGATTCCTGGGAAATAGCTAAAAAAGTTCCCAGGGACCATTGCGAAGCCGATAAACACGCCTACTCCCACGGGAGGAGAGCCCGGAAGTCGGCATAAACATTAAAAATAAAAGGTAAATACTGCATATTATTTTATTTCAATGGTCATAACTGCATTTATGTTCCAAAGCCATTTGAATAAGATGAACTTGCAATTTTCTGTACAAAACCGCTTTAAGTATTCAGAGGTCAATTGAGAAACAATTTTGGTGGTGGCAACAGGAGTGTGAAAATATTGTGTGGATATTTGAATTACTAAATGTTCAAAAGATTTTCTTATTACAGTATACCAGTATGTTTGTCACTCAGAATTACATTCCAAACATTAAAATAACTATGGGCTGATGATAAAATAAAATAAATCATAAAGCTTAAGTGATATTATTGCTGCACTAAAGTAAAATATAAGATCTATGCTCATTTAAAATATAAGAGTTGATTTACTAAAACTGGAGAGTGAAAAATCTGGTGCAGCTGTGCATGGCAGCCAATCAGCTTCTAACTTCAGTTTGTTCAGTTAAGCTTTGACAAACGTAAAAAAACAGCTGGAAGCTGATTGGTTTCTATGCAGAGCTGCACCATATTTTGCTCTCTCTAGTTTTAGTAAATCAACCCCATAGTGTAGATCGATCATCGACAATATAACACACAACTTGTAAAGGTAACCAAACTCAAGTATGAAAATCTAGATATTGCACTAATCAATACAAGTGTACATATATCTACAACTGGTGCCACAAGCACAAACTATTAATTCTAGCCAAATACAGTATGTTTTTGTGAGTTCTTCACTTTTGAAAATGAGGAGTTTTTGCATCTAATGCTTGAAAAGAATATACTTGCAAGCTGAACAAAAGCGACCATGCACTTCATTAAAACTAGAAATGATTATACTATATAGTATACTAGCCATTATTTTGGGAAAATGCAGATTTTAACTAAATGCAGATATTAACTACAGGTATAACATATGACCAAAGATAAACTCAATACATGATAGATTCACTTTTAAGAAAAAAAATAAATAAATGTTTTTGCAAAAAAAATCAGCATTTATAATTTTCTTCACATAGCAGCTTGCAAAGTAGAGTGCCCATAATCAGTTAACTGGGCCTGCAATGTCAAGTACCTGCATATATTTCATACAGCTCTCTACCCATACCATTGGTATGAGTTTTCAGTCACTGAGCTGCACAAAGTTTCAATGGGCTATGAATGCACTGAGCATGTAATGCTGGCTGTAGATAGATAGAATTTCTAAGGAAAATTCTGAGGAAAAGTCTTTAGAAAATTTGTACGAAAATTCTCAGAACACTCAAATGTTCAAAAGATTTTATTTGCTTTTAACATTTGATTTTGGAATGGATAGACTATACAGAACAAACACCACATACACTGTTAGAAATATGTTTGGTTGAGAAAACATTTCCATCTTGATCCTCCTAATTTCCTTGTCACTGTAATCAAAAACGAACATCAACTACACCTATTTGAGAATCTCCCACTTTCCCAAATCCTCAAAACTCCCATATACAATCACGCTACCAGAACCAATATACCAATTCTACACATGTTCCCCATACCCCAAGAAAAGAATAACTTGTTTCTACAACTTACTAAATGTTGACCGCCCCTACTCGAAAATTCTCACCATAAACAAATGGGCCGAGGAGCTGAGGGTCCACATTACCCCTGATGTGTGGCAACGTGCCTTTAGGTTCACCTCCACTGCCTCTCACTGTTCCAACCACTGGGAGACATACCAAAAAACCCTACACAGGTGGTATCTAACACCCTACCAGTTATCGAAAATATACCCAGGAAGCCCACCATGCTGTTGGATGAATTGTGGCAGCAAAGGCTCCATATCCCACATACTATGGTACTGTAAATCCCTTACCTCGTTCTGGAGGCAAATATTCACATTAATCTCTACTATCTCTGGCTTACCTTCTACTCCTACCCTTGCATTAGCACTGCTCCATGGGGGGCTAGAAAAATACCCCTCAAACAAAAGAACTGTCAAAACACACCTTCTGCTAGCAACTAAGCTAACTATCACTAGGTTATGGAAAACCGCAGAAACACCCTCCATAGCTAATACAATTGCAGATCTCAATCAACAATGTGAATTGGAAAAGATAATAGCTAGAAAAAATATGCAAATAAATAAATTATCTGTACAGTGATCCCAATGGCTGACACATCCAAAATGTAAAGTACACATGTGAAATACTATCAAATAGATTGTTTTATATCGTATGCTGTTCTGAAAACTCCTCATATATGTGATGGTGATCCTCCCCCCCTTACTCCTCACCATCTCCTCCCCAGTCCCCAGCCCCCCCTTTTCTCCCTCCCCTCCATTCCCCCATCCTACCTTACCCCCCCAATCCTACCCCTCCTATCTCCCATTTCCTCTCCGCCATCTTTGTTACTGAATATTAAAAATTAAAGCAAATGTACCGTTACATATGTTAACAAACAAAATCATATCTGTTATCTGCCCAGGCTGAACTAGACTCACATATGCCAGGCAGACCCTCTGTTTTTGTAACAACTGAATTGTTTCCTTACAGTCTTTGTATTGAAAAACTCAATGCCATTTCTAGGCATAATGTTTTGCAATTGATAAAAACTTCTTAATAAAGAAATATGGAAATTAAACCAAAAATGAACATCAATTTGGCCCACTAATTATTAGAAAAATGAACAAACTTTCCTCATTGTTGTTCAAAATTCTACCATTTATGGCCAACTAGATTTAAACACTGTCTGTCCTAATAAAGGGTAAAAGGATTTATGGCTGGGCTTCTTGCATTGTATTTTAATGAGAGGGAGCTTATTCTGTCCTTGGAACTGACTCAGATATTGGGGGTGATTTACTAAAAGCAGTGCACACAGAATCTGGTGTAACCGTGCATAGTAACCAATCAGCTTCTAGGTTTTATTGCCAAAGCTTAATAGAACAAACCGTAGTTAGCAGCTGATTGGTTACTTTGTGCAGCTGCACCACATTCTGTGTGCAACAGTTTTAGTATATTCTTACAATTGTTCAAAAATCCCAAAATCCTTGCAGTCAGCCATGACACCTTCTCCTGAGAAACATCATCGTGTGTGCGCAGGTCGGGAACTGGTTAAATAACAAACATGTTATACTTGCCTCCACTGTGCAGTTCATTTTGCACAGATTGGCCCCGAACCTCCTCTTCTGGTGTCCCATAGCGGTGCTGGTGGCTCCTCCCCACATTGAGTGTCCACATTGGAGAAGTTCTCTCCTTTGTGGACACTCGTGTGGGCGCGCTCCTGAGTCCCGCATCTGTGTCCATTCACACAGAATGCAGGACTTGGCCCCGACCCCCGCCATCATGTCATTGGATTTGATTGACAACAGTGGGAGCCAATGGCTGTGCTATTATCAATCTATCCAATCGGGACACGAAACACCACCTACAGATGGTGTGTTCATTCCCGAACAGAGGATGACAGCGTCCGGGTAAGTAAAATGGGAGGGCTGCAGCACTAAAAAAAGTTTTTTCACCTTAATGCATAGATTGCATTAAGGTAAAAAATAATGAGGGTTTACAACCCCTTTAAAGAGAGACATCCATCCCAATCAGAAATGTCTCATAGGGGAACATCTCTTACAGCATTGCTGCATAGTGGACAGAAGCGGGTAATAATTTAACTCATATAATTTTTGGCATTGCAATGGTATTTGTAGATATTTAATAGAGTGTTGCACCCATCAAAATGGAAATTTGTTGGTTAGGAAGTCTTGAGTACCTACAGGGAAAAATATGTCTAAACAGTATGATTTTGTTGCATTGATTTTGAATTTGTTTAGAGTACATTACAATTACAAATATTATGAGTGCCTTCTTCACAAATGCTGGGACAAAGTGACTTTTTTTCCATGCATCAAGCTCTGTGTGTATTTTAGGATAAGAGATCCAATTAATCAAAAAAGAATACAGGAAAATATATTTCCAAAATATTTAATACACATACAGTATGTGTTTCTACAATATATTTTAGTTTTGCTACACAACTTTCAAGTAGCACAGACAACAGCAATAATACTCTGAATGCATATGTATAATGTTTATATTACATATTAATTGTTCATTCTGTCTAAAGTGACTATGCCTTAACAATAATTTATGCAAGTTACATATACATCATTTAACATAAATTCCCTTTGAGTGATAAGAAAACAGAGTCGACAGTTTCAGCAAGGATGATTCATTTCTTGGATAACATGCTTAAAATGCACGCACCGTGGACCACTCGGCCCCCTTCAATCAAAAAGATAAATTGGGTGACAGTACAGCAAAACTTGAGTGGCACTGAAAGGTTGCATCTAAAATCAGTAGTTAACAAAGGAAGAACACTTTTTTCGGTCTTCTCCCAGCTGACATGAGATAGATTGCTAAACTGCTTTATATTAATGTATGCATGTCCTACAAACTTTTATATTATATACAGTTTATAGAACTTAATGTGTAACATTAATGTATATTTAATTTACTTATATAATATAGTTTACTAATAACTAATAGTATCTCATTATCTACCAAGATTATCTGTAGTCTTTTTATTTGTATAGGATTTTTTTTTATATATCTATATATATATATATATATATATATAGAAAGGCCAGTATGGTGGCCTGAAATTATGGGAGGAGCCCGGTCGTGTATATAACCCGCCGTTCGCCCATCTTCCTCGTCGGTTCCGGTGCGCGATACCTGATACGTCAGATATCAAGGGCCGACTATCCTAGACCAGACGCAGTGAGCCCGTTCGTGAGTTCCCGCGTTGTTCGTCTCCGTCTTGACCATCTTCCCGTTCATCAGCGTCCGTGGGTTTTGCCGTCGGAGTGTCGTCTTACCCATCGAATTTGTCGTTACACGTCGGGCCGGCTGTCGCAGGTAGGGCTTCGGCACCCCCTTTTTTCAGTTTATGTATTACAATGTCCCATCAAACATTCCCTGAACTCACGAACCGCTCGAATGTTTTACGGTGGCTCTCGTACTCATGTCACTGTTTCTACTTTCGATGTAGTCGTTATCACCTTCGGTCGATCACGCCACGTCAGGCGATTCGTTCGCAGGTACGACATTCGAAACCGTTCGACTCCCCGAGCATTTCTATTAGTATCGGTCGAATCGTTCGACTCACAGCCGACTGCTTGTTACGACAAAGCAAGCAGTCCGCACGTATCGGTTGGTCTGCTCCAGTTCGAACATATCTCATCATTCATGCAGTTGTGTTATGTATCTCATTTCATCTCATTTCAAGTCATTTCAGTCCCACTCATTTCTACCGTTTCAAATCATTTCTGTCACTAGCCGCGCTCCGGCGCGAATCTTGTCGCACCTCTGGTGCACCGATTCGCTTTGAAGTGCCCCAGGGTTCGGCCTCATTTCTGTACATGCTCCAGAGACTGAGTCACTCGCAGGTTCACGCACGGTCCCTGATTCTTGTCTTTGTCATGGCATACCATTTCTGTCACTTATTACGCCCCAATTCGAATCCTGTCGCATTCTTCTATGCACCGATTCGTCCTGGTGTGCCCAGCTGCTACGCCTCATTTCGGTACATGCTCCAGAGACGGATTCTTTGTAACCTACAGTCCAGTCGTTGAATCCTGTCTCTGTCATGGGATATCATTTCTGTCACTTATTACACTCCAGTTCAAATCCTGTCGCATTTTCATGCACCGATTCGTTCTGGTGTGCCCAGCTGCTACGCCTCATTTCAGTACATGCTCCAGAGTCGGATTCTTTGTTGTTACCATCAGTCCAGTCGTTGAATCTTGTCTCTGTCATGGGATATCATTTCTGTCACTTATTACGCTCCGTTTCGAATCCTGTTGCATTTATTTATGCACCGATTCGTCCCGGTGTGCCCAGCTGCTACGCCTCATTTCAGTACATGCTCCAAAGACGGGATTCATCTGTTAGGTTCATGGGCTTGTCTTCTGATTCCAGTCTTTGTCATGGGTTTCATTTCATTTCACCTATCACGTTCCGGTACGAATAGTCACATTCATGGACCAAATTCGTCCCGGCGTGCCCCAGGAATGGCCTCATTTCAGTACATGCTCCAGAATCCGTTTCGTGCTCGGTCGCAAGTTTGTGGCATGGCAATTCGGATCTCTGTCATGGCAGATTCACTCATTTCACGGTCACTCATCGCTTCCCGCTTCTAGTCCAGTTGATTCTTCAATGTTGGATTTTTATCGGGGGGCCCTTGCTCGTCAGCCTCATTCGCTATTGAGTTGACAAAAAAAAAAAAAAGGGGGAAAAAAATAAAAAATAAATATATAATAGAAAGGGGAGAGAAAGGGGGAAAAGAAAAAAGGGAAGAGAAGAGAAGATTTCATTTGTTTCTTTCATTGTGTCGTTTCATCTCATGTCTAAATCTCACCTCCACTGTTAGCTAGCCGTTCGTTAGGTGGGAGTCTCAAACAAACTTCACCTTCATCTCCTCAGGTCAGTCGAGTTTCTGTAGGTCCAGCCTGCACCTGGTCGGACGGTGCCTCCTTAGGTAAGCATAATCATCTGGTAGGAAACGCTCTTCAGTACGAGCATCCTTCTTTAAAAAAAAGAAAAAAAGGAAAAATGTATTTTTCTTTAGGAGTCTCCAACCAGTTTGTAATCCATGTCACCCCTATAGGTCCATATTAGGAGAAAACCCGGATCAGAGGGCTAGTAGCCTCGCCAGACCCGCATTCTGCCACCATGTCCCAGACTGGCAGCGAGAACCTCACGGCTCCATTGTCTCCATCTGTTGTCTCAGAGAATGGCAGCCAAAGGGCCTTCAGAGCGTGGACCATTCCCAGGCTCACAGCCGAGCTAAGACGCAGGGGCGTGCCCTTTCCAGCAACAGCCAGAAAGGCCGAGCTTTTCGGGCTCCTGTTTCCTCCCCCTGCGGCGGTTGAGGCTTGTGCCCAGCAGGCCTCCCTGGGCTCCATCGCCTCCTCAATCTCACAGCTTCACACCCTGGTGTCGTCCCTCACAACCTCAATGTCAGAACTGCAGAGTCGAGTGGCCCTCCTCGAGACCCACCCCGCTGTTCCTCTGCCAGTACCAGCATCCGAGCCAGTTGTTAATCCTCCCGCAGGTATCTCCGGATGTGCACCAATAGTGTACCCGTCCCATCTGGTGTCAGCTAACATCAGGAAGGACATCTTAGAGGGCAAAGACGTCAATTTGGCTTCTCTTCTCATCTCTATTCATGAGCTGGCAGAGAACAAGGCGTATACTTGGGGGGACGTGTCAGTGGTCCTCAAAGCCAAGGATTCCAGACTGGACAGGAAACTCTCAATCACCGAGTTTACCTTGGCTTTCGGCATGATGAGGGACATCATTTGCTCAGCCTCCCCTGGCAGGAGGGAGGAGCTGGATCGGTACCTCCATGTGGTAGTTGACCTGGGTTACAAGTACGGCGGTTTTTCATTCTATGATTACCACCGCTCCTTCTCCGCTAAAGCAGCCGCCAGGCTCTCCCAGTTCCAGACGCCTACGGACTGGAGCACCATGGATACCGAGCTGTTCTGCCGCCACTTCGCGGGGCTACGGTCCCCTCTGTGTGCGATCTGCCAGTCAGCAACTCATACTGCGGCTTGGTGCGCTAGCTCAGTGGCAGCCCCGCCCTTAGACGGTCCATCTACCTCGGGTGCCGCTCAGGGCCTACAGGCACCGGCACGCCTGCCACAGACCGATAAGCTTGGGCGCCCAGTCAAAACCATGGGCGGTGCAGCAATCTGCAACAATTACAACAGTGGGTCGTGCAATTTTAGTCAGTGTAGGCTGCTCCATGTGTGCACCCAGTGTCATAGAGCTCACCCCCGGCTTATGTGCGAGCTCAAGCAGCTCAAGAGGTCCTGACTAAGCCGGCTCAACATTTCATGGCTTAGTGTCTACCTCACCAGTCATCCTACCCCCTCACTATCCGCCTACCTCGTCCAGGGCTTCACGCAAGGTTTTCATACTGGACTTGTCTCTCTCCCTCACCTCACGCACGAATGCCAGAACCTACGGTCAGCAGCCACGGATGAACAAGCCATTGACCTACTGCTGCAATCTGAGCTAGACCAGGACTTTATCATCGGCCCTTTCGTACAGCCCCCATTTAACACCTGGCGAGTCAGCCCTATTGGGCTTGTCAAGGGCAAGTTCTCTAATAAACTCAGATTGGTTTATGATTTGTCAGCGCCTCATTCCTCTACGGTCCCCAGCCTCAATTCCCTTATCCCCTCTGAGGAGTTCTCCCTTAAGTATGCATCTGTAGACATGGCCATCCAGGCCATTCTTAAAACAGGCACAGGTACCTGGCTTTCCAAGGCCGACATCTCAAACGCCTTCAAGCTTCTTCCCTTCCATCCATCCCTCTGGTGCTGGCATGGCATCAAGTGGAGGCAGCTGTACTACTTTGCCACTAAACTCACGTTCGGATCCAAGAGTAGTCCCTGGCTCTTCGACACTTTTGCGCAGGCTCTCGCATGGATCTTGCTGCACGTAGCCCAGTGTCAGGAAGTCATTCATTATCTGGATGACTTCCTGCTGATAGAGCCACCCGGCTCTCCTCCACGAGATCTGGGTAAACTGAGGGCAGTCTTCAATAATCTTAACGTCCCCATTGCCGAGCATAAGGTGGAGGGTCCATCGCAGGCCATCACCTTTCTCGGGGTCAGCCTAGACACTAACACTATGCAGGCCAGCCTTCCCCCGGATAAACTGACCCGCATCAGGACGGTCCTGAGGGACTTCACCCGTGCCAGGACTTGTACCAAGAGACAGCTTCAATCCCTTCTTGGCATGCTTAATTTCGCCATGCCCATCATCCCTCAGGGGCGCTCGTTCGTGTCACGCCTGTTAGCCTTACTGTCCCACTCTCAGGACCCGGAGCAAGTACTCAGCCTGGATTCCGCAGCTATAGCGGACCTTGCCATGTGGGAGGAATTCCTATCTTCCTGGAATGGAGTGTCCCTGTTCGTCCCCTCCGTGTCCTCCCTTTCACCTCGGGTGGTGACCGACGCGGCGGCCTCCACGGGCTTTGCGGCGATCTTTGGCAACCTCTGGCTCGCAGCCCCCTGGCCTCCCCAGATACTGGCTATTCCTGGCTTCACTGAGACGTCCTCCCTGTTCGAGTTATATCCCATTGTAGCCGCTGCACACACGTGGGGCCGCAGCTGGTCGGGCCAGACGGTGATTTTTTCTACAGATAACCTGGCCACTGCGGAGATCATTAATAAAGGCAGGTCCAGGTCTCTACAGATTATGTCCTTCCTGCGGCGACTGACCCAGCTCTCATTGTTGTTTCAGTTCAACCTTCATTGTTCCTTTGTCCCCGGTAAATTTAATCAGGCGGCGGATGCCCTCTCCCGCTTTAACTTTGTTTCATTTTTTGACCAGGTGCCCGGAGCCGGACCAACATCAGCAGCTATCCCGGACTGGTCTCAACTGACCTTGGATTAGCCCCACACCTCTCAGCAGCAACTCAACTCATTGATCTCTCCCTCTCAGACAATACCCGCAAGGCCTATCAATCGGCCTGGAGGGCCTTTAGCCGCTTCGCGTCGTCTCACAGCACAGAGTCCTCCCGGGTCAAACAAGTCCTTGCCTTCATTTCTTACTGCCATTCGGAGTTGGCATTGTCCTTTAATACGATCCGGTTGTACTTGGCCGGGGTACAACATTTCACGTCCCTCCAGGACCCTACTAAGCCCTCCTTGTTCACTTACCACGCCGTCCGGGCTCTCATGCGCGGCATTCAGAAGCGTCGGCCGGTGTCCAGCACCAAACGGCTGCCTATCACAGGTGAAGTGTTCAGGGACATGTCAGATATTCTGGCCTCTTCACCTTTCGGTCTCCACGTTAGTGTCGTCCTGCAAGCAGCCATACATCTGGCCTTCTACGGCTTCTTACGACCAGGCGAGTTTACCTGCAGTAGCCCCTCGGCACGCATGCTGTGCAAGCACCATCTAGTCAGGTTCGAGGACCACTTCATCCTACACTTAGCGGTTTCCAAGACACAGCAGCTTGGCTCAGGCATGGACATACACTTCTATAAGACCTACAACCGCTGGTGCCCGGTCACTGTTCTCACCCGCTTGTTGACCCTTTTGGCCGATCAACCAGGGACTGGCCCGCTTCTGCCCTTTCACACGAAACCTCTCAACGCAGCCCAGTTCATGGAACATGTCAGGATACTCCTGGGCATCCTTCACCTCAATCCTGCCCACTACTCTGGACATTCATTTCGTATCGGGGCAGCTTCGACGGCCTCCCGCCAAGGGGTCCCGGTCCATGTTATCAAAAAGTTGGGTAGATGGAAGTCCTCCTGTTTTGCCCGTTACATACCCAATCCGCAAGTTGAGATGGCCCAGGCCTTCGGCAAACTCACCCAGTAACAGTCTTGATTCAATAAAATGCATCCCCTACTTGAGTGTTTTTGCCCCCTTATTTTGGTATACCGTACGTTAGACCAGGGCACACTTTCAGGTCCATTTCAAGTAAGCGAGTTTATGTTATCCTTGTTTGTCATCCTTATCCGTATCGGTCAGAGGGCTCTACACCATAAATAGAAAGGCCAGTATGGTGGCCTGAAATTATGGGAGGAGCCCGGTCGTGTATATAACCCGCCGTTCGCCCATCTTCCTCGTCGGTTCCGGTGCGCGATACCCACCCGCCCCCTTTATCAGGGCTCTTCTCTAGCATACTCCTCATGTGAGTACTCATTTCACCATTTCATATTCATTTCATTTTAAGGTATGCCCCCTTATTTTGGTATACCGTACGTTAGACCAGGGCACACTTTCAGGTCCATTTCAAGTAAGCGAGTTTATGTTATCCTTGTTTGTCATCCTTATCCGTATCGGTCAGAGGGCTCTACACCATAAATATATATATATATATATATATTATACTGTGTATATATATATATATATATATATATATATATATATATTTATCATTATCAATTTATACAGTATACATACTGTACTGTGTGTATATATATATATATATATATATATATATATATATATATATATATATATATATATATATATATATATATATATATATATTGTGCAATTGGGGGATGTTTAACTAAGTGGTAGATGCCTTTTTAGTAAGTTCACAGCGAACAGGAACTTTAGTTTAAGGGCATGGTAGCCCACTTTTATTAAGAGGAACAAAATACATTTCATACATGCACTTTGTTGCCCACACAGGGGTTCTTCTCCCAAAAAAATAAATAAAAAAATGCAGAGCCACCTGGCTCGCGTCTGCAATACTGCCACTTATGCTTTACGCTTCAGCCCTCTTGGCCATACAACAGGGTTCCCGTACTACTGTACCTCTTTTCAGCTTCTTTGCTGCTCAGGCCTTCCACTTCAGACTCTCATCTGTCTCCTTAGATGCACACAGCTTCAACACACACAGTGTCTGTCTAGAAAGTAGTCCTTCACTGCTGTGATCCTCAGACTTGGGTCGCTGGCTTTCACTAGTGCACACATGCACACCTGCACTCTCTGGACTCCTGGAGACCTCCTGTCTCTCTGGTTGGAGCCCAGAACCCTAATCCTGATCCTGCTATAAGCCCACCTGCTCAATCAGCCAGCCAGACTCTTGGCTGTTCCCAAAACCCGGTCCCAGGATTGGAGATTCCTTCCCACCCATAATGCTATGGAATCTGTGGGCTCCAGGTCCCCAACTGGATTTTACAAACTTTGGAGGAAACTGATAAAACAGTTTCCTCCACATTAAATACCCATGGAGCCCCTCAACCTGCCTATTTGAGAAACCTGGGCGACAATTACTAGGACAGGGGACTGTACTGTCACATATCCCTCCCCCTTGTTTCGAACCAGAGGGTGAAACACATTGTTTCCTTTTGGAACCTATGTGCCAACTACACCTTACGGAAGTCAAACTCTGTCCAACCTCACTTCTCCTAAAGGGGAACTCAACCCACCACTTCCATTGGTGTCTCTCTCTTTGCCCCACTGTCACTCTATGAGTTTTGAGACCTTCCCGACTCTTCTTCCGGGTGCATTACCATAAGGACTTCCTCTCCTAAAATTTTAACAGGGTACCCCTGGCCTTTCTACCGACCCTTCTGACTCCACGCTTCAAGTTTCCTGTTTTTCAAAACCTCTCTCAGCATTACTGTTCTGAGACTGTAGGGGGCCTATTTCTATGGTGTTTATAACGGGACCCCTCCTCTTATTTCTGGTACCTGACTCAGCAGTCACTAATTGTTTACCAGGTTTACCTGTACCTTTGGACATCACATCATCATGTACCATTAACACATTACTTGGTTTGTCATTGACAGACATATTCAAACCAACATTAGAAAATTTGTAATTGTTACGAAAAGTTAACGAACCTAAAAGTTAAAACCCCAGGAAGTCAGCACAGGGATGGTGGGAACCCTATGGGGAATTTCTATGATTATGAATTTTATACGAAATTTCATTAACGAATTTCGGAATTTTGAATCCAAATTAAGAGAATTGGGACTGGTGTTTTGTTCACCAATTAGAGGAAGTCAGCACAGAACAGGGATGGTGGAAACCCCTCATAATGGGCACAGCAGGTGTACAGACCTGGGAACTCAGCACAGGGATGGTGGGAACCCTATGGGAATTTCTATGCTTACGAATCATCCGAAATACAAAATTTCGTTAACGAATTTCAGAATTTCGGATCTAAATGAACAGACTTGTGACTGGTGTTTTGTTCACCAAGCAGAGGAAGTCAGCACAGCACAGGGATGGTGAGAACTCCTCATAATGGGCACAGCGGATGTACACTCAGAACTGGGGGCTCAGCACAGGGATGGTGAGAACCTCTCATAATGAACAGCAGGTGTATAGACCTGGGAACTCAGCACAGGGATGCTGGGGGCCCCTCATAATGATAAATTATTCATAACGAACATTCGTTATTTTTATGAAAAGTTAACAAACCTAAAAGTAAAAAACCCAGGAAGTCAGCACAGTACAGGGATGGTGGGAGCCCCTCATAATGATAAATTCATCATAATGAACTTTCCTTATTTTAACGAAAAGTTTACGAATCTAACACATTTTTTTTGTACAAAACTAAACAGAGTGAAACAAAACAAATTTTTTGATGGCGCCCATGTCTACTACCTCATAGGAGTAAATTATACCGCAACAGTGTTTGGGAAAGGGTAGTTTGCACCCTGATTTGTATTTGTGAATGTCTCTGTTGGAGTACTTTTAGACTTTATCCTGGTCATTTTTAAAACATGTATATCAATAAATAAGAATTTGTATTAAGACTGGGGTATTATCTTGTACACATCTAAAGATTCTTATACACATGGTTTGGTTTATGGATTATTAAGTCTTTGAGGTGTGGTGTTGATATATTTAGGTCCATTTCTATTATTATTATTTTCTTCTATCTCTTCTCTGTTTAACTCATGTTTTACTGCTCATGTGAGTTTTTTTTTTAAACATTTTGTTGTCTTTTTCTAAAATCAGATTTTTTTTAACATTTTATAGTTTTTGCAGTGCAAACAAACTGCATTTGATAAATATACAGTGTTGTTGTCTTCTGTGATACAACAAATAATATATAGCAATTAAACAAACTGGTAGATACAGTATGTTAGTATCAAATGTATGCACAACAGAGCATTTGACATGTTATAAAACTGACATTACGAATGAATGGGAAAAGATCTTTGTAACATAGAGATTGTGGTCTGTCATACATAGAGATAGTATACTATATGTATACTATTGTTGAATAAGTGATATGATGATACAAAAGTTGATAAACAAGGGTGGAAGAAAAGGTGCTTGTAGGTGTGATTTGTGGAGGGATGTACATAGGGTTGAGCGAAGAGGGTATATTCAGTATACAGACAAATTTTGGTGGGAGGCGGTGATTAGGAGGGGGGGGGGGCTAGGTAATGGGCTGGGTGGAGATGAGTCCCCCTTTCACCTCCTGACCAGGGCTAGAGAAGATAAATGTTACATTCTTTACATAAATAAGAGAACACAACCTCTGAATATGGGCAAAGCAGCCCATGGAATAGTGCATTGTTCCATTATTTTCATGGTTTTCAGTTGCCAGACACATCATACTCATGATAGAGTCCAGTGCTGTAATCTATTCAGTAAATAAAATAACATGTTGGATTTTCCAATGGTGAGAAATAAAAACTCTAGCCACCGTAAGAAAGTGGAAGATAATGTCTTTCTTAGTTAAATCAATCAGAAGAATCAATAGAGAGGTTTGGAAACATTTTGGATCCATGAGCCTGTCAATATTGGGGCAGAATGGCAAGTCAGAACTGTTTTTTGGAAGACATGCCCACCAAATGCGTATCATGGTCCATTTGGCATCAAGTGTGTGGGTCTATAGATTTTAGTCTTGTAGAAGGAGTTAGTCAAAAAAGGATGATGGGGACATCAGTTGGATGGAAAGGGGGATTGATGTTAAGACGGACTGGATCTGTAGGTCGGACAGCCACTGAGATATCTGTGGGAGATTTGATTGGTTCAGGGATATAAGGGGCAGATCCCCTCTTGTGAACATTTGTATTAATCTACTGTGTGAGGATTTGTTCCATATGCCAAAAATGGTATAATATATATAATGCATGAGTGAGGGAAAGACCTGGTTATCAAAGAGAGGGGTTACTGGGCCCAAGTAAGTTTTAATGGCAAGGCTATTGACCAAGCCACCCCAAGTTCTAATTAGGTGGCAAGGGGGTGGGGAGAGACATGGATTTCCACATTTTCAATGGCTACATCCATGGTAGGGCTAACAAAATAAGAGTGGAAAGGTATTTCCCTATGAACACTCAGAATTTGGACAATTTGTTGTGAAACCAATTCACTATTTTCATCAGTGTTGAGGCCTGCTAGTAGAAGATTATTATCTGAATCACCTGCTCCTCCTCTCTGCTTGGAATGGGATATTGTTCTGCAAATAAGCCTATTATGGCTTATGCCACATATGGATTTTATAAAAATGTACTGGAGCTTTCTGTGGAATGTCTTGGGGACAGCAATTGGTTGACTCTGGAATAGCCATGAGAATTGTTTGCAGTAATACTTGAAAGACCCGGGTGGTGCCGACGCCGGCGGTAAAACGTCTATTTCGTCTAATCTACTATTTTTAGTTCCACTTTACCATTGTTTTAGCAGTGGTATTCTGCTGCAAGGCAGGCAGTTTTACCCCCCTGCTAGCGGCCGAGAAAGGGTTAAAACCTCCACAAAGCGCTGATGCAGCGGCGCTTTATGGGGAGTATAGTTGCGCTGCCCCATTCATTTCAATGAGCAGGAGCCGTGAAAGAGTGGTATACACACCACTCCTTCACCGCTCCAAAGATGTTGCTAGCAGGTTTTTTTTTTTACCATCCTGCCAGCGCACCACTCCAGTGTAAAAGCCCTCAGGCTTTCACATTGGATTGTGGGGAGAGGCTCTTTCAGGGCACTTTGCAGACGTTATTTTTAGCTCTGTAGCGCCTGCAAAGCACCACAGTGTGAAAGGGGCCTTAAGGTTACCAGTGTTTTTCTTACAACTGGGGTAGGTAGTTCAATGAGAATAGTTGGGAAATATTGGAGGGGATCTTGACATTTAAGGGAATTGGGACATATTATGTCAAGGAGACAGTAGGTGTCCCCATCATCTTTTTTTTGACTGATTTTGACTGATTTAGAGTTGTTTACTTTAAATTTCTTATGATGCTATACTGTTTGAATTAGTGAATTCTAAATGGTGTGGATGATGGTGTTTTGTCACATATAATCAAAAGTCAGCTGGTATAGTTTATTGTGAATAAGGAACCTCAGGAAATGGTTAGGGAACAGAGCTAATACTTTATTGAAAAGACTGGATGGATTGAAGATTGCATTCTAGGGTCTGATGTCTCACAAAACAGAAAATGCATGCAACTAACAGATTTCCAGGGCTAGAAAAATTATATTTTCTAAAATGTGTGTGTGATACTCTCCAAATGTCTGTCAGAAAAAAAAAATTCAATGCATGTAATTTGTTATAGGGGACATTTGGCTTAAGTTGAAAGAGTTTAGAACAAGAGTCTATAACAGGATCCAGCATTAGGTTGAAATCTCCCCTTAGGGACAACATAAACTCATCTAGAAGAGTTAGACACTGATTAACACCCATAACTTGATTTGTGTTAATATTTGGGCATTGAAAGTTTAGTGCCAGAGAGAGAGTTTCAGAAAAAAACATATCTTCCTGGGGAGTCTACTTTCTGATCCAGAAGTTGAAAATAAAGTTTTTTTTTATGTATATAAATTGAAACTCCCTTCGATTTCTGATCAGTTAGTGCTATTGAACCTGCAAGAGTAATATCTGATATGGAAAGTTGGCACATGGTGTATCTTAAAGTGAGTCCCTGGTAGTACAACAAGGGACTGTGCATAGAATAGAAGATTTGGGAGTGCTTAGGATTCGTTGAAATTTAGTAGCATATCTTAAGCCTAGAAGTTGTTAAAATGTAATGGCAATGGCAAAGGTGAAGGGTGGTGGAGGGAAGGGCTAAACATGGGGAGTTAGAGAAGAAGTAAAGAGGAGAAGGTGTTCTTGAAATGGAGGGGTGGGGGGGTAGGGAAAGTTGGGATGGGGTGGGCTGTTTATGGAAGAATTGTAGAATTTTAGAAAAACTAAGGAGTGTGAGGTAATATGAAAGAGAAAGAAGAGCTAACCTTGCTGACCAGGTGGGTGGCAGCTGTTAAAAATCCAGAGGTCTTGGTCTGAGAAGAGGGATTACATAGGATAGAACATCAGGGACTCTGCAACATAGATCCAGAAATGATATCAAATCTGTGATAAAGTTTCAAATCTCAGGGACATAGATTTCCCAACTTTTAAACAAAAAGTGTCAGGGGTTGGCATACCTCACTACACTCAAAGGGAGTGCCTGGTAAGGGTATATGGGGTGTCAGGAAATGTAGGTGCAGTCAGTAGCTTGTTGCTTTGTTTTTTTTATGGCTTTGTGTAAATAAATAAAACATACAAACTGTTAAAATCACATTTTTCATTTGTAAATAGCGTAACCTTGCTTTGTACCTAGAATATAATTTTAATACTGAAATAAATAGGATGAATTATTTAATGCAATTTTTAATGTGTATCTATAGTAACACTAATTCATGTAAAACTACCACTGGTCAAATTGGAAAAAATACCTTTTCTACTTCTATTTTGTTTCAATAACTAGATTAAAAAAAATGAAAATAAATAAATAATTAAGTAAAATATTTAAAAAATATATAAATATTGGACAAAAAAGCCTTGTTTGTAGAAAAAACAAGCAATATATGGAATCAAACTTTATGACAGTTTTTGCCAAATTATTAGGACAGCAACTGAAATGTAAAAAATGATTGCCAATATGAGGGTAGATGGGTACAAAAGCTGAAGTGGTTAATTATGAAATTCATAGTATGTCTGTGTTTTACAGGAAATTATGTACTTTATTCCATAACCTGGCCCAAACATAATCAGCCAATTTCCAATAACTTAGTTTTTAAACACTAGATGTGATATAAAATGGAACACATTTACTTTTTTATTGAAATTCACTATTTTGAAAAATTCACGTTCAACAAATAGTTATTGGTGTTTTGGGCCCTTATCAGAATGCTATCCAGCTATAGTTTTTTTTAGCTGTATGTATTTATTTTTATTGTGCTTTAGGCATATAAAATATTCATCAGGAGAAATATATTTCTGTAGAGTATATGTGTGTTTGTATATATGTGTGTGTAAGTAGTAAACAGCAGTTTAATTACACTTCAGTCATGCAAGCTTGTTTTAATGTCAAATTTTTGACAAGATGGTTTGTCTGCAAATATGTCACTGTCTCTTTATCACAGCAAGGATCTGTTGAATTTGTCTTCTGAGTGCTCATATTGAGTGAAACAGAGTTTTGAACAAATCTTTGCCGATGAATACCCACTGTTAGGTGAGGAGCTATACAATAGTTTACAGTCAAGAGCTGCAAAAATGAGAAGTGTGAAGTCAATAAGCTCATCAGGGGGTGTCTTTAACACTGGAGGTAGAACAATAAAACAGCCCATGAATTATTTATAGGGAACAATATTATTTGATGTGTCTATTAATTATAAAAGTACCATGCACATACACAAAAGTTACATTTGAATACCAGCTAATGTAAATTAAGTCAAATGAACAAATACTAGTGCTTGAAAGAGAAAAAGCTGACACAAGCATTACGTCTAAATCAGATGTAGGAGCTTATTCAGCAGTCCAACGATGCTCAAGAGAGTTACAAAGACATAGTTTCCCATTGCTTCTTCCGTTCATGCCATTTTCTATAATCATGACTGATGTGTTCTATTTTAAAACCTTTGTTAAAATGATTGAAGCTATATTATATGCAAAGAAGAACACATTGTATGTAAAAGAATCACAGCAGAAACCTATAAAATGAAACAGTGGCTAAACAGAAAAAGTAAAAAATGTTAGACATGACAGTCTTCAAATTACTTGTTGTCATCTGCCTTTGTGTTAAAGGGGTTGTAAAGGTACATTTTTTTTTCTAAATAGGTTCCTTTAAGCTAGTGCATTGTTGGTTCACTTACCTTTTCCTTCGATTTCCCTTCTAAATGTTTTTTTTCTTTGTTTTCTTTGTCTGAATTTCTCACTTCCTGTTCCTCCTCAGTAAGCTGTTCAGTAAGCTGTTCTGGCTGACTAAACACCACTCGGATGATGGTGTGAAGTTTACTGAGGAGAAACAGGAAGTGAGAAATTCAGACAAAGAACAAAAAACATTTAGAAGGGAAATCGAAGGAAAAGGTAAGTGAACCAACAATACACTAGCTTAAAGGAACCTATTTAGAAAATAAAAAACAAAGCTTTACAACCCCTTTAAGCACATATGGTGAATATACTAGATTGCAAAGGCATACTCTTGTGTATTTTTCTTAGAAATATATGAGTGGGCAAAGGATGGTGTGATGGCAAGAAGTCTTCTTGTTGGTCTTCCAGACAAAATAAAAAAAAGATCAAAATTTGTTTTTGATTTAATTGTTTTCTAACTACTTCCAGACCAGACATTTTCACCCCCTTTCTGCTCAGGCCATTTTTCAGCTTTCAGTGTTGTCACACTTTGAATAACAATTACTCTTTACTACTTTATTACGTTGGTGGTATTTATTCACCACTGGGATTTATATTTTTTTCTATATAAGCGAAAAAATACTGAAAATTTTGAAAAAAAGTTATTCTTAGTTTCTCTTATAAAATGTTGTAAATAATATTTCTTCATAAATTTAGGGAAATGTATTCTGCTACATTTCTTTGCTAAAAAATAACTTATACCAGAGCACATGATATAGTCTGTGTGAAAGTTATAGAGTGTACAAATGAAATGAGGGTACTGTATATTTGAAAATTCATCAATCCTGATGTAATGACTACCTATCTAATTTCTTCAAGCTGTAAAACATCAGGACAGTATAAATACCCCTTAAATATTTTTGGATTTTTTGCCACAATTTTTTGTTTTGGAAAATAAATAAATAAATAAAATTAAATTAAATCTGTTTGTTTTTTTCACAAATGTGTAATTTTAACAAGTTAATTCTTACACACAGCATAGCCATACTTATAATTACACCTCAAAACATCTTCTACTATGTGTGTCAAATATAAGGATTCTACACATGTGAGAATTTTTTACAGCCTAGATGAATAGAGGGGCTTTCAAGGAATTTCCTGGCTATCTATCACATTTTTGGAGACCCTGGGGTATCAGGACAGTGTACTCACCCACAAAAGACCCTATTTGGAAAGAAAACATTCCAAGCTATTTTCTGAAAGACATTGTGAGTCTTTTGAAGATTTCATATTTTTGCCCAAGTTTTTGGAAAATGACACTTTTTACACAAAGTTGTCAAAAAAAGATTGACAAATGTACTTCTAACGCACATTGTAGGCATGCTTAGGATTACAGCCAAAAGCACATTCTACTACTCCTTCTGAGTATGGCAATACCACATGTGTGAGACTTTTTCACAACCTAGCCACATAGCGGGGGTCCAAAATCCAAGGAGCACCTTCAGGTGTTCCAGGGGCATAAATTCCTTAACTAGTTCGTAAATATTTAGCACATTATTTGATGTCCTGATAGCACCAGGACAGTTGAAACACCCAAAAAATTACCACATTTTGGAAAGCAAACAGTTCAAGGTGTTTTTTAAGAGGCATGGTGAGTCTTTTGAACTTCATTGTTTTGCCACAAGTTTTTGCAAAATGCAGAAGGAAAATGATTATTATTTTTTTACACTAAGTTGTCAATTTAATAAGTTAATTCCTACATATGGCATGGGCATACTGAGAATTACAACTCATACACATTTTACTACTCCTCCAGAGTATGTTGATACCACATGTGTGAGACTTTTTCACTTTTTGGGCTGATTATATAATGGACATTGAGGTTGATTTACTAAAACTGGAGAGTGCAACATGTGGTAAAGCTTTTCACGGTGGCCATCAGCTTCAAACTTCCACCTGTTCAATTAAGTTTTGACAAAAAAAATGGAAGCTGATTGATTTCTATGCAAAGCTGCACCAGATTTTGCACTTTACAGTTTTAGTAAATCAACCCCATTGTATCTTGTGTATCACACAAATCAACCAATTGTATCAAAATGAATGTACTGTATTGGTTACCTCTAGTCAGGGAATATAGCTTATTGTAGCATCACCTTTAGCAGTCCCAGTTCCTATACGCCAAGCAAGCCTAGCCTACTGGTACATACCAGCCTTTAGGAATGGGGGCAGTCCAGGGAGTACAGGTGTTAAAGAAAGGAAGAACAATAGAGTTTGAGGAGTGCAGGAACTTAGTCAGTCGGATGACTAAACACAGCGAGCATAGTAGTAAGAAAAGGTTTTGTGAATGACAGCCATTGTTTACAACTGGTCATATGATCGCTGTGATTGTTTACAGTGCTCCCATGGTCCCATTGCCCCGGTACACTGACCAGTGATCCGCTATGTCCTTTGGTTACAGATTGGGCTGATGCACGCCACCAGGAGTGCACCCGAGGCAAGCTTCTGGGAGGATGTACAGGTACGTCCTCTCAGAATGCACCCAGCTATGTAGGTACAGGCTGGGTTGGAAGCAGTTCATAAGCATACCTACAATTTATGCTTCAAAGAGTTACTCAAAGTGTTACATGTACTTTAAACATATATACCATCAATGGTCAATCAGTAGTATTTTGATAGCTCTCTCTAGGAATTCCTAAAAATAAATATTTTACTCATATGTGCTCAATCCCAAGTGTCTGCATCTATAGATAGAGATAGCGCAGCTTGCCCCACCCCCCTTTCATTCATCATATAATTTGATTGACAGCAGGGGGAGCCAATGGCTTCAGCTGCAAGCAAGGAGGGAGAGAGCCAGATCAAAATCAGGCTCAGGTAAATATAAGGAGGGTAAGGGGGAGATCCTGAAGTACAGAAAGATTTTTTTTTACCTTAATGTATATAATTGAAATGCAGAAGCTTAAACAGTATGCAGCTTACAAATATAATGCAGCTTACCAATCCTTAGCTGTGGGACTTCCATCATCCAGTCATGTGGTAGCAAATAAATACAGCTTTCTTTTCTTGCTTGTGATTACATAAACTTGCAAATAGAATTTTAACCACTTGCACTAAGCTAAAGAAAAATTTCCTTGCAAATTAAAATTTATATTTGCCTTTATGAAATCAAATCCTGAACTTTAATAGAAAAAAGCAAAAACTTGACTTGGAAAAAGTCCTTTTATGTCTAAAAAACACCCAAGAAGTGTGTGTCTGGACAAAGTCGAATATATTATATTCGGTGCATCTGTGCAATACATGCACATGACTCCATGTTTTGTCTTTAAAAAAATTTCAAATATAAAAAACTACTTGCCAGAAATCAAGTGAGACCCTAACTTCCTATAGAGAACAGTGTTATCACTGAGTTCTCATTTCATTGACTACAAAACACCTCCTCCCCATGTTATTTAGAGGAGACGTGGAACGTATTATGTAGCTAAGCAAGAGTGGACTGGGCAGCATTGACAATGCTTCTTTGGGTTTCAGTGCACCAGAGATGGTGTTGTCAGATCTCTACAAGGGGTTAGAAGGGAACTGAATTTTTTTATAGATCATCATTTTGTGATAAATCATAGGAAATGTGCATGTATTACAGAGATTTACTGAATATTTGTTTGCATATTTTTCACAGACATACACCTTCAAGAATGGGATTGCTTTTATCCCTTAATGAATTTTTTAGCATTACATAACTTTGTTGTTGGTTCCAGAGTTAGGTCTTATAAATACACTAGAAGGTTTGTCTTTTAATGCTATCTATCTATCTATCTATCTATCTATCTATCTATGTACATATATAGTACCAAATGTTATTATATAGTATACTATGACTAACAAACAATTCATTCAGTTCATGGTTTACCACTTGACATGTAATGGATTCTGCCACTTATCATTGCATGTTCTTTGCGACCAACAGAGCATGCAACAGCCTTCATTGTGCTAATGGCACAACAACATCAAAACAATAATAGCACAATTTGGGAACAACAATTCTAAAACTTGAACTGAACCTCTACTTGTCAAAAGACACCTGGGAATAGGAATCACAGCTGTCAAAATGTCTAGTGTATCTCTTTAGACAAGAATATATTGTGTTCTTTGGCTCCTGAATGGGAAATATGTAGAAGAATGCAATGAACTGAAAAAAAATATATCTATTGAAGATTGCAGAGGGGAGGTTTAATACAGATCAAAAGTAGGATTCTCAGCAAAATGTGCAAACTTGTAATGGTAAAGCCTGGCATAAAACACAGTTAGGATCATAATGCAAATGCCATCATCAATGATAAAATGTGTCCTAGTTAATAAATTAAATGTTTGAGAAAGCAAGGAGGAACTCCAATACAACTCTGTGATGTTTGTCATACTATGGTTGAAAGTCACATGCTCTAGATCTTGAGGATTTCTTCTTTCAGTTTTAATGTCCATCTAAAACATCTTTTTTTTTCATCTCGGTGTGATAAACCAACATTTTTAATGCAAGTTGACATGTTAATGTCTTTAAAGAAATGTTTTTTCCCCATTTTTAATGCTTCTGGGAAGCTGGATGTCTCCTTTATCCTGCTAAACTATGCAGTTTAGCATTGTCTAGCAGGGTGCAAGGTAGGAAGGAACTTAGCAGAGCTTTTCCAGTATTTCTTTAAGCACATGCAGTGTTCTGTCACTGTACATGCTATTGGCAGAGCTAGGTATGGCCATTCACTGACATCGCTATTAATGGTGCCAACATCTAAGTGGGTACAAAAGAAAAGAAAACAAGGCTGCAGTAACTTCATTTCAAAAGCAACATATCTAGCAAAGAAAGTCCTTACCTAATCGTTCTGCTGATAAGTAATGATGCGCTTTGGGTTTGGGTTTAACATGCATTTTTTACCACTCACACAGGGTATTCAAGATGGTATAGTTACAGCAGAAACCTTCATAACCATAACCCTTTTGCAAAAGAAATACCAATGTAAATGCCTGATGTACAAGGCTGTTATTTTTTGAGGTACACACTTTAAAACTTTAACATTTTTTAAATAGTTTCTTAAATTAGATGTGAAAATGATCACCTTCAGATACTATAACTTACAGTGACACTAGTATACGCCTCATGATGATTTGGGAAATTAATTATAATTTAAGCAGTATTAACCCCCCACCCCCCAATAAAAGTAATATATTGTCAGGGCTGGGCTCAGCCCTCCCTTCTCTGAGCTGACCGCTCAGCTGTCAGCTAATTTTCAACTCCTATCTCTCCACAGTGACTCACCTGTTGATGACATCCTGCTCGTCAGTCCTGCCTACTTAAGCCGTCCAGGCCAGATTATCTTTGCCTTGGTCACATCTTTAGAGACGCTCTCCTACGTTCCTGTTATAAACTTGCTTGGCTGACATTCCTTCTGGCTCCAGATCCTGCTTGTTGTTCTACTATGCTCATCTCTGGCTCCCTGACGTTTTGGCTTGTCTGACTATCTGTTCCGGTTCCTGAACGCTGGCTATGTTTTGATTATGTTTACCTTTTTTATTATTATTAAACAAGTGAGATTTATCTGTACTTCTGTCTCAGTCTGATTCATGGTTTCTGACAGTAGGTGAAGGCCATGAATTCAGAAGATGCAGTCAATCTACTTGTTGGTAATATTTTTTCCAGATTGTAAGAGCAGGATCACCGCATGGATCAGCTTGCCATGGCATTACAAAAGCTCCTGAGTTGCATGGCTCACCTGAAATCTCCCACTGTGACTGCTCAACCTGTGTTGCAGGCCATCCCTTCTGCTGCTCCAGTCTCCTGCCTCAAGTATTACCTCTATAAGAGGTATGTCTGGTTTTGCTCTGCTTCCCCAGCGATTTGGGGGTGGTCCAGTCCAATGCAGAGGGTTTCTCAACTAGGTTGAGATATACTTTAAGATGCTGCCCCAGGCATTTCCCACGGACAGAAGCAAAGTAGTTTTTTTGATATCTTTGCTTTCTGAAAGAGGCTTAGACTGAACAAACCCTCTATGGGAGACATATAAACCTGTTGTCTTGAGTTACCCTAAGTTTGTGGCTTCCTTTAAAAGGGTATTTGACATTTCCGGACACTCTGCTTCTGCTGCCAAGTGCCTCATGTCCATCAAACAGAGTACGAGAACTGTTGCAGATTACGCCATTGAATTTCATACTCTGGCAGTAGAGGTTGCTTGGAACAATGAGGCCCACGTGGCTGCTTTTTCTCATGGTCTCTCGGATACCATCAAGGATGAGATAACAGCCGGAGATATAGCCACTGAGCTGGAGAAGTTGATCACGTTTGCCATCCTCATTGACTCCAGACTCAGAGAAAGACTCTCTTTTAAGGAGCTCTTGCAGAAGCCTCCTGTATATTTGTCTCTGAGCTTTGCAGTCCCACCCTTGCCTCCCACACCTCCCATGCCTCCTGGTACTGATTCAGTCAGCGAAGATGAACACATGAACTTGGGCTTTATGCATCTCTCTGCAGATGAGAAAACCCTTAGGAGGAGGAAGAGATTGTGCCTTTATTGTGGCCAGGCAGGTCACTTTTTGATTTCCAGGGAATGCCCAAACCTTGAGGCCCTGTCACGGACAGACCTTAAGTGATGTTGTTTGGTCCCCAGTTATACATAAGGAAAAGCCCCTGATTCTGTGTACCCTTTCTTGGGCTGATTCATCCATCAAGATACAGGATCTAATCGACTCTGAGGCTGCAGGCCTGTTCATTGATGCTGTCTTTGTATCAAAGCACTTGATTCCACTTGTCAGGGAAGACGGGCTTTTCATGTAAGATCCCGGCATGCACGCATGGGTACTAGCACTTTAAGACACACACCTGTCACTAATACTGAAGTCAGGCGGGCTATTTAAACAGGGCTCCTACAGAGGTTCATTGCTGTTTGGTCTGCAGCTTCTGTATTGTTTCCTGTGTGACCTCTGAGGCCGCGTACACACGGGCGGACTGTTTGCCCAACCTTGTCCGCTGAACAGTGTTTGGGCGGACAGTCCGCCCGTGTGTGGGCTTTCAGCGGACAGTTTCAGCGGACAGTTGGACGGACAAAGTCTTTCGGAAATTCCGAAAAACTGTCCGCTGAAACTGTGTTTGAGCGAACAGTCCGCCCGTGTGTAGGCTACTTTCGAAATGAGCAAACTGTTCCCGCTCGGAAAGTCCGCCCATTTCGAGCGCGTGTACAGGTAGGCGGGGCCCGCGAAGGAGACGTCGCGGCCTCCGCCGCCTGGAATGGGCTTAAAGGGGAACCCCAACGCCGAAAAAATCGGCGTGGGGGTTCCCCCAAAGTCCACAACAGACCCTTGTCCGAGCACGCTACCCGGCCGGCCAGGAAAGGGGGGCGAGCGAGCGCGCCCCCCCTCCTGAGCCGTACCAGGCCGCGTGCCCTCAACATGGGGGGGTGCCTTGGGGAAGGGGGGGCCGCGCGGCCCCCCCACCCCAAAGCACCTTGTCCCCATGTTGATGAGGACAAGGGCCTCTTCCCGACAACCCTGGCCGTTGGTTGTCGGGGTCTGCGGGCGGGGGGCTTATCGGAATCCGGGAGCCCCCTTTAAGAAGGGGGCCCCCGGATACCGGCCCCCCACCCTATGTGAATGAGTATGGGGTACAATGTACCCCTACCCATTCACCTGTGAAATAAAGTACAAAAAAAAACACAACACAGGGAAAAAATATTTTATTGCACAGCTCCGGGGGTCTTCCGTCTTCGGGGGTCTTCTCGCCGGACTCCTCCGCTATCTTCTTGTAGCTCTTTTACTAGCGGAGGAGTCCGGCTTTCTTCCTCCCCGCCGCCGGCCTCTTCTCCCGACTTCGGGGGTCTTGTCCCCCTCTTCGGTTCTTCTGCCGGGCCACCGCGCCTTCTTGTAGTTCTTTTGCAGGCGGTGGCCCGGTCTTCTGTCGCCGCTGCCTTCCGTTCTTCTGTCGCCGCTGCCTTCCGTTCTTCTGCCGGGCCACCGCGCCTTCTTGTAGCTCTTTTACAGGCGGTGGCCCGGTCTTCTGTCGCCGCTGTCGTCGCCGCCGCCGCCTTCCGTTCTTGTTCTTCTTCTTGTTCTTCTTCTTCTTCTCCTGGAGATGTTGACTCGACGAGCTCTCCGGCCGGAATGCCAGAGCTGCGCTGTGCGGTCACTTATATAGTGACAATGGGGCGGTGTCACATGGTATATGTCACATGGGTTGGTCACATGGGTTGATGTCACATGGGGACTATGACATCGTAAGGGGGCGGGGTCACCATGTGACCAACCCATGTGACATATACCATGTGACACCGCCCCATTGTCACTATATAAGTGACCGCACAGCGCGGCTCTGGCATTCCGGCCGGAGAGCTCGTCGAGTCAACATCTCCAGGAGAAGAAGAAGAACAACAAGAAGAAGAACAAGAACGGAAGGCGGCGGCGGCGGCGGCGGCGGCTACGACAGCGGCGACAGAAGACCGGGCCACCGCCTGTAAAAGAGCTACAAGAAGGCGCGGTGGCCCGGCAGAAGAACGGAAGGCGGCGACAGAAGAACGGAAGGCAGCGGCGACAGAAGACCGGGCCACCGCCTGCAAAAGAGCTACAAGAAGGCGCGGTGGCCCGGCAGAAGAACCGAAGAGGGGGACAAGACCCCCGAAGTCGGGAGAAGAGGCCGGCGGCGGGGAGGAAGAAAGCCCGGACTCCTCCGCTAGTAAAAGAGCTACACACAGATAGCGGAGGAGTCCGGCGAGAAGACCCCCGAAGACGGAAGATCCCTGGAGCTGTGCAATAAAATATTTTTTCCCTGTGTTGTGTTTTTTTTTGTACTTTATTTCACAGGTGAATGGGTAGGGGTACATTGTACCCCATACTCATTCACATAGGGTGGGGGGCCGGTATCCGGGGGCCCCCTTCTTAAAGGGGGCTCCCGGATTCCGATAAGCCCCCCGCCCGCAGACCCCGACAACCAACGGCCAGGGTTGTCGGGAAGAGGCCCTTGTCCTCATCAACATGGGGACAAGGTGCTTTGGGGTGGGGGGGCCGCGCGGCCCCCCCTTCCCCAAGGCACCCCCCCCCATGTTGAGGGCACGCGGCCTGGTACGGCTCAGGAGGGGGGGCGCGCTCGCTCGCCCCCCTTTCCTGGCCGGCCGGGTAGCGTGCTCGGACAAGGGTCTGGTGTGGACTTTGGGGGAACCCCCACGCCGATTTTTTTTGGCGTTGGGGTTCCCCTTTAAGCCCATTCCAGGCGGCGGAGCCCGCGACGTCTCCTTCGCGGGCCCCGCCTACCTGTACACGCGCTCGAAATGGGCGGATTTGCCTCCTTACGTGGGCGAGTCCGTTCATTTCAAAAGTTGAGCGAACTGTTTGGCAAACAGTTCGCTGAAACAGTCCGCTCGTGTGTGGGCAAGTCCGCTCATGCAAATTTTGAGCGGACTGTTTGCCGAAACTGTTTGACGAACAAGGTTGGGCAAACAGTCCGCGCGTGTGTACGCGGCCTGAATCTTATCCAACTTGTTGTTACCTGTGATTGCCTGCTGCCTGTTCTGATCCCGGCTTCCCTTGACTCTGATCCTGCCTGCTGATTCTGTCTGCTGATCTTCTGGTACTACTTGGCTTGTGATCTGACCTCTCTTCTGCCTACCGTCTATGCCCGATCTGCCTGATTAATACTGACCAGGCCTGTCTGACCCTGCATCTTGTTCATCCAGCCTGCTTCAGCTCCCAGCCCTGCAAACCAGCATCTGGTCCTGCTCGTGTGAGTTCATCCACTACCTGCCTGCTGATCACCACTACTACAGGGACTATTGAACTGTTTTACAGGCACTCATACCCCACCGTGCTCCTGTGGCTGCTGTATCAATACCAGTGGTCCGTGAGCTGGAGTTGTACGAGAGGCCTTCCTCTGCACGTCAGGCTCACATCCCAGGTACGTAACAGTACCAAACAGCCATGTCTGAGCCTGCAAGAGGACCCTCTCCAGTGGATGAAATATGTCAGCACCTTGCTGCTCTTACACAGGCGGTTAAGTCGCTGCAGGAAGGATATGTGCGTCTGGAAGAGCGGGTACAGTCCCTGTCCATTCCAACAACTACAGCTCCTGCATCTGATCCAGCCTCCTCTACCACCCAAGCTGGGACTTCAGCCAGCCATACAGTAATGATGTTACCTCCTGAGCCCCGTGTACCTAATCCTGAGAGGTTTTCCGGTGATCGGAGTAAATTTAGAGCGTTCCGCAATGCCTGTCAGCTCTACTTTGCTCTCCAGCCAAAGACTTTTTCCCTGGAAACCACCAAGGTGGGATTCATTATTTCCCTCCTCCAAGGGGAACCACAGTCTTGGGCCCACCGGCTGTTGGAAGAGAACAACGCACAACTAAACACCATGCAAATGTTCTTTGATGCTATGGCGCTGATTTATGATGACCCCCAACGTACCTCCACCGCTGAAGCCGCCCTTCATGCACTCCAGCAAGGCCGTAGAGCGGCAGAGGACTATGTCACTGACTTTAGACGCTGGAGTGCAGACACTAGCTGGAATGACGCAGCCCTGCGTCATCAATTTCGTTTGGGTCTCTCGGAAAGCCTGAAAGATGAGCTCGCTCGGGTCGGGGTGCCAAGCTCTCTGGAAGCCCTAATCACTCTGTTCATTCAGATCGACCGCCGCCTACGAGAACGCAGGTCTGAAAGAACCACACAGCACTTCCGTCCAGCCTGGATGTTACCTAAGATCCCTGCTCCTCCTAACCCAACTCCTGGAAACTCCGCTTTGCCCACTCCAGAGGCGCCTGAACCCATGCAATTGGGCCTGATTCGTTCTTCATTGGCTCCAGAAGAACGCCAATGCTGAAGAGTAAATAACCTCTGCCTGTACTGTGGAGAAGCCGGTCACTTTGTACGTACCTGTCCTGCCAAGCTGCGTAAGTGTCTTTCCCTTTCTTCACTCAACCAGTCACCCCTGCCCGCCTTATCTGCCAGCTCAGCTCATATCTCTCTGCCTGTTTCTTTCCAACTGTCGGGAAGAACCTTATCAGTGACCGCTATTATTGATTCGGGAGCATGTAGCTGTTTCATCGACCAGTCCTTCGCAGCTCAGCAACACATTCCTCTACAAACAAGAGGACAGGGACTCACTGTATTTCTGGCCGATGGGTCTCGCATTAAATCTGGACTGGTAACCAAGGAGACCCCACCGATGCTGACCATCTCCTCCACCAACCATCGAGAGCTGCTGCGTTTAGACGCAATCTCTTCACCCTTGTACCCCGTCATCCTGGGCCTGCCCTGGCTACAGGCCCACAACCCACAGATAGACTGGGAATCCGGAAGTGTCAAGTTCCAGTCAGAATATTGTCAGAGACACTGTTTGTAAACTTCATCACCTGCTACCCTGCTGTGTATGGACGCAGACCCTGAATTATGTTGCGTAGTTCCAGATTCTTACCACGAATACCTGGACGTTTTCAGCAAACGAGGAGCAGACACTCTTCCTCCACACAGACCTTATGACTGCCCTATTGAGCTCCTACCCGGGGCCGAGATTCCATTCGGGCGCATCTTTCCTTTATCTGAACGGGAATCAGGAGTTTTGAAGGACTATATTGATGAGAATCTGCAGAAAGGATTCATCCGTCCCTCTACCTCACCGGCTGGTGCTGTTATATTTTTTGTAGAAAAGAAGGATCATTCCCTGAGACCATGTGTGGACTATCGTGACCTAAATAAAATAACAGTGAAGAATCGCTATCCCCTTCCTTTAGTTCCTGAACGGTTCCAAAGACTCAAATCAGCAAGTATCTTTACCAAGCTGGATTTAAGAGGGGCCTATAACCTGGTTCGTATACGAGAAGGGGATGAATGGAAAACTGCCTTCCGTACCCGATTTGGGCACTTTGAATATCTGGTTATGCCCTTTGGCCTTTGTAATGCCCCTGCCACCTTTCAGTACTTTATTAACGATATTTTCAAAGACTTTCTAGATATTTTCGTGGTTGTCTACCTTGATGACATTTTGATATTCTCCGTATCACTAGAGTTGCACCGAGGGCATGTTAAGAGTGTATTGTGCCAGCTCCGCAAATATGGACTTTATGCCAAAGCCGAGCAGCAGAGCATCCAGTTCTTAGGTTTGATCATCTCGACCGAAGGAATCAAGATGGACCCACAGAAAGTCTCAGCGATACTAGATTGGCCAGCCCCCACAGACAAGAAGGGAATACAACGTTTTGTGGGCTTTGCCAATTTTTATCGCAAGTTTATCAAGAACTTTTCTGCTATCATTCACCCTATTACACAGCTGACCAAACAAGGTATCCGTTTCTGTTGGACTTCTGAGGCTCAAGCTGCTTTTGAAACTTTGAAGAGACGGTTTACCATTGCTCCTGTCTTAAGTCACCCAGACTCTACCTTGCAGTATATTGTGGAGGTGGATGCTTCAGAAAGTGCATTTGGGGCCATTCTATCACAACGTCAAGGCCTCAAAGAAGTGATCCATCCAGTGACATTCTTTTCACGCAAACTCACGTCAGCTGAAAGAAACTACGATGTAGGTGATCAGGAACTTTTGGCGATCAAAGCTGCATTGGAGGAATGGAGGTACTTGCTGGAGGGAGCGGCCCATCCAATTTTGATCTACACGGATCATAAGAATCTTGAATATCTGCGATCCGCTAAACGCCTCAAACCACGCCAAGCTCGTTGGGCACTCTTTTTTTCAAGATTCTCATTCCATATTACGTACAGGCCCGGATCAAAGAACACTAAGCCTGATGCATTGTCGCGCATGTTCGAAGATCCAAGAGACATCCTAATACCAGACACCATTTTACCAGCTGGAAACTTCCTACTATTACACACTGACCTTTTGTCTCAGTTACAGCAAGCTTCTGCAGTAACACCCAGTCCTCCAGGGGTCACACTACAAGCAAAGAATGGACTATTATGGAGGGGTAAGCAGATTTTTGTACCTAAAGAGGTTCGAGCAATGATCTTGGGGGTTTGTCATGACCACCCTTTGGCAGGCCATTTTGGGGCTCATAAGACTGTCCAACTTGTACAACGCTCATTTTGGTGGCCAGGATTGGAGAAAGACTGCAGAGCTTATGTAAATGCATGCACCACCTGCATCCGGAGTAAAAATTCCCGTAACAAAGCTTGGGGATTACTCAGACCTCTGCCTATACCTGACAGACAGTGGCAGATGATTGCTATGGATTTTATAGTTGAACTTCCACCATCTCAAGAATGTACTGCTATGTTTGTGGTAGTAGATCGCTTATCAAAGATGGCTCATTTCATTCCTCTAAAGGGTACACCATCGGCTTCAGAAACTGCTCGGGTGTTTATAAAAGAAATTGTCAGACTCCATGGAGTCCCTGCAAATATTGTGTCTGATCGTGGTGTCCAGTTCACATCCAGATTTTGGAGGGCCTTGTGCGAGATCCTACAGATTGAACTCTCATTCTCTTCTGCTTACCACCCACAAACTAATGGGCAGACCGGGAGGACTAATCAAACACTAGAACAATACATCCGTTGTTTTACTTCTTTTGTCCAGGATGATTGGGTATCATTATTACCCCTGGCGGAATTTGCCTATAATAATGCCAACCATTCTGCCACCAAGCAATCTCCGTTCTTTGCTAATTATGGATTCCATCCCACCTTCTTACCTAATCTTGTTGCAGAATCTTCCGTTCCAGCTGTCCAGGATACTCTGGACTTTTTCTCTCGTAATAATATGTTGTTACAGGAAACCATCGCGAAAGCACAGGAAGACAGCAAGAAATCATTTGACAAGAAAAGTAGGGGGGAACTGACCTTGCAACCAGGAGATCAAGTATGGCTTTCAACAGCGAATTTGAAGATGCTATGTCCTTCAAGGAAGTGGGCACCAAGGTTCGTAGGACCATTTTCGGTTAGGAGAAAAATTAATGATGTTTCTTTTGAATTAACTTTACCTGAGTCTTTTAAAATCCACCCAGTGTTTCATATATCCTTGCTGAAGCCTGTTGTGCCAGATCCATTTCCGGATCATAGACCAGGTCCTCCCGCACCTATTATTATTGATGGGGATGAAGAATTTGAGGTTGAGGCTGTTTTAGACTGCAGGAAAAGAAGGGGTCAGACGCAATATTTAATCAAGTGGAAGGGTTATGGTCCAGAGGAGAATTCCTGGGAACCTGCACGAAATGTACATGCCACAGACTTGATCCGTGCCTTCTTCCGCAGGAACCCGCAAAAGAGGAACCAGTTGGGCACCCGGAGGTTGCCCGTAAGGAGGGGGCAATGTCAGGGAAGACGGGCTTTCCATGTAAGATCCCGGCGTGCATGCATGGGTACTAGCACTTTAAGACACACACCTGTCACTAATACTGAAGTCAGGCGGGCTATTTAAACAGGGCTCCTACAGAGGTTCATTGCTGTTTGGTCTGCAGCTTCTGTGTTGTTTCCTGTTTCCTGTGTGACCTCTGAATCTTATCCAGCTTGTTGTTACCTGTGATTGCCTGCTGCCTGTTCTGATCCCGGATTCCCTTGACTCTGATCCTGCCTGCTGATTCTGTCTGAGTCAGAGTATGATACTCAAGAGTGTTTCTCCGGTCTGTACCCTTTCCAATGCACCAGGTAATGTATGTGCCCACGGAACCTACGTGAGTCAACAACAGACTGTACTTCTCCTCATGGTTCTCAACCTGTTCTTGACTACGCTAACATAGTCTGTTCAAAGAACATAACATACCACCATTTAACAGCTATATTAGTATCAGTATATCAAAGAGGAGTCTCTGGAAATCTTGAGGTCCAAGGTAGCCAGTTGAGATAGAATTTGTTCATCAAGTTAGATCATGGGTCTTCAAACTACGGCCCTCCAGTTGTTCAGGAACTACAATTCCCATCATGCCTAGTCATGTCTGTGAATGTCAGAGCTTTACAATGCCTCATGGGATGTGTAGTTTTGCAACAGCTGGAGGGCCGTAGTTTGAGGATCCCTAAGTTAGATGAATATACAAAAAAATATTGTATTGGTATTGGGTGTTTACTCTATAAATTACATCCTTTATACTAGGTTTGGTATCTCTTTTCAAATTCATAGTAATTGACAGTCATGTTGCTATCAGGATATGGGAAGTTATACATCTGTACTTCGAGGGTATACTTTCCATTCCTAAATTAAGAAGGGCCAAGGCAGGTTTGGGAGTGAGAATGATTCCTGTTATTTTTGTTAATAGAGAAAATACTGAGTTCCAGAAACTCCTGATAGACTTACATTCCCATAGTATGTGATATATCGATCCTTTGGAACCACAGTTTCTCCAACGGGAATTATTGGTTCCCTTGAATATATGTGATAGTCTCACCGGTGTTAGGTAACTCCTGTGTAGTATTTTGAGGGCTAAAGCCCAGTGGATAGTGCAGTGTGAATAATTAAAGCTAGATTCGGATGCCTGGAGTCAATCTGAGAGAGCAATCTTAGCCTTGAGATCCGCCTCCCAATTTAGCATGTTCGAGGTTTTGGTATGACTATAGGTGTTATGCAGTCATTTATAAAACCATGAGAGTCCTTTAGGTTTGTGATAGGATGTGGTTAGATATTCCCATATGTCTGGTCATATGGTGAAGAGGGTGTTTGATTTTTTCATATGGTAGTGGTGTAATTGAATATCTGCGTAGGATGGTTTTGGTGAGTCTCTGGATGTAAATTGTTTACATGTGGTTTCTTTGGGAGAAGTTCCTTCTGTTATTTTTAATGAGGAGATAAGGTATTCGTACATACTTAAGGTGATGTCTTTCTTTATTAGGGATTTACTACTATCAATTTGGTCATTTAAGGCCCGCCATGCAGCTATTGTTGCGTCTATGGAAGGGAATTTTGGATAGAACAGTGGTCTACCTGTTGATGAAGCTAGTAAAAGTGAGGGGAGATCTCTTTGTGTTACTATTATTCGCTCTGTTTGCACCCATAGTTTATCTGTAGATTGGTCAAACCATGATTTAGCTTGGACCAATATCGCTGCAGTATAGTATCTATGTAGGTTAGGGAACCCCACTCCTCCTCGCTGTCTTTGCTTTAGTAGAGTGGAGTAAGAAAGCCTTGCTAGTTTGCCTGCCCATATAAATTTTCTTAAGATTTTGTCGGTCATAGTGAAAAGTTGTATTACAATTTTATGTAGCCAGGTGCTGCCCGTCGGCTCTGTGCTTTTACACTCGTTCACCCCCGCCGCTGTGAGCTGTCGGCTGGGTTGTTTCCACTCCTTCATACCGCTATACTGAGGATCAGAATGGCCATGCTGTGAGAGGGAAGAGATGCAGCTGTTTTGAAATGTCCTACTCATGCCCATTCCTCCTGTTAGCAGTGGAGAGACTAAGGAGGAGGAATAGAGAAGAGACACTCCGTCTCTCCTCCTCTTGTTGATGCAGCTGTGCAAGGGCACTAGGAAGTGTAGTTTCCTCAGAAGTACTACTCCATTTAATATGTGGAGCCTTAACTACAACACCCACAAAGCCAGCAAAAAAAAAGGGGAGATCAGAGAACATTGGCAGGCGAATTCTACAGAAAATGAGCTGTGTAGAGTGCGGAGAGCTATCGAGAGGATTGTAATTTGGCATGCTATCCCAAAAAAGGGAGAGAGAAAGAGAGCGAGAGAGAGACTGTGCCACTGAAAGCCCATTGCCATCTGAGTGCAGAGGGACAGAGCCACTGCCGGAACACAGACTTTTTCTGTGCTGCTTACCGGGGTTGCTATAGTCAATCCAGGGCATGCAGACACCTAATCGGAGGGACCATAGGTTTGCACAGCCTATTGCATTTGGGTGTGCATCTCAAAGCTCAAACACACATGAGTGTGCATGTGTATATACTGTATGTATATATATATATATATATATATATATACAGTATCTCACAAAATGAGTACAACCCTCACATTTTTGTAAATAATTTATTTCATATTTTCATGTGAAAACATTGAAGAAATGACACTTTGCTACAATGTAGAGTAGTGAATGTACAGCTTGTTTAACAGTGTACATTTGCTGTACCCTTAATGTTTAAACCACTGGAAACAAAAGTGAGTACACCCCTAAGTGAAAATGTTCAAATTCAGCCCAGTGTCAATATTTTGTGTGGCCACCATTTTTTCCAGCACTGCCTTAACCCTCTTGGGCATGGAGTTCACCAGAGCTTCACAGGTTACCACTGGAGTCCTCTTCCACTTCTCCATGATGACATCACAGAGCTAGTGGATATTAGAGACCTTACGCTCCTCCACCTTCCATTTGAGGATGCCCCACAGATGCTCAATAGAGTTTAGGTCTGGAGTCATGCTTGGACAGTCCATTACCCTCAGCTTCTTTAGCAAGGCAGTGGTCATTTTGGAGGTGTGTTTGGGATCATGTTGGAATACTGCCCTGCAGCAGAAGGGAGGGGATCTTGCACTGCTTCAGCATGTCACAGTACATGTTGGCATTCATGGCTCCCTCAATGAACTGTAGCTCACCTGTTCTGTTAAACTGCTGTATAGTCTTGGTCACTATGCTCCAGCTCAGTTTCAGGGTCTTGGCAATATTCTTATAGCCTAGATCATCTTTATGTAGAGCAACAATCTTTTTTTCAGATCCTCAGAGAGCTCTTTGTCATGAGTTGCCATGTTGAACTTCGAGTAACCAGTACGAGAGAGTGAGAGTGATAACACCACATTTAAAACACCTGATACCCATTCACACCTGAGACCTTGTAACTGTAAGGGCTTACCTAGATTGGAGTCCATGTTGCAGAGATGTAGGCTCACCCTTGCAAATAAACACAGCCCACAGTAACAAACAGATAAGCTACCTGGGCTGTGAATCTGTGCACGGGGGCTTGACAGGAATTTGCCAAAGGATTGTCCAGGTAAAGCCGTAGTCAGGGATTCCAGAAGACAGAATAAACGATATACAAGCCAGGGTCGGTAGCCAGGGTCGGTAGCCGGGGTCAGTCTTGGAACTCAGGAACTCAGGAACTCAGGAACCTTTGGCAACAAGAGACAATGAACTGACAAAGCCCTCAGAGTGAGGCAGTGTTTTATACCCTAGCTGATTAGGTAACCTGCCACAGCTGATCCAAGAGTGACAGGTACAAACAGAATTGCCCACAGTACTTATGCAAAACTAGACATGGCTGGAAAGCAGGCAGAATAGAACTGAGGTGTGGCTCAGAGGTAAGGTAACGGGAACAACTACTGGCAGTCATGAGTTCAATACCACCCAGAGCCACTTGAGGCGTGACTACACCTGGCTGTCCAAAATACACGGTAGGGACCGTGACAGTAACACTAATGAGTCACATGACATGGTGGAAGGGAAAATGGCTATGTGGGCCCAATTTGGACATTTTCACTTAGGGGTGTACTCACTTTTGTTGTCAGCGGTTTAGACATTAATAGCTGTGTGCTGAATAATTTTGAGGGTACAGCAAATTTACACTGTTATACAAGCTGTACACTCATTATTTTATATTGTAGAAGATTGTAAAAAGATGAAAAGATGTAATAAAATATTTACAAAAATGTGAGGGGTGTACCCACTTTTGTGAGACTGTGTGTGTGTGTATATATATATATATATATATATATATATATATATATATATATATATATATCCAATCTCCTTGCTGGCATATAGAGTGCTAATGCTAATGTACATGGATGGTGTGCATTAGGGTTTGCCCAAGCACATTTGGCACACCCCCTGCGCATGCCTATGTGAGGGCCACTACCGCTGTGTTACTGGTTCTAGAGAGAGGACCTTGCCACTACTTGCTACCATCACTAGAAATTGAGCCATTAGAAACTACCTAACTAACAACCTTATAGCTCTAATACTGCATGCAGGCCTTGTTGTTTTTCTCCTTTGTTTAGTTAAAAATGCACCTCTTAAGAGACACTGCACCATACCTCAACCATTCCTCACAATGCTGTCTAAACAAGTGTAGTATCACTGTCACTCATACTGCATTTAACTTTTATTTACATTGGTTATTACTGATTTGCTATTTCAAGTATTGATTTTAGTGATATGGAAACTGATCTTAATCACTTTGGCCTAGTCATTATTACTCTTTTTATATATCTAAAGCTATTACTCTTTATTCTAATCTCTTATCAATAGGTGAAGAGCATTTATCATGAAATAATTATGTGTCAATTTATACTTGAGTTTCTATACATGCTTGCAGTGATGTGATTTTTATTCAGCCAGGTGTGTCAGAGGGGCTGAAGTTGCTCTTGGCGTGGAGGGGCAGAACAAAGAACCCAAAATTACCAGGTGGCTCCATCGGGGTGGCTCTACATTAAATATCCTTATTTCTGTGTATAATTTGTATTTTTATACTGTAGGTACAGATGGGTAGCCATTGTGGCCTATTATGTAATCTGGCTTTGCTTTATGCTTTGTAGAACTACAGTCATGACCAAACATATTGGCGCCTCTGCATTTCTGTCAAATAATGCACCACTTCACCCAGCAGAAATTTGTTGCAGTTACAAATGTTTAGGCATTCTCATGTTTATTTATTTTTTTGTATGTATGTGTATGACACAAAAAATTGAGAAGCAAAAAGCCAAAGCTGACACATTGCACACAAAACTCTAAAAATGGACTGGCTGAAATTATTGGCACCCTCAATTTAATATTTAGTAGCATACCCCTTTGGAAAAAATAACTGAAATCAATCACTTCTGGAATTTTGGACCACTCTTCTTTCGCCAACTGCTTCGGGTCTCTTAGATTGGAAGGATTGCCAACTGCTGTTTTGAGATCTCTCCACAGGTGCTCTATGAGATTTAGAACTGGACTCATTGCTGGCCAGTTCAGTACTCACCAGTGCTTTGTCCTAAACCATTTCTGGGTGCTTTGAGACATGTGCTTTGAATCATTGTCCTGCTGTAAGACCCATGACCTCTGATGGAGACCCAACTTTCTGACATTGGATCCTACATTGCACCCCAGAATTCTTTTGGTAATCTTCAGATTCCATAATTCCATGCACATGGTCAAGAAATCCAGTACCTGTAGCAGCAAAGCAACTCCAAAACATCAGTAAACCTCAACCATGTATGACAGTAGTGACTGTATTCTTTTCTTTAAAGGCCTCATTTCTTTTTCTGAAAACAGTAGATTGATGGGCTGTAATTTTGTTTCATATGTCCACAGCACATTCTCCCAAAAGGATTTTAGCTTCCTCAGGTACATGTTGGCAAACTCCAATCTGGCTCTTTCATGTTTTTGTGTCAGCAGTGGGGTCCTCCTGGGTCTTCTACCATAGCGTTCCTTTTCATTCAAATGGCGATGCATAGTGTAAGCTGTAGTTGTATCCTGTGCCCAAAGGTCAGCTTGAATTTGTCTTAAAGTTGATCAAGGTTCTTTATCCACCATTCGAACATTCCTTTGTTGCAATCTTTGATAAATTTTTCTCTTTCATCCACAGGAGATTAGCTACAGTGCTATGGGCTGTAAACTTCTTGACAATATTACGCACACTGGACACAGAAACATTAAGATCTCTGAAGATGAACTTGTAACCTTGAGCTTGTTCATGCTTTTCCACAAATTTTGTTCTCAAATCCTCAAACAATTATTTGCTGCTCTTTCTCTTTTCTATGCTCCATGTGGCACACAGAGACACACAACAGAAAGGTTGAGTACATTTTCACCATTTTAACTGTTTACCAGTGTGATTTCTATAGTGTCAGCATCTGTTAAGTGATACAGACGAGTTTAATTACATATTACAGAAGCATCACAAACTTGTAATGTAATTATTTGTTAAAAAAAAATTCTTACAATTTTGAGAAGGTGCCAATAATTCTATGCAGTCCATTTTTGGAGTTTTGCGTGGAATGTGTCAGATTTGGCTTTTTGTTTCTCCACTTTTTGTGTCATACCAATACAAACAAAAGAAAAAAAAACAAGAATGCCTGAACATTTGTAATTGCAACAATTTTCTGGATGAAGTGGTGCATTATCTGACAGAAATGCAGGAGTGCCAATATTTTTGGCCATGACTACATATGCCTCTTAAACCTTTTATGTTTTGAGGTGCTTTAGTGTGCATGTTTTGATCCACTTTTGTTAATTTGAACACGTTTTAATCATACATTCAAATGTGTTTTATGACACCCAATGTATTTAAAGGACACTCTTAATTGCAGCAAAATACTTGTGAAAATGCTCTCTCTTTAAAACAAAACAGTGAAAACCTGCAGACTTGAGCACTTGAACAATACACTAGATGGCTGATTTGTCTCCTTAGCAGTATTTAAGTAAAATACTGAGTAAATACAGTTAAATACAAGGCTAATTTACAAATCTCTACAAAAATGGTTCAGAGACTTTAAAAAAAATTAAATCAGCCACCTAGAGGTGCCTACACTTTCCGGCAACAGCTTCCATTTCTACCTTTACTTCCAAATGCTGGGCCATTCTGATCAGCTAAAGGACTTTGTGGTAATGATAAAGCTTGCCCATCTATTTCACCTCCAACTCATTGCTATCATAGTGATGGGCCAACAGAACATTTCTGGGGTAAGAGGAATAGTGCAAACTCTATTGAGGTTTTAGAGCTTTGGTCAATAAAATTGGCCCAGCATTTGGTCATGATGTGGACAATAACAGCTAAAGCTGTGTGAAAGTGCCTTTAGGTTTTAAGTGACAAAGTCACTTTAAAACAGTAACACATGGATGTAAATGTGAATGAAATATAATGATTTGCCATAAATGCACTTAGCTCCTAATTTCCACTTGAAGAATGGCAGTACGTGCACTTTGTGGACTAGAATTGCAAGATTTTGTGTTAGCCCTGCTCAGATGTTCTTGTTAAACTACAACTCCCCCCCCCCCCCCCATTCTTGACTTCCCAGTATAGGGACTAATTTTTCCATAGTGCAGAAAAAAAGAGCTAGGAGGAGTCCTTAGATAACACAGGAACATGCACATGACACAGGACAGCTCTGGACTTCTGGCTTTATCAATAGGTTTTATTTTACAGACCTAAAAGGGAACAGGTAAGAGAATCTTAAAGTCAGGGTTTACATACGCAGTTGTGTATGTACAGTGTTTAGTAAAGCAATTGCAGAGTCACTCCAATACTAAGTGAATGTTTCAAAGCTAAAACAACTAACGATTTTCATTTCTTGAGTGTCAGGAACAGAATTGGAATATTCAGCATGAAGAGCTTGTTACTGGAGTTCCCCTGTACACAAAAGGCTAGAAAATGTGGACCTGGCCCTTTAATTTCAGAAATAGGCTGTAATATACCGTATGTGAGTTCAACTTTTTAGAATGTAATTTTAAAGATGTTCTTAGTTTATAACACTTCTTGGAAGCATATTCCTCACTGCTGTACTTGTTTCCTGTCTCCATATGTACTTATCCTTTATAATGCAGTAGTAGAGAGAGAGAATTGCTGCTTTCAACCCTTAACAAAGCAATTCAAGGTCATTGCTGCAGCTCTGCAAGAGTGTTCCATGCAATTACCACAGCTGAATCTTCAATAAATAAACCAGTAAAAGTGAGAAGAGAATTTGGTCCTGCTGAGACTTGGCACCATTGTATCACATATATATGTATGAAATAGAATGCTTTGCTTTTGGGTTAGAACCTTAGAAGAAATGTCAAGAACTGCTGACCATCAATAACAGAAAACTCATCCCATACTATATATATATATATATATATATATATATATATATATATATATATATATATATATATATATATATATACGTTAATAGCATATGCAGTAGGTTATGTTATTCTTTGACATGTATTTGAAGTTTATTGTTTCATAGAACCAACATTGCTGGCTTTTGTGACCAGGACCTGAAAGCTAAAAAAAATAGTTTGGGCCTTTCTAAATCTTGCTGCTTGTCTTGTATATGTGACAACTGTGTCCGATTTAAATTATTGAAAGCTAATAGCTAGCATTGACAATTAGTTAATTACTCTTTGTGGTTTTGTGGTTATGATATAAAAATATGATTTTGACATTTTTACTGATGACACAGCTAGGCTGCAATGCATCCAATGCACTCAAAAAAGAGCTATGCTCCAGCAATCATAAATAGAAAAATAGCAACACTCCCCCTATTTCCAACTTTTAAATGCATTAATGTCAAAATGCAATTAATCAATACAATATATATATATCACTAAGTAAAATTATTCAACAAAGTGCTAGTAATCAGTAAATATGTGCAAATACAGCAAAAAGTGCTTAATGGGCTGAATATTGTCATAAACAAGTACAGAAATAGTCAATCAAGTGACTTGTGCTCAGTGCATCCTTTTGAACACTTTCCCCATACTCTTTCACACTCAGACTCCCCCACCAGGTTTTTCACTCACCAGAAAATGAGGACCACTTATTAATTATAAGTAGGTCAATCTGCACCCAGAAATTCTATAATTTTCTTTGAACTGTCTAATTGCATGCTCTCCAAATGGCAGAAGCAATGTCACAAATTAAAGTCCTGCCTCTTTGCATTTCATCACATCCAGGATGTCACCTGGAAGCAAGCTAGCCACCATCTCTTTAGTGCTATTTACACCTCTTATGTATTTATGTGCCACGGAAAACAAGTAGAGGATTTGAGTTGATCCAGGCAAATGGCACCACATACTGGTCACATATCCACATATATAAGGATGGTAGAACACCACCAGGACAAGCAGTCCTGTGTAGTCCTGAGGTACAGCCAGAGTCAAGATATTCAAGATATATCTCTGTTCAATTCCTCTAATGTGTAAATCACCAACTGGCTAGAGCTGCTAAGTCTCAAAGCAAATGACCAGCCTGTCTCTCCAGAAAAAAAATGCCATTGGCTATGGAAGTCTACCCTACTGGTATATGCTTGGACACATAAAATTATCCTGATGAAACTGTAACAGTGAAATGCTTAGAGATATCATACTTACCTTGACCCACCTGTCTGCATATGGATTTGTAACTTATTAGTTATGTTATGACATGTCATATATTATTTTTTGACACCATGATGTTGAGTGCATTGAAGGCAGATCTTTGTCTGGCATAATACATACCTATCATTGTTTTTAAACTTTTTCCAGGGCTTTTTTGATATTGCTTTTTTTTCTCATAAACCAATAAAATATATTTTTTAATTTCAATAGTTTTTATTGGGTTTAGTCAATACACAGAAAGAAATGTGAAATGCAAAATTAGGCATATTAACGATGGTTGCTATAAAAGTACATTAAGTATATGTAATAATTTCAAGGATAGGCAGATGTACCAGAACATGAGAATTAGGCCGCGTACACACGGGCGGACTGTTCGCCCAACCTTGTCCGCTGAACAGTGTTTGGGCGGACAGTCCGCTCGTGTGTGGGCTTTCAGCGGACAGTTTCAGCGGACAGTTGGACGGACAAAGTCTTTCGGAAATTCCGAAAAACTGTCCGCTGAAACTGTGTTTGAGCGAACAGTCCGCCCGTGTGTGGGCCTGTCCGCTGTACTTTCGAAATGAGCGGACTGTTCCCGCTCGGAAAGTCCGCCCATTTCGAGCGCGTGTACAGGTAGGCGGGGCCCGCGAAGGAGACGTCGCGGGCTCCGCCGCCTGGAATGGGCCCCGCGGCCCCCCCACCCCAAAGCACCTTGTCCCCATGTTGATGAGGACAAGGGCCTCTTCCCGACAACCCTGGCCGTTGGTTGTCGGGGTCTGCGGGCGGGGGGCTTATCGGAATCCGGGAGCCCCCTTTAAGAAGGGGGCCCCCGGATACCGGCCCCCCACCCTATGTGAATGAGTATGGGGTACAATGTACCCCTACCCATTCACCTGTGAAATAAAGTACAAAAAAAAACACAACACAGGGAAAAAATATTTTATTGCACAGCTCCGGGGGGTCTTCCGTCTTCGGGGGTCTTCTCGCCGGACTCCTCCGCTATCTGTGTGTAGCTCTTTTACTAGCGGAGGAGTCCGGCTTTCTTCCTCCCCGCCGCCGGCCTCTTCTCCCGACTTCGGGGGTCTTGTCCCCCTCTTCGGTTCTTCTGCCGGGCCACCGCGCCTTCTTGTAGCTCTTTTACAGGCGGTGGCCCGGTCTTCTGTCGCCGCTGCCTTCCGTTCTTCTGTCGCCGCCTTCGGTTCTTCTGCCAGGCCACCGCGCCTTCTTGTAGCTCTTTTACAGGCGGTGGCCCGGTCTTCTGTCGCCGCTGTCGTCGCCGCCGCCTTCCGTTCTTGTTGTTCTTCTTCTTCTCCTGGAGATGTTGACTCGACGAGCTCTCCGGCCGGAATGCCAGGGCCGCGCTGTGCGGTCACTTATATAGTGACAATGGGGCGGTGTCACATGGTATATGTCACATGGGTTGGTCACATGGGTTGATGTCACATGGGGACTATGACATCGTAAGGGGGCGGGGTCACCATGTGACCAACCCATGTGACATATACCATGTGACACCGCCCCATTGTCACTATATAAGTGACCGCACAGCGCGGCTCTGGCATTCCGGCCGGAGAGCTCGTCGAGTCAACATCTCCAGGAGAAGAAGAAGAAGAACAAGAAGAAGAACAAGAACGGAAGGCGGCGGCGGCGGCGGCGGCGACGGCGACGACAGCGGCGACAGAAGACCGGGCCACCGCCTGTAAAAGAGCTACAAGAAGGCGCGGTGGCCCGGCAGAAGAACCGAAGGCGGCGACAGAAGAACGGAAGGCAGCGGCGACAGAAGACCGGGCCACCGCCTGTAAAAGAGCTACAAGAAGGCGCGGTGGCCCGGCAGAAGAACCGAAGAGGGGGACAAGACCCCCGAAGTCGGGAGAAGAGGCCGGCGGCGGGGAGGAAGAAAGCCGGACTCCTCCGCTAGTAAAAGAGCTACACACAGATAGCGGAGGAGTCCGGCGAGAAGACCCCCGAAGACGGAAGACCCCCCGGAGCTGTGCAATAAAATATTTTTTCCCTGTATTGTGTTTTTTTTTGTACTTTATTTCACAGGTGAATGGGTAGGGGTACATTGTACCCCATACTCATTCACATAGGGTGGGGGGCCGGTATCCGGGGGCCCCCTTCTTAAAGGGGGCTCCCGGATTCCGATAAGCCCCCCGCCCGCAGACCCCGACAACCAACGGCCAGGGTTGTCGGGAAGAGGCCCTTGTCCTCATCAACATGGGGACAAGGTGCTTTGGGGTGGGGGGGCCGCGCGGCCCCCCCTTCCCCAAGGCACCCCCCATGTTGAGGGCACGCGGCCTGGTACGGCTCAGGAGGGGGGGCGCGCTCGCTCGCCCCCCTTTCCTGGCCGGCCGGGTAGCGTGCTCGGACAAGGGTCTGGTGTGGACTTTGGGGGAACCCCCACGCCGATTTTTTTCGGCGTTGGGGTTCCCCTTTAAGCCCATTCCAGGCGGCGGAGCCCGCGACGTCTCCTTCGCGGGCCCCGCCTACCTGTACACGCGCTCGAAATGGGCGGATTTGCCTCCTCCTTACGTGGGCGAGTCCGTTCATTTCAAAAGTTGAGCGAACTGTTTGGCAAACAGTTTGCTGAAACAGTCCGCTCGTGTGTGGGCAAGTCCGCTCATGCAAATTTTGAGCGGACTGTTTGCCGAAACTGTTTGACGAACAAGGTTGGGCAAACAGTCCGCGCGTGTGTACGCGGCCTTACTCAGAGAGAGAAGAACATAGTCAGGATAATTTAAGCAAACAGGATAGTGTATTAACATGCGCTCGTAAGAGTCATGGGTATGTAACAAGGAGATTACCTCTTTCAAAAGGATAGGGCCGGTAGTTTTCCAATGACGGGTAATGGTAAGTTATGCAGCTAATAGGATGTGTATGGTCACACAGTTGGGAAGGTAAATTGTCAACTTCTATGCTTAACAGGGTGACTTCAGGGGAACTCTGGTGATTTTACAAATAAGTGCAGAGACTTCTACGCAGAATTTTGAGAGTTTGCCCACAATTTCCCCAACATGTGGGTGGTGCAAATGGGGCCTAGGTATGTATTTAAGTTGGGGTGATATACCAATGAAGGTTAATTTTAAAGATCAGTTCCCAAAGAATGGAGGCACGGGTTGCTTTGTGGCTGGACGCTAATGCCATGATCCACTGGGAGGGGCTAAAGATCTATCTATGTCTTTTTCCCACTTTAACATCAGAGGTAGTTTGGTAAAATTTGTTTTTGCATCTAGTAGGTTGTAAAAAAGTGAGATAACTTTGATATAGGTGGTAGCACTTGATAGGTACCTCAAAACTTTTTTGTGTACAAAAAGATGTAGGCGGGGGTTGCGTATTACACAATATGCTATCTGGATATATTTAAAGTATAGTATAGTAAGTATATTAAAATGTGTGGTAGGAATGGATAACTCCTCTCAAAGCATGGCAAATGATTTGAGGAATTTACCAGAATATACATCTGAGAGATGTTTTATACCTAATCTTTGCCAGTTTTGCATGGAGGATCCTGTGATCAGTAAATATATGACAGAGATAAGTGCAGGTATCTGGCAGGGTGTGTCGCTTTTAGAGGCCTTGGATATACAGTAGTTGGAGGCTGACACTGAGCCAAAGATGGTAGGGAAAATCTGTAAGTTATTTGTTTTTATGTGAGGATTACTTATATGCCATACACTTAAATCATGGCTGGGGATTTGTGTAGATTCCATATCTCTCCAAAGACAGACTGCACTGCTCGTGAACCAGAATTTGAGTTGCGCCAAAATAGAAGCAAAGTAGTAGTCTTTGAAACTTATGTACCCTGTGCCACCCACAGATCTATGTTTCATTAGGTTGGACTGGGAACTCCTAGCTTTGGATTTCTGCCATCCAAATTTACCCACCAGTTCTTGTACAGATGTGAAGGATGGAGGCGCAGGAATAGGAAGGGATCTAAAAATGTAGAGGAGTTGTGGCAATTTAATCACTTTAAATGTAGCAAGCATGCCAGAACATGTGTGATGCAATTTGGAGAGATTTTCAAGGTCCTTGGGGAGGCAGTTCAGAAAGGGGGTGTAGTTATCCTGCAATAAGGAGGACACCGATTTGGTTAGTTTGATTCTCAGATAGGATATTGAGTCATCAGCCCAGACATATGGATACTGCTTACTCAGTAAGAATTGTTGATCTGAGGAGAGTCCCAAAGGAAGTTTGCAGGATTTAGAAGCATTGACCTTATAATAGGATATTTAAATAAAAGTTTCAAGAGTTTTCCCTACCGAAAAAAGGGAAGACACAAGGTTTGACATAATGAGAATAACATTATCTGCAAACAAATTTATTTTGTGTTCTTTAGAACCAATTGAGAGGCCCTTAATTTCCTTCTTGGATCCAATTTTTTCTGCTAGTGGTTCCATCATTATCATTAAGTTAAAGATTAGGGGGGACAGATGGCAACCTTGTCTTGTGCCATTTGTAATGTTAAAGGGTGTAGATAGCAATGATGAGCAATAAACTTGAACCAGGGGGCAGCAATATAATGCTAAGATTGCTGATAGAAAGTGGCCCTGAAATCCAAAATTCCTCAACGTCTGTTTCAGGTATTTCCAGTGGACTCTATCAAATGTCTTCTCTGCGTCTAAAGAAAGAAACAGAGAAGGCACTCCATAGGCTCAGCGTTGTGAATTATGTATATCATTCTGCGGGTGGCATCGGACGTTTGACGCCCTTTTGTGAATCCTGATTGGTCAGGATGAATAAGGTTCAGGAGTAAATCAAACAATCTATTGGCGATCACCTTAGCATATCATTTTGTAAGTGGTTAACCACTTCAGCCCCGGAAGATTTGGCTGCTCAATGACCAGGTCATTTTTTGCAATATGGCACTGCGTTTAACTGCCAAATGCGCAGTCATGCGACGCTTTACCCAAACAAAATTGACATCCTTTTTTTCCCCCACAAATAGAGCTTTATTCTGGTGGTCTCTGCAATTTTTATTTTTACGCTATAAACAAAAGAAGAGACAATTTTGAAAAAAACACAGTGGTGGTTATTTACAAAAGGCAAATCCACTTTGCACTACAAGACCAAAGTGCACTTGAAATTGCACTGAAAGTGCACTTGGAAGTGCAGTCACTGTAAGTCTGAGGGGTAGATCTGAAATGAGGGGAAGCTCTGCTGATTATATCATCCAATCATGTGCAGCTAAAATGCTGTTTTTTTATTTTCCTTGCATGTCCCCCTCAGATTTACAGCGGGTGCACTTTCAGTGCAATTTCAAGTTCACTTTGCACTTGTAGTTTGCACTTGTAGTGCAACGTGAATTTGCCTTTCGTTAATAACCCCCAATATCTTTTACTTTTTGCTATAATCAATATCCCACTTTTTTTATCAAAACAACCATTTTTTTCATCAGTTTAGGCTGATATGTATTCTTCTGCATATGTTTGGTTAAAAAAACACAATAAGCGTATATTGATTGGTTTGGTTATAGCGTCTACATAATAGGGGATAGATTTATGGCATTTTTATTTTTATTTTTTTACTAGTTAAGGCGGTGATCTGCAATTTTTATTGGGACTGCAATATTGCGGCAGACAAATTGGACACTTTTGACACATTTTTGGGACCATTGACAATTATACATTGATCAGTGCTATAAAAATGCACTGATTACTGTATAAATGTCACTGGCAGGGAAGGGGTTAACACTAGGGGGCGATCAAGGGGTTAACTGTGGTCCCTATGTGTTTTTTAACTGTGGGGGGGTGGGACTGTCTAGGAGGAGAGAGAGATTGGCATTTATACTTAGTATGATCACACAATCTGTCTCTAGTCCCCTGAAAGAACTGAGATTTGTGTGTTTACACACACAGGTCCTAGTTCTTGCTCTGTCATAAGCGATTGTGGGTGCCCCGTGGTCTTCGCGCCCTCCAGGCACTCACATTGGGCACACGCTGCAGGAGCACATGCCCCTAGTGGCCAAAAGGCTATATGATATAAGGTAATGTGCCATTCTGCCGCAGTAAAACTGCGACGGCTGGTTGGCAAGCAGTTAAGCAGGGAAATTGGGCGAAAGTTTTGAGGAGGTAGGTTCTTTACCTGGCTTCAGCAAGGTGATAATTAAGGCTTTTAACATTTCCCGGAGGAACGAGGCCAAAGAGGCAGCAGCATTTAACATGGGGTGATGTGGTCTACTAGAAGACATTTAAACTGTTTGTAATATTGTCCTATGAAACGGTCGTTATGTGGTCAAGAATCAATGGCTTTCCCTATTTCTAAGGTCATAAATGGGGCATTAAGGGTAGCTAGTTGGTCAATAGATAATTGGGGATAATTGGGGAAGGTGAACTGTTTCTAGGAATGCCTGGATAGTGGCATTATTTGGCTGTACTAGGGATTTGTCATCTTTTAAGTTATAAAGATTGTTATTGAATGCACTAAATGTGTCTGTGATAGCCTGTGGGATAGTTTTTGGTTAGAGGCGGGGTGAAAGATGAAAGGAATGTGAGTTTTGGTTTGGAATCCTTTAATTTGATGAGCTAACAATTTCCCTAATTTGTTACCACTAGAGTATAGTTGCATTTTAAAGCATTTTTGGGTTTTGTCAACGTTTTCTAAAAGGAGTGAGCGTAATTTGAGCTGTAGCTTTAGGATTTTGGATTTAAGCTCTGTATTAGGTTGCTGTTTATTAATGTAGTCCCCAGTCTGAATATTGGATAAAAGCTTGTCAATGCACTGCCTCCTTTACCTCCTATCCCGGCCTCTATTTGTATGAAAAGGCCCTACACAAATGCTTTGTGCACAGCCCATAGAGCATGAGGGTTGTCTACTGATCCTGTGTTATGTACAAAGAAGTCCTCCGGTTCAGTGTGTAAGGAGTCTAAATAAGAGTTGGATTGTAGAATCCAAGTGTTTATTCTCCAAAGAAAGGCGGGGTACTCTAGGACTGTCCTAAATGGTAATGATGATTGGGGAGTGGTCCGACAAGGAGGTAGGAAGTATAATTCAAGATGAAACTTTTTGCAATGTCCACTGGTCCAATAGAAAAAGGTCAAGGCGGAAATATGAGATGTGACAGGCTGAGAAAAAACAGGTTTAGAGCAGGTTTACCTAGTTTTGGAAGAGACTTGGAGTCAATGTGGGGGTCTGGAGGGATGTTGAAGTTGCTACAACACACAAGTGCACCTTGCTGAACAGTTAGAACTTTCTTGTGGAGTTTGCAGAGGAATTGCAGTTGGTGGCTGTTGGAAGCATAGACACATAAAATGGTGTACAGAGTATTGTTGAGAGAGCCTACAAAAATAAGATAACCCACTTCTGGATCTTTTACACATGTTTGCATTTGAAAGGAGATGGAGGTTTTGATGGCTATCAGGATGCCTTTCTTTTTGTTTGGGGCATTAGCCATAAAGATGTTAGCAAAGTTTCTGTTAGTGCAAGAAGGAGGATTGGATGTGCAGAAGTGCGTTTCTTGGGGACAGATGAAATCACATTTGGATTGTGCAGCAAGTTTCCATAGGGATGATCCCTTAGCTGGGTGGTTGAGGCCGTTAGCATTGATTGACAGGATCTTGATGGTCATGTGAAGGTAGTGATGATGATAGACATAAAGAAGATGACTTGTGGATCGTTGATGTCCTCTGAGCAAATTAGATATCCAAGAACAGTGGGATGCAAATGTGAAGTTGTGAAAACACGTGAACATGGTATTCTTTGAGCAAAACCTCAGAAGGTGATGAATAACAGCCAGGTGTAGCTTCTACCATAAACTTAAGAGACAAAAAAAGTAGCAAAAGGGGTAAAAAAAAGAAGAAAACTTACTCTAGGTCAGCACCTAGATCACTCTTCCTGAGATCAGGCACAATGGGTGCCAAGGAATGCTAGAGTAAAGTAAAGAGTTCTTGAGGCAGAGTGTGCATCTAGGCCACCTTAATTCGGATATTTCTGCATCTTCTATTTAGCATGAGTGAAGTCTGTTGGATCTTTGGGGTAAAGGATGAGCTTTCTGGTTCCCTTCAGATCTCCGTTCCATGGGGACAGAGGCAGATGAATCAGGAATAATGTTCCAACCTTGCAAGAGACGTAGCCCACCTTGAACCAAAGCCACAGTGTGCTTGGAGCCATCATCTTTTTTTTTAAATAAATGTAAGGCCTGAGAACCATCAAGCAGTGAGCACTATCTATTTGAAGCTCCTCTCACTGTTGCTATATTATTTCACATGCTAAAAGTAAATCAACCCTCCTAATCTCATCCTTAGCTGAGATTATTAGCAAAAAGGTCTCAAGTAAAATTTGATTGATACTAACAAGAGGGAGGAGACTTTTTAAGCTGTGCCATGGACAATAGAAAGTCCAGAATTGGAGTACAGTACCTTTTCTGTGTAGTATTTATAATTTGGAGCAGGTGCAAACTTTCTGAGGCACCCAGGGGAGCAATGTTTGGAACCTGCAAGTACATGTAGCATATGTATGTATCTAAAGATGCCTACTTACTGTAATCTGATTTTTACTGACTGTGTCTGCTCAGTGGGCCCTTAAAACTGTTATGGAGCCATTTCTCGAGTTTGGAGACACTCAGGAGACGATCCCATAGGAGACTATCAAGACCCATATGCAGGTGTCACTGGTCTCCAGCTGGGTGTCTCAGTTTTAGCACTACCTATCCAGTGTACAGCCACTGCTGTAAGGACTGATTCTCCACTGATAGCACTGTAAAGTTGTTGTGCTTACAATGCCCAGTTGAACAGGGTAACAGCACTACTATTGTAAGAGGACTCTTCACCACAGACCACTAGCATAAGAAAGAAAAAACTGAACTTTTATACCCACTGTAAAATCTTTTTTTTCCAAGTTTTATTAAAAGGACACAACATAATTACATATTATATAGGTATGATGCCTCTTACACATAGTTTGGAAACTGTGCATATAAAAGATGGGCAAACACCCTCAATACTCCTATACCTAATTAAGAGCTCAGTTTTATCAAGCACTGAAAACAATAGAAAAATAATTTAGCAACATGTTTTTCCTACATTTTTCATTGAAGGGCACAGCATTATAATTTTGTGTGGGACATTCAAAAGCAGTCTCAGGATGAAAATGGGCAAGGGCAAACCAAGGGGCGCACCAAGGTGATCACAATGCCACCATTCGGGCCTTTCTACATGCACCAATGCATCCCCATCCACCCAAAAAAACTTAAAATGTGTGGACAAGAGGCCAGGTCATGACTTTGCAAGCCTGGGGAACCAAAACTTGGGGTTAGAAGGCCCAGGAATTACTCAAAGCTCTCATAGTATAAGTCGTGACTCAGAACAAAGGTCTCAATGTTTAAAAGGCATAAGCACACCTGACAAATCCACCTGTAAATAGTCACACTAGAAGCTTGGAAGCCTTTGCAGGGCCAATCTGGTGTGATGAACAAAAATCTATTGAGCAAGTTTGGGGGTATATCCATTAGAGGGAGCTGGTCCCTTTTTGATTTGTATACTGTCCAAACCTCCTGTAGTTGGTAGTATACTCAAATGTAAGTCATCATCATGTTGTGGTTTATAATAAACAACAGAAAATAACTGGTAGAGAATTATAAAGCTCCACCCTCCCAAAATACAAAAAAAAAGCCAGCATCAGCCACCATAATAAAAAGGCAGGAGTTAAACATGGGAAAAGGTACAATTATTTTCATAAACTCGTATTTCCTTTTAACTGCATGGCCCATTAACCCTAAGCAGTCATCTAACTTGTTGGACTGGTTCTACACCTGGGCAAGGTAATGCATTGACAAGGGGTACCAGATGCCACAAGTTTTGATTCTGATGAGGCTAATTATGAATGAGAGTTTGTATGGACATCTATGATTGGAGAACCATACCAAAAGGACAAGGAGGATAATAAATCAACAGAGAGAGGTTGAAGGGGCATATACAAACAAGTACATTAAACAAATATATTCAAAACATATATACTCACGTTGATGGTGTACAAAATAACATAAAGTGAAAAATGGGAAATTAAATAACAGGTGAAGCTGCTGTACACAAGGTGCTATTCACTTGAACAAATCAGAATATACATATATATATATAAGATACAGCGCTAGCAAACACAACATAAGTGAAATTGAAAACGGTTCATTTGTAATAAAGATGAAAGTCCATATAAAGTGACTGATGTGCTCCAATCCAAAAATGCAAAGTGCTCCAAAGTTTTCAAAGTGTACCACAACACCCCCTCCTGTGTCCCCACTCGCCAGATGGAATAGACCCCGAGTTTTTCAGTCTAGGGGTCACTTCAGGCTTAGTGATGGCCAGGAAAGGGCAGCTTTGACATCAGATCATCAGGTAAGACTTCCTTGTTAAGGATACTCAGCCAGAATAACAGGTACCCAGAAATGAAAGGAAGGGACTAATAGTGAAAACAAAAAAAGAAAAGAATATCCCCAGAATGGTTTTTTTTTTACAGCAGAGTTTACCTGTGAATGTTAATAATTATGTATAATAAATGCCGACATTGGGGAATTGGTTCCCAAACATCCTTCAATTGCCTACAAACGTGCCACTTCCTTTTATGATAAATTGGTACAAAGTGAATACAGAGACGAAACAAAACGAGCAGGACACTGCTCAGTTTTGGGTTCTTTCCCCTGTGGGCATTGTTCCTCTTGTAAGTACATCAAACGAGATAAAATCTTCCGTCTCCCCAATGGCCGAACATTTCGACCATCTCACTTTGTCAATTGCCAGACACGTGGGATTGTTTACCTCATGGAGTGTGAGTACGGGGCATACTACGTGGGGAAAACAAAGTTGGAACTACATAAAAGGATAGCCAAACATACTTACCATATGGAGATCGGCAATTTTTATTTACCCCTTGGACGACATGTGGTCACTGTACACGGTTACAAGATGCCGGAAATTTTCCAGGGTTAAATGAAGCCATCTCATTTGCCCCATTTCTGAAAGGCTTTACTTCAGGTAAAACACAATAACAGAATGTGAGTTCACTACACTGAGAATGTGAGTTCACCACACTGATATTGTGCTTTCTTTTTTATTCTTCTATGCTTTGTTCTTTTTTCCAAGATACAAATACATATATTTTTTTGTTTGTGTTTTTGGTCTCCTGTGTTTTGCCCCAAGCACTATCTACTGCTCCTAAAAGTAGGTGAAAAATCAATGCATCACATATATGCATGTGTTCCTAACTATGCAGGCCCTTTATTCGACTATCTAATCGGATGATTATATGGATTATCTTTATTTATTATCAACTTTCTTTTGGTCCTGACTTGCATGCATATGTACACAATTGTGATGTAAGAATGGAATACATGTATATGATTTTTCTAATCTTTTTAATTTTTCTAACCAATCTGCCATATTCTGTACATTTATAAGTAGATATTCTTTCCATGTATACCCAGATTACCTGTAAAAGATACACCAGTTATTAGATGTTTTTTGTTACATTTCCGACATATCGCTTTGTAATTTTATTCTAATGTTTTTACATTTCATGCTTGGAAGTCTGGTCGCATCTCCCCTCTCCTTCTTCCAGATGGCGCCATTATTTTCCTCTATCTGTAGCATATAGGGCGGACTCCTTTAATATGGCTTCCCGGCCAGCAGAGGGGATTGGCATTTGTGCACGCATGCCTCTCCCCGACCCTCCCGGGGGACGAACGGGTAGGTACCACCCGCCCCCCGGGACAATTTGTCTGGCTGGCGGCATTCCGGGACAGTATCGGACGCAGTGCCTCACCGCGCATGCGCGTCATGCGCATGCAACGTGACGCACTGACGTCACGCCGGTGCGACGCTACTGAGCACCTTTCCGCCATCTTGGGAAGGTCACTTCCGGAACGCCGAGGGGACCACATCCCGTCGGCCAATATGGCGACCACCGGGCGGATGGATAGATAGCTGGGATCACTAATGGGAAGTAAGTCAATTCAGCTGGCTCAATTATGCATGGGGTGCTTATATACCACCCCTAAGCATTAGCAACCTATTCCATTTTCTGACAGGACACCATTTGCATTGATCCAATACGAAGGGTAAGCTACCGGTCTATTTTATTGGAACTTCTTGTACTATGCTATGTACAGCCTTACCTGCAGGAGTTCAACGTTACCCTATGTTTGTTTTCAGACCAAGGGCTCCTTATACTCTGCGGCCATGCAAGACTGAGAGGGGCTATACTATAAAGTTTACAAGCTTTTTTCACTACTCTTTTTAAATACTGCCCTTCTGGGCCTTGATAACAAATGAGCACTCATTTGTTATTACCTACAGGTATATACACATTGCTCTATCTTACACTCACTTTACTCATACTGGGATGTGCTGAATCTCTCTGTCATTTTTGGCTGTGATGTGATTCCGCTCTATGGTGTGTGTTTTTTCACTTATTCCCACTTTTCTTTTTTTTTTTTTTTCTTCACGTGTTGTTGCAGCATGTTATTGTGGTTCTCTCGGATGCACTTACATCTATGGGTATTTAACCCCCCCCCTTTTTTTGCTTATCTTTTTCACTCCACCATTAGCACTCCATTTCTAATCAGTATGCCTTACTGCATATTCACATATCCCTTCGTATTTGGATACACTCTCTGCCTTCCTCTATAGAAGTGGTATCCCTGTAATAGGGATCCTCCTATATATATACATCTCATATTTTTTCTTTCTTTTTACATCTTATTTTTCATTATAGGTTGCTCCCCTTGATCCCAGCCTATTTGTACCCATACCTTCCTCCACTATATTTCATATTGGAGGCGGTAATAGCGGTGTGATCCCCTGTAAGCCATTATTTGTCGGACTCCGGTTTCCGGCTCCCTCTTTTGGCTGAGCATAGCAACTTTTTCCAGCCATAGAGGTTTAGAGGGCACATCTCTGAATGACATGGGAGAAGTGGTGGACTCCATGCTTTAAAGAGGACTTTCTCTGTGGATTATATAGGTAATTATTCACGATGTTTATTAATCATTCACTAACCATGTAATCATGCAATGTTTGATGTATACTCTGCTTACAGCAGATCATTTTTAGTGTATTACAGTATACTATGTATGGATATATATTTATGTTTGTCTTTCTTTCTATGATAGATAAAAACCTTCTGAAGAAGACCCCTAAGAGGGTCGAAACGCGTAAAGGGTTCATATTATCCATCCTTTATTGCAATTATAGTTACAATAAGGTTTAAGTGTCACAAACATTGTATGCACATGTAACATTATACATTTTTATCTATTCAGTGGAGCTCAGTCCCTGACCATTGTGTTGCCTGTCCAATCCTCTTTTTTATTAATAAAATATTTATATTACTTATTATCTGCTTTATGTCGGCATTTATTATACATAATTATTAACATTCACAGGTAAACTCTGCTGTAAAAAAAAAAAAAAAGAAAACCCATTCTGGGGATATTCTTTTCTTTTTTTGTTTTCAATGTACTAGGGGTGATCAGCGCCCTCTGACCCTCTATTGGGGTGTTACTGCCCATTTTTTCTTTAGGGACTAATAGTGAAGTACCACTTTGTAAAGGATTTATTGCGCATAGAAATGAATATTTACAAGAAGCAAGATAAAATCAGGTATAAAACATGGAGCTGTGAGTAAAGAAAACATTTTTCATGATGTGCGTTCCACAATACCAGAAGTGACGTCAATAGGAACTGGAAATTACCTCTACACGTTTCACCCTCCCATAGTGTGTCATCAAGGCTGTTCAGAGTAAAATTGAGAGGAGCTTTTATTGAAGCTCAGCAATAGTTTTATAGGCATTGTAAAATTGGGGGTTGTTTAGCTCAAGTGTAGCACCCGCTAGTGAGAACTGTCCACACACATGGTTTCTTTTCAGGGCTTGTTGGCCTACTTTTATTAAAGAAAATCAAAGTTTCAGAAATGAAAACAAAAGTGGTTTCCCTCGCAGGGGGTTTTCACCATCGGCATTAAATGACAGTATGTTCAGCCTCCTGGCTCACACATGCAAAATTGCAAACAAAAATACAGATCCGCCTGGCTCTCTTCAGCAGCACCACCACTGCTCAGATTCCCACACGGAACCCTCTTGACCCCCGTCAGGCTTGGGTCTCCTCTGGCTACTCCATTGCAAACCTGCACTCTCTGGGTTCTCCGGTGCAAACCTGCACTCTCTGGATTCTCCAGTGCACACCTGCACTCTCTGGATTCTCCAGTGCACACCTGCACTTTCTGGTTTCTCCCTCGCAAGCTTGGACTCCTCTGGAGGGTGTAGCACAGAACCATGGTCCTGACTCTACTATCAGGCCCACACACACCTGAACAATCAGTGTGCCAGTGAGTCTCAAAACCCAGACCCAGGACTGGGGATTTCATCAGCCTGGATCTCTAAGAAATCCCCAGTGTCCAGGTCCCAAAGTGGACTTTACTAAATAATGAGGAAACTGCAAAGCCAGTTCCTCCCGAACAGTCAAATACACTGGAGCCCCTCAACCTGCCTGATTGAGAACCCTGGGCCCATACACTGGTGGGGTACCACACTACCATAGCATATTTTGGATTCTTTTATGTCTAATGTATGATGCTAAAATACTGGTATCAATATTTGCACTTGTAAAGAATTATTTATAATGATTGTTCAGAAAAAACACTGTAATGCACCATTATATAACGTATTTCTTTAGCTTCGTTACATTTAACATGTTATAACAGAATAATTCCTCAAATTACCTATTTTATGATAAACATATTTGTTTCCTGTACAGTAATAAATATATTTAAAAGATTCAGTCAATATTGTGTGCATAACTAGAACAATGAAACATGTTTGTTCAAGAAAGGAACACACCAAAATAATACCATTTCTTACTGTGACATTCAATCTTCGTGACTTTCAAATTAGGCTGTTTGACAGCAAAATGTCTTACCCGTCTGTGAAAAGTCAGTAATTAATTTGTTCAAATTGTGTTTACTTTTGAAGCAAGTGCCTAAAAAATATATTTTTTTTGTTTATTTCAGTCATTAAGTCCTAATTCCACTGTTATTAAAAGTGATTAGTTTATTGTGATCTGGAAGATAATCACTTAGGTAATTAATTTCTAAAAGAACTCTTACAGAGGGATTCTTAGCAGAACATATGCAAACTAATTAGAAATCAAAATAAGAATACACCTGCATAATTTATATTAATATGAACATAAAATCCACCTATAAATGTAACACTGTCTCATCAATCAGTTGCAGAAGTTAATATTTACTCTTAATTAGATATATATGGCATATATTTCATGCATTAAATAACTGAGGGCAAGGAAATGTACTATGTTGTACTTGGCATTAGACCAGACTAGATGAAAAAAGGTTGTGTTAATGTTCATAACTAGTTGATAGAAGAGTTTTTTATGGGATTTCCAATTTATCTAGATTCAGTTCCCGATTCACATCGCCCCATCTGCTGTAAAGAACAGTGTTCATAATTGTGCACCCCAGTGTCAAATTTTACAACTGCACATTTTTAACTGCCAGAACAACTACACATGACTTGGATATTTATGTTTTATTGTATTTAAAAGCTTTTTAAAATACAGTAGGTATTTGGACTACTGAAAATGAATCAGTTGACATTCAAAGATTTTTTGAAATTGACAACCAAGCAGCATAGTTCTGTAAACACACCTAGTACTTATGTATTTATTTATTCTTCTTTGAGTAATACTTTTGCTCATGATATCTCCTGTCTGAGCTGTTGAGTTTTATCAATATGATCAGTCAGCCCACTTACCTAAGATATTCTCAAACAAAAGTGTGACTTGCATCCTCTTGCAGGAAGTTCTTTAAATATCTATAGCCCAATATTTTAAATTGAAAATTACTCTGGTGCTGTAATTATTGTGCTGTATTGTTAAGGAGGTGCAGGTACACAGGTCATCTCATCCTTGTGGATGAAAAGGAACTTGCCAAGAAAATTCTACTAACTCACTCCAGAAGCACAAAAGAAAATCTAACTTGCAATGGAATAAGTCAGCAGTTAGAAAATGGTACAGCAAAGGAAAGGTTTAGAAATGAAAAGAAATCTGTCACACACACAGAGAAATGCAATACATTCTTGAAGGTGACCAAAATCAACCAAAGGCTGTGGTGAAAGCAACTGGATTAAACTCTTGTCTGAAACAATTCAATAAATTTCACAGTAGGATGCACAACATACTGTGGTCCTAGATTAAAAGTGGATATAGCAGACAGACTACAGCCATTGTGGCTGATATTGTGAAGTTCTCAATGAAATGCAAGGGTGCTGGTGACCGCTCTTGCAGTCCATTTGCTTCTGGGAATTCAATAACTGCCTTCCCATGTAAGAGCCTGATAATACGGCTACAATCACATTAAGCATGTAAGAGCCTGATTTTGGACCTGCTATCTGCTGTTCATGGGTGCACTGCCTTACAGGCTACCTGAAAAATATGTGCATTTATACATTTTTTTTAAGGTGAACTTATCCTTTGTTTTCAAGAATTTCAAGAATATTTATTAAACAATATGAATTTATCCAAATTTAATTTATTCCATTAACCCTTTACCTGCCAGGTCCGTAAGTCCGACAGACCTGCCAGCGGGGGGTTTTACACACACACACACACACACACACACACACACACACACACACACTCCTGATGACTGCAGTCATGGGGAGTGTGTGTATATCTGACAAGCCAACTGCCTACTGTCAGGCAGAAGCAATCCAGCACCTCCACAGATTTCTGACTGCTTTCACCACCCCTGGTAACAGCTGCCACATGTTTGCCCCAGTCATTTATTCTATTATTATTATTATTATTATACAGGTTTTATATAGCACCAACAGTTTGCTCAGCGCTTTACAACATGAGGACAGACATTACATTTACATTACAATTTGGTACAAGAGGAATCAGAGGGCCCTGCTCGTTACAGCTTACAATCTAAAAAGGAAGGGGCAATTGATAGAAAAGGTAATAGCTGTGTGGGGATGAGCTGATGGAGGAAGTAAAACAGTGTTAGTTAGAAGCAGGATAGGCTTCTTTGAAGAGAAGAGTTTTCAGGGATCGTCTAAAGATGGATAGATTAGGGATTCTATGCTCTGCTTACTCGTCTGCGAGCCCAGGACTGGCATGGCAGATGCCACCTTGCAGAGGGGAGGGAGCTGAGCAGACATGCATCTGCTTTCCTCCCCTTCTTCCTGCTGACCCAGAGGTACCATGTAAAACATCACTTCCAGATCCCCCAGATTATTTGTTGGCTATATATTGAAAATCTTAATGACAAAGACTGGTTATATGAAATAATTATTGTAATTATGCTAAAATATTTAATGCACATGAATCAATCTGTGTAATTAACATTGCACCTATATTATACACCTGCAGTAACTGATTCCTAAATGTGACATTCATTGCTTTAGCTTTACATTAAAGCTAAATTCATGTACTCCCAAGGTATATGAATTATAAAATTTACCAGTCCTATTAGAACTGAGAACGTAACACTGAAGTCACCAGCCACAACTTGGATAAAAACAGCAGCTGCACCCTCTGAAAAGAAAATAATATGTTAAAAACATGTTTATCATATTCTTGTAGAAAGAACATTGTTAAAAAGTGTCACCTCTATTATCTGTATTGCAACCTCCCCAATTCAAGCATGTATGACAGCATGAAAAATGGTCTCCAAATTCTTTTCTTGTCAGGCTGGAGTCTTGGAAGAGTCCTCCCCAGAATGGGTTAAAACCCTATGATGCTCACTGGATTTGCAGGTTATGTTTCTGTAAAATATTGTGCAATTTTTTTTTTATTTATTGTTAGAGCATTCACAATGTCCATAATTTAAATGCATGCCATTAAGGCCTCATGCACACTGAAATTGATAAAAACGCCAGTAGTGTTAGTTGTAGAATGCTAGTTTTTCTACCTATTGCCTTGTTTTTGCATTAGCAATTTGTCATAATTTGCCACGTTATCTGTTTTTTTAGCATTTTTTAGCAAAAAAAAAAACACCACTCTGCTATTTTTAACACCCTCTTTCACACAATCCATCTCTGAATAGTCATTGTTGCCATTTTCAGAGCAGAGAGAGCATTAGAGCAAAGAGAACACTTTATTGTTCTGAAGCTATCCTTCTTTTTTTTATTGCTGTGTATATATTATGGACCCTGTACCCTGAAATGCAGCAAATTGAGGCTATGCTTCTGATTCTGTTAAGGATGGTGAGGAGACAGAGACAGCAGAAGGAGTGAAGAAGCCATCAACAATGATTCTGGACCCATTCTTTGACATCCTGTTGTGTGTCCTGGCTGTGTAATTATCCAGAGATATTTTTTAGCTTTACACACATGTTTGTTACATCTTTTGATGATCTTCTGGAGAGGCTCCAAACAAGACTAACAAGAATGGACACCCAGATGAGGATGAGCATTTTACCAGAGGAACGTCTCCTTGTGACACTTAGGTATGTAATTCTCCGTATTTCATTGCCTATTGATTCTTAATGCATATCCAGAATAAATTTTTTTGTAAATGGAATGTTTACATTGTTTATACACTTTTGTTGTAGCATATTTCCTTTTTCAGTTTTTTCTTAAATTTTTTTCTCTTATATTTTTATTGGCACATTTTTGACATAATGGTATCAAGTTTCATTTCTTTTTCTCATGGGTATCTCCACGGTGGCTAAAGTTATCTGGGAAATCTGTTTGCCACTTTGGGAGGAGCTGCATAAAGCCGTAAATCCTGTGCCAAATGAGTTCTGGGAAAAGCAAATTTCCCGAATTGCATCAGAGCCCTCAACGGAAAGCATGTGAGGGTGAAAAAGCCTCTGCATTCTAGCGCTATGTATTTTAATTATAAAAAATATTTTTTGGTGTTCTCCCTGCATTTGCTGATCCAAATCTACGCTTTGTTTGTGTTGCAGACTGTAGCCAAGGAGATGCAAATACTGAAATAAAAAGTCTGATTATGCTCAACCACCTTCGAATGAATATTTAATAATTAAACAATACTTCAACTCATTGGGCTAAAAAAATAAGTTTTACTAGTACCAAACATATGAATTATATCAAATATCATACAAAATGGTACCATAACACACAAAAACACTGTAAGAGAACTATTGGAATACGTCCAGTGCACATATGTGCACATGCGCACACTCACGGGCGACTGCATATTCACATAGGCACCAATCCACATGTGCGACGGACTGTATGCACACACAGGAGCGCCTCCCTAGTCCAAATTGGTGCCAGACGGCCTATTTAAAGGGCGTCCTGACTCTTGATCAATGCTGACTGGTCTGCAGCTGTTTCCTGATACTCTGAATCCTGCTTAAACTCTGCTTGATACCTGTTGCTGAGCTTAGCTTTCCTTGACCCTGCTTTTGCACTCTGTTACATGCTTGATTAATGGTTCTTGATCCCGGCTTCCTACTGACCTTGCTACTACCTAATGCCTTGGTACTTTGCTGGCCACCGGCTACCGAACCCAGCTATCCTAGTGACCATGCTCCTGTTCCCTGCTTGACTCAATGCTGTCTCTCAGTGCCTGTGCTGGCTGCCCCTCATCCCAGCTCCATTGGGTCCAGTGTACTTCTGTCTCCAGACTACAGGAAGTTCCGATCAGCCACGTATCCTGAACCTGCAAGCTGATTGGAGTTCCCAATTAACCTTGGCTGATCTATCGACTATCATACTAGTGCCATACCTGATGTTCTGCCTGCATCGCCGAGCCTACAACTTCTGCCACAAACTCTACAAGCAACACTTACAGGCACTCGTGTTCCTCCTGACCCTAGCCACCATCTGCTCTGCCATCAGTGGGGCCTGGGCAGGAGATACAAGAGAGGCCGACCTAGTCATTTCAGTCTCCTACCAGGTATGTGACAGTTCCAGTCAGCCACGGATGGGGTCTGAAAGGGAGGCCTCTCCATTAGAGGACATTTCAATCTCTGCTCTATCTTATATTGTGCAGAGTTTACAAAAGAACCTTAGTCAAATGGAAGAGAGACTACCAGACAATATGTATGTCGTATATGCCCATGCTACTCCCACAGTCATAGACTCCTTTGCTCAAACTGAGTCTGGCCTGTTACGTGAGACTACCCCCCCTCTGAAACCCAGGGTGCCAATTTTACGGAGATCGCAAAGTGTTCCGTACCTTCCTGAATGCCTGTGATCTATACTTCTCCCTGTTACCCCGAACCTTTGCATCAGAGGACATCAAGGTGTGGTTTATCATCAAGCTGTTATTGAACAAACCACTTTCCTAGGCTCATCACCTCTGGGAACAACATGATCCTGTTCTAGCAGCTACTAATACGTTCTTTTCAGCCATGTCTCAGCTATACGCTGATCCCTTCTACCATCAGACTGCTGAATCCATTCTTGGCAAATTGCAACAGGGCCTAAGACTTGCCGAGGACTAGGTAACTGGCTTTTGTGTTTGGGTTGCAGACACTCAATGAATAACTCTGCACTTTGTCACCAGTTTTGTCTAGGACCTTCTGAGACCCTGAAAAGATGAACTTACCAGAGTGGGAGTACCAGTATTCCTGGAAGATCTGCTTAGTCTAACTATTCAGATTGTCTCTCCCGGAACCGTTGATCAATCTGAAAAGTTAAAAAGAACCCTCTCTGTGTCTTCATTTGTTGCACTCTCCAGAAAGAAGGAACAGCATAAGGCCCCCATAAGAGTTTTCTAAGATCACCTCTTTCCCCTGCTGAGCGTCTTTGGTGACAACTCAATCTATATGACACAGTCTATATATGTGAAACTTATTCACGGAGACAAGTGATCATAAAAAATATTTACATTTATTGGTTGACAAAAAAAATATTTACACAAAATTTAAAATACAGATTGCATTACATGAACATCTTGACAATTAATGGAAACACCCACAAAATGGGATTGTAGTACCTTGGATGTAATATCACCATGATAACTTCTCAGTAATCAATAACCTTAAGATAATTGACAATTAAACAGAACATCTGTATTTCACACATCCAACCGTTACTATACTGCAGGTAAGTAAGTGGTTAACAATGTGAAATAAATTTGACGTTTGTTTGTTTATCATACATACTGTCTGCAAATAAACCATGTAAAGCACACTGACGGGTCGGGAGTGTATGGACATAAGGATTGCTACAGGTAAAAAAAATGGCTATATTTTCACTTTAAATATAACTTATAAATTACATTCTCATCTACAGGTTATTTTGTGATGTTAAATAATATTATAAAATTCAGAATCATGAACACTGTAATAGTAAATCAGAATAACGTATACAGAGTAGATATACGAAGTGTGTCTATTAAATACCAAACCTTTATTTATATGTATTACAAATGTAATGCTTGTCCCTTCAATATATTCCCCATTTGCACTAATACATTGCTGCAGTCAAGTTTTCACTGGTTGAAGGGATGGAGAAAATCTATTTCTGTCAGCTGTTTCAACACATCCGCCATTTTCTTATTTACAACATCAACTGACTCAAAACGTGTCCCTTTAAGACCGATTTAACTTTTAGGAATTTATTCTCACGTCCCTCGCTGAATCTTTTGTGCTGTTAAAAAACAGGTGGATGAGACAAGCCGTTATTCCCATAAACTGTAGTAAGAATTTGAAAACATTCTGTTGGTGTTTTGTGCAATTTTACTAAAAATTTCAAATTGACACGTTGTTCAACTTTTAAACGTAGCATTTTTTTGGCACACTATAGAAAACACAACCAAACTTAAATGGTAACTCACAATCATGCTTGTCATGCAGGTTCAAACATGTTCAAGGTCACCACGCATGCAGTTATAATTGGTTCTGACTGCTTTGTTTAGGAGGTGGGATCAGTCTCATTATTTAATAGACACACCTTAAATGGTAAGAAACATATATTCTTACAGAAGGAAAACATATGGCTACCTCTTATAAGGCTTAACCCATACAGATAAGAAATTATCTATCATATTTCTAATGTCATGTCACTGTCATCCTATAAATATTGACAAACATAGTGTAGCGGCCATAATCCTTTGTAGGACGGCCTGGACTTACTGGGCTTACCGGTTACCTCCGATTGGCTTTTCTTCCACGTCTAGGGGTTCCCAGGGTTGATACCCAACAACTTGAACGCTGACACTTTTTTGAAAGGGTTTATTTTGCAGTGATAATATCCAATGACACAGTCTCTCATGGGAACAGAGGGCACGGGTGAAGAACTCAGGTACCTTGAACTGCAGGTCTAGCAAAGTCTCTAATTCTACCCAAAGAGTAGCCACTAGCAGCTGGGTACTTCCAGGCTGAACAGATCTCTAGCCAAAGATCATGGCAGTCAGCACATTGATTCAAACTTGGAGCAATCCTATGAACATGTACAAGTTGTAACTAAGAGTGAACAGGAACCCTTTTCCTCAGTACCTGGAACATTCTCAGTCTCCTTAATAGTACCGGAAAAAGCGTGTATTTGTCAATGTCCTTCCCAACTCAGTAACCAGGCACTTCTCAGGATGCCGCTTGTTGGCCCTCCTCCAAAGTGTCCTCCCCCGGTCACTTCCACGAGCTGTGGTGCCCCTCCAAGCCGAGAGCACACACGGACATCTTAAATCCATGCCTGTGGCCAATCATAGCTCAGGCTGTGTAGTACACGCCCAACACTATATAAGGCCGCCAGCGCAGCGGCCTAGTGTAGTGTGTTGGCGTCTGAAGCAGTTAGTGGGTGTTCTGTGTACCTTCAACACAGTACACACCGATCGTTATCGGCCGATTTTCGATCTTGCTCTTCTGTAGTGGTTGTTGTCTGTGTGCCCTGACCACAGTATACACCGCTATATTCACCTCACCTATATAGCTAGTGATCTATCTTTTATAATAGAGCTTGCACTCAGTAGTGTTAGGAGCTTGTGCGTGCTGTCTGCGTGCTCTGTACCCAGTACACATCGCTATATCCACCTACATAGCTCTTCTCTATTTGAGACCACTTGCCATCTGCAGGAGTTATTGGAAGTTGTGTGTGCCTCCAGCACAGCACAGTATACATCTGTATATACCCCTTTATCTCTGGTGTTCTATAATAAAGGCATCTGCAGGAGTTAGTGGTTTTTTTGTGCCTCCAGCACAATATACACCTGTATCTACCCTTTATTGCTGTTCTCTAATAGAGGCATCTGCAGGGCTTAGTGGGTGTTGTGTGACTCAATTACAGTATACCCCTTTATCTCTGGTGTTCTATAATAAAGGCATCTGCAGGAGTTAGTGGGTGTTGTGTGACTCCAGCACAATATACACCTGTATCTACCGTTTATTGCTGTTCTCTAATAGAGCCATCTGCAGGGCTTAGTGGGTGTTGTGTGACTCCATTACACTGCTGTTTTACCCAACTCCCTTCAGACCATTACCATGTCTGGAAGGCCAGCAAGGAGAGGCAGACAGGCGCGAGCCGATAAAAGAGGGCAAGCAGGCTCTGTGTCTAGAGACAACAGTGCTGGTCGTGGACGCGGTGCATTGTCATCAGCACGTGGCCATGGGACACGCTTGTCCTTCTTTTCGGCAGCTGGACATGTTGAACCGCAACATGCCAACGACTTGGTAGAGTGGATGACCAAACCCTCTTCATCCTCCTCATCCTCTCTCACCCAGTCTTAGGGTACTAGCAAAGCAGCTGCCAACGCATCGTCTTCCCTCCTCTCAATGTCATCATCAGTGACTCCTTCCCTAGACCCACCACGTCCTCCTGAGGAGTCTCCTGAACTCTTTGAGCACAGTGTTGGGTACATGCTCCAGGAGGATGCCCAGTGTTTTGTGGGCTCTGATGACGACACTCAGCTAGAGGAAGGCAGTAGCGTGAGCGCAGAGAGAGGGGATGCTCAAGAAGGACAGCAATCTGGCAGTCATGTTCCACAAGCTGCAGCATACTGCCAGGTTTGCTACAGCGATGAAGAGGGAGGGGATGATGAGGGCACTGACTTCACGTGGGTGCCTGGTAGGAGAGAGGAGGAGGAGGAGGAGGAGGCACATGTCCAACGAGGCAGGATGCCCTCCGGGGGCCAGCTTAGAGGCAGCACACCGACTGAATCACACCGCAGAGCTCCGCCTGTGCAGGGCGCTGCCTCTGCGCGTTATTCTAAAAGTTCTTTGGTGTGGGCCTTTTTTTGAGACGAGTGCATCAGATCGCACCCCTGCTATTTGCAACATATGTCTCAAGCGTATCTCGCGTGGCCAAAACATCAGCCGCTTGGGCACCACATGCTTGACCAGACATATGTTGACCTGCCATGCAGCTCGTTGGCAAGCGTACCTCAAAGACCCACACCAAAGAACAAAGCGGACCTCTCCTTGCTGCTCATCAGCTGGCATCTCCAACCCCACTAGACCTTCAGTCCTCTCTGAAACCTGCTCTGGGAGGAATGAAGGTGTAGAATTAGGTGTGTCACAGCCAAGTGCTTCCGGGAACTCTGCTAGCTGTACACCCACGTCCGATTATAGCAGGCAAATGTCCCTGCCCCAGCTGCTGGACCGGCGAAAGAAGTTCATTCCCAGCCATCCACATGCCCAGCGGTTGAATGCTAGCGTGGCTAAATTGCTAGCACTTCAACTGCTGCCTTTTCAGTTGGTAGACTCGGCCCCCTTCCGTGAGTTTGTACAATGTGCGGTTCCTCAGTGGCAGGTCCCCAAACGCCACTTTTTCTCACGGAAGGCGATTCCGGCTCTCTACCGGCATGTGGAAGGCAATGTCCTTGCCTCGCTGGACAGGGCGGTCAGCGGTAAGGTGCATATTACCGCTGACTCATGGTCCAGCAGGCATGGACAGGGACGTTACCTGTCTTTCGAGGCCCATTGGGTCACTCTTCTGGCAGCTGGGAAGGATGCAGGACAAGGTGCAGTAGTGTTGGAGGTTGTTCCGCCACCACGCCTCCAAAATGCTACTATTGGTTGTGACACACCTCTCTCCTCCACCCCCTCCTCTTCTTCTTCCTCCATGGCCTCTTCCAGTGCTCTGTCCTCAGAACCAGCGGTGCTCCGTAGGCGTTCCAGGGGCTATGCAAGTACGCAGGCAAAACGATGCCATGCCATGCTTGCGCTGGTTTGTTTGGGGGACAGGAGCCACACTGGGGCGGATGTTTTGTCAGCTCTGCAGGGGCAGGCCGAGAGGTGGTTGACGCCACGCCAGCTTAAGCCAGGAATGGTGGTTTGTGACAATGGCACCAACCTCCTCTCCACCCTCCGACAGGGACAACTGACCCATGTGCCCTGTGTAGCTCACGTCCTTAACCTGGTGGTGCAGCGATTCTTGGGCAGGTACCCCGGCTTACAGGATGTACTGAAGCAGGCCAGGAAAGTCTGTGTGCATTTCCGCCGATCATTTAATGCCTGTGCTCGGCTGGCTGAGCTCCAAAAGGAGTTGAACCTGCCCAAGAACCGCCTTATATGTGACATGCCCACCAGGTGGAACTCAACGTTGGCCATGCTGCAGCGGCTGCACACGCAGCAGAGGGCCATCAATGAGTACCTGTGCGACTACGGCACCAGGACAGGGTCAGGGGAGCTTGGTTTTTTCTCACCACGCCAGTGGTGCATGATCAGGGATGCATGCACTGTCCTGTCACCGTTTGAGGAGGCCACATAGATGGTGAGCAGTGACAGTGCATGCATCAGTGACACTGTACCTCTTGTCCACCTCTTGGAGCATACGCTGTGTGGAATAATGGACAGGGCACTTGAGGCAGAACAGAGGCAGGAAGAGGAGGACTTCCTTGCCTCTCAAGGCCCCCTTTATCCAGACAGTGTTCCTGCTGTGCCACCCATCAAACAGGAAGAGGATGAGGAGGAGGAAGAGGAGGAGGAGGATGATTGTGTCAGCATGGAGGTGGAGGCTGGCACTCAGCATCAGCAGCAGCAGCAGCAGCAGCAGTCTTGTAGGGATGATTTACAGTCCCAAGAAACACGTGGACTTGTACGTGGCTGGGAGGAGGTAGCTGCGGATCATGTTGCCCTTAGTGACCCAGAGGACTCCGGACCGAATGCCTCAGTTAACCTACGCTGCATGGCCTCCCTGATCCTGCAAAGCCTGCGGAAGAATCCTTGTATTCTTCGGATCAAGGAGAGGGACCATTACTGGCTGGCCACTCTCCTTGCTCCACGGTACAAGGGTAAGGTTGCCGACCTTATCTTGCCATCGCAGAGGGAGCAGAGGATGAGACATCTCCGGGAGGCCTTGCAGAAAGGTCTGTGCAACGCGTTCCCAGAGACTGGAAGGTTACAAACTCCTGGTCCTGGACAACGTGTTGCTGAGGCATTGGTCAGAAGGAGTGGTGGAGAAGGTGGCCGTCTCACTGATGCTTTCAGACAATTTTTTAGTCCGCAGTCCCAAGGTATGATCGGTTCCAGCAACCATCGCCAGCGTCTGATTTACATGGTGCAGGAATACCTAGGGGCAAGGTCAGACTTGGACACCTTTCCCACCGAAAATCCTCTGGCTTACTGGGTCTTGAGGATGGATCACTGGCCAGAGCTTGCACAGTATGCAATTGAGCTACTGGCCTGTCCTGCATCCAGCGTTCTTTCGGAACGCACCTTCAGTGCTGCTGGTGGCTTTGTTACCGATCACAGGGTGCGCCTGTCCACCGAATCAGTTGATCGACTGACCTTCATCAAGATGAATCAGTCTTGGATCACCCACAGCTACCAATTACCTGAAGCTGATGTAACCGAATAATTTTTTTTGAAATATCACATCCCTTCAAGACTGCCTATGCTGATGCTGAGTGACTGTCCTGTTATGTTGATTGTCTATCCTCTTCCTCCTCCGCTGATATGTTGGAAGAACATTTCTGGTTCTGGGTGATGCCATCAGCCCAATTTTTCTGCCCCTGTTTAACAGGAGCGTTTTAAGTAAAATTTTTGATGCAATGCTTTGCAGCAGGGCTAATTCCTGCAATAAAACTAGAGTATATGGGAGAGGTTGCAGTGTTGTGGCACCAGCACCAGTGCCTAAGGCCCAATTTTTCTGCCCCTGTTTAACAGGGGCGTTTAAGTACAATTTTTGATGCAATGCTTTGCAGCAGGGCTAATTCCTGCAATAAAACTAGAGTATATGGGAGAGGTTGCAGTGTCGTGGCACCAGCACCAGTGCCTAAGGCCCAATTTTTCTGCCCCTGTTTAACAGGGGCGTTTAAGTACAATTTTTGATGCAATGCTTTGCAGCAGGGCTAATTCCTGCAATAAACTAGAGTATATAGGAGAGGTTGCAGTGTCGTGGCACCAGCACCAGTGCCTAAGGCCCAATTTTTCTGCCCCTGTTTAACAGGGACATGTAATTACAATTCTTGATATAATATTTCACAGGAGGGCCCGTTCCTGTGCCCACCCAGAGTAACTGTGAGGACTTATAGTGTTGTGGCACCAGCACCACAACCACCAAAGGTCAATTTTTCTACCACTTTTCAACAATGGCATGTAATTACGATTCTTGATATAATCGTTCACAGCAGGGCGCTCCAGCGCCCACCAAGAGTCACTTTGAGGGCTTACAATGTTGTGGCAAAACCAACACCTTGTTCCGCCATTTCTGCAGAGCATATAGGGCAGGCCCCTACTTTCAAACATCCAACTTACAAACATCTCCTACGTGCAAACGGAAGGAGACAACAGCAATTGAGATGAAAAAAGATGGACGACAAAACAAATTATACAGGGGTGATAACCCTTCCCTATGTTTTCCAAAAAGCTTAAAAATAGTTTTTTTGACTGGAGCTACACTTTAAAAATGCACCAGTTTAAAATTACAAACAGATTTAACTTAACACAACAATCCCTGTCTTGTTTGCACCGCCTATATACTGCTGTTCTGAGTATATAGGGCCTGGAGGCCACACGCATTTCCTTTTTTTAATATGGGTACAGGGTTCCCCTTGATATGCGTACAAGACCCAAAGGGGCTGGTAATGGGCAGGGAGGGCTACCCATGCCATTTTTCTCAATGGTTTTCAACCATATTGCAGGAACTAGATATAACATTAAAACCGCAAGCAGTTTTCAATGATGTTATTTCTGTTTAATGTCATTTTGTGCAGGGACTGTTCTAAACACGGGAAACACGTGGCACTTTACAGGCATACTACAGACACCCCCCAGGCACCATATTTAAAGGAATATTTCACTTTTTTTTTCACTTTAATCATCATTAAAATCAGTGCTCCCGCCAAAACGGCCATTTTTAAAAACATTTTAGGCATTGACCCATGTCCCCTGGGGCAGGAGCCAGGTCCCCAAACCCTTTTTAGGACAGTATCTTGCATATTAGCCGTTAAAATTAGCACTTTTAATTTCAAACGTTCGAGTCCCATAGACGTCAATGGGGTTCTAAAGTTCGTTCGAATTTGGGGTCCGTTCGAATGTTCTGGTGCGAACCGAACCGGGGGGTGTTCGGCTCATCCCTAAAAGTGTTACTAAACCCAGAAATATTAAAATAGTTCCTTGCCACTATATACCTTTTTGGATGATCTGTATACCATGGTTACATGATAACTGCACAGTTTCGCCAGTGCTGAGAGTTTAGGTAGGAGGAGATTTCCACTACAGCCTGTAAACACACCCACGTGTGTGATGTCAATATCATGTGATCTGACTAGCTCTGAGAACAAGTAAATGTTCTCTCCAGCATAAAAGACACAACTGAGCATGTGCAGGTCAGCTACCCTGCCTGTGTTAGCTGGCCTTCCCCATAGACAGTGCATGAGGGAGGATCTATGCATACGGGATAAAAAAGCCTTTTTACACAATGCAGAGGATTAACCCCTTAAGTTCCACAGTGAGTATAACAAGCATGCTATGCTGCATAAACAGACTTTACTGTTGTGGGTTTAGTAACACTTTAAGCATTATAAGCATATCATAATTTGTCGACTATTGGTACTTGTGATAACAACTAAATGAAGTAGCATAACTTGTTCATTATTTCTTTGGAGAGAAACAAAATAATGCTTTACACACTTTCATCGCATTATCTTTAATCTATGGGAGAGTATATTAAGAAAATCTTTGTTGGTTCCCTGACAGATGTTTTATTTTACATAGTAAATCAATTCCCTGGAGACATTGGACTAGAGAGATTTTTCTCTAAGAAAGCAATTTGTCAGAGCTCAGGTATAATCCAGTAATGCAAAATTGATTTTCTGACCAAGATCACAATCATGTCAGTTATATTCAAAGATTAAGTGACTGTTTGTTAAATAATGTAATAGTCCCACAATGTAAAACATTCTGTTCTGCTCCTTTTTTATGCATCTACCCAATGCTTATGTCTTGAAAAAACAGTAGTATGTTTGGGGGAAAAGCGTTCTGGGGTGGGTCCAAAAACTTCCTCTCGTGGCAGGACCTCCACAGTGTACAACAGAGATTGACAACCCATCGATTATGATCTATTAATAAACAGTGGACAGCTGACAGGTAGATCACAGGGATGAGCTCAGGCAGCTTCAGACACTAGTCTGAAGCTGCCTGAGCTATCCAGCTGGAAAGCTCTCAAAGCCAACAGCCAATCACAAGTGGCAGAGGCATTCCCTGCCTATGATTAGCTGTCACCAGCATAGTTCATTTGGTTTTGGATTAGTGCCTGGAGATACCTGAATAGATTAAAACAGAGCAAAAAAGGAGGGCCAAAACAGGCTGGGGAATACCAACCCAGGGATTTTTACTGGTATCAGATCAGTGAAATCTGCAATCAGATATTAATTGCTAAAAGTATTTTTATTTATCCAACATACATCAATAGTTAACAAAGCTACATTATACAACCATAAAACCAATAGTGAGGCCAGATGTAGTATAGAACATCTCCAGGGTTACCCCACTTTGATACATAAAAGCATGAATGCTGGGCTGCGATTATTCAACATGTTTCGCTCATAGCTCAAGCTTCATCAGGAATTGGCGCAGCAACAGATCATAACTAATAAAATAAAAGAACAAAAGAACAACGTATGTTCAGTTCATAGACAATGTTTCCAAGATTAGAATACAGATTTCAAAAACATATATTATTTGCAAAGTAAGTATATATGGAAAAAGAGTACAAAAAGTCATATTCACAAATAATTGTAGGTATATCAGATCACAAATACCATATCCCATGAGGTGATAATCAACATATTCAATCAAATAGAAATAATTATGAAAAGTTGTAAAGATATCGTATCATTTCTCTTACCAATTGGGTCAGAATCCCCCAGGTCTATGAGTGTGTTTGCCATTAATATTAAATAAGTAAGAAGTTGGAAATCAATCAATGCACCTACTGACCAGTGAGTACACAAACTAAAAGCGACACGTCACCCAAAGGTTTGGTCTGTAGCGAAAAACAATATATTTTGTATAGTGGACCATGGTGAATTGATCCTAATAATGTTTAGAGTGGAAGAGATTTTGTATGTATAAAAATCAGATTACCTGGGTAGTTGAATCAATATTGGTACAAACTAGTTTCAAATGGCCAATATGAAAATAAATATCAGTGTTTCCAGATAGTTACTTCAATAATCTCTATAATAAACAGATAGGGTAAACTCCATCAGCTGAGAAGAACAGGCTTAATCAATTAGGCTGAGTAGTTACAAAAAGGAGAGGAAAATAATAAGAGATCCATCTTTGGTAATCATAAACAAATGTTGTATGTAAGCTTCGAGATAGCCTGTTCAGCAGTTCATCCTCAGTCAATTTCCAACTTAATTTTGAAACCTGAATAGATTACCTTCCAGGTGTTTTCATAGGTGGGTACTGTTAGCCAGCAGGCATTTGAATTTCCAGGCATTGGTTAACACGGTACTCAGGTCTGGACTAAGGAAGGTAATGCACCTCAATGTACTAATCACTTATTGCTTTTCTCCTCACAGAAAACATGTTCTGATTGAAAGACTACACACAGCATTTATTTTAAAAAAGGCAGAATTTGTTAAATATAAGCTGTGAAATGCCTGGCTGTTAAAGCCTGCACTCAGGGATACAGGGAGTGACAAGACACACCTGTGAATATTGCACTCCACCTTCAGTGACAGCGGTCGCACAGCCATACCTCTCCAGCTGGTCCATGAGTATTCCAGGGGAAGTGATAAATTCTATAGCTGCAGTTACCAACTGACTAAGGACTCTATTTGCACTTTATGGAAGGTTAAGCTAGGTGCAGGCTGCTCTTTTTATAGATCCCAAAAGGGACTGGCTTTGTCGGTGACCTTTTCTTATACCACTCTTTGGAGTTATAACAGCTCTAGCTCTTCTGGTAAGGCTGTCCACAAGGTTTAGGAGTGTGTCTATGGGAATGTTTCACCTTTCTTCGAGAAGCGTATTTGTGAGGTCAGGCACTGATGTTGGGTGAGAAGGCCTGGCTCGCAGTCTCTGCTCTAATTCATCCCAACGGTGATTTATCGGGTTGGGGTCAGGACTCTGCGCAGGCCAGTCAAGTTCCTCCACCCCAAATTCGCTCATCCATATCTTTATAGTCAATGGAATAGTCAAACATTACCATAGACACACTCCTAAACCTTGTGGACAGCCTTCTTAGATGATTTGAAGCTGCTATACTTGCAAAGGATGGGCCAACTCAATATTGAACTTTATGGACTAAGACTGGGATGCCAGTAAAGTTCATTTGCGTGTAAAGGCAAATGTCCCAATACTTTTGACTATATATATATATATATATATATATATATATATATATATATATATATATATATATATATATATATATATATAAAAAACACCCCTCACATGTTTCATTTTTTTATAAATTGTAGTATATGTTTTCATGTGACAACACTGAAGAAATGACACTTTGCTACAATGAAAAGTAGTAAATGTACAGCTTGTATAACAGTGTGAATTTGCTGTCCCCTCAAAATAACTCAACACACGGCCATTAATGTCTAAACTGCTGGCAACAAAAGTGAGTACACCCCTAAGTGAAAATGTCCAAACTGGGCCCAATTAGCCATTTTCCTCCCCGGTGTCACGTGACTCATTAATGTTACAAGGTCTCAGGTGTGAATGGGGAGCAGGTGTATTAAATGTGGTATTCTCGCTCTCACTCTCTCCTACTGGTCACTGGAAGTTCAAAATGGCACCTCATGGCAAAGAACTCTCTGTGGATCTAAAAAAAATAATTGTTGCTCCACATAAAAATGACCTAGGCTATAATAAGATTGCCAAGAACCTGAAAATGAGCTGCAGCACACTGACCAAGACAGCAGTTTAACAGGACAGGTTCCACTCAGAACAGGCCTTGCCATGGTCAAGCAAAGAAGTTGAGTGCACATGCGTAGCACCATATCCAGAGGTTGTCATAGATGTATGAGTGCTGCCAGCATTGCAGCAGAGGTTGTAGGGGTTGGGGGCCATCCTTTCAGTGCTTAGATCATACGCTGCACGCTGCATCAAATTGGTCTGCATGGCTGCCATCCCAGAAGGAAGCCTCTTCTAAAGATGTTGCACAAGAAAGGTCACAAACAGTTTGCTGAAGGCAAGCAGACTAAGGTCATGGATTACTGGAACCATGTCCGGTGGTCTGATGAGACCAAGATAAACTTATTTGGTTCAGATGGTGTCAAGTGTGTGTGGCAGCAATTAGGTGTGGAGTACAAAGATAAATGTACCTTGCCTACAGTCAAGCATGGTAATGGGAGTGTCATGGCCTGGGGCTGCATGAGTGCTGCCGGCACTGGGGAGCTACAGTTCATTGAGGGAACCATGAATGGCAACATGTACTGTGACATACTGAAGCAAAGCATGATCCCCTCTCTTCAGAGACTGGGCCACAGGGCACTATTCCAACACATCTCCAAGAGGACCACTGCCTTGCTAAAGAAGATGAGGGTAAAGGCAATGGACTGGCCAAGCATGTCTCCAGGCCTAAACCCTACTGGAGGAGCGCAAGGTCTCTAACTGTCAGGAACCATGAATCAGACTGAGACAGAAGTGCAGTAAAAATCACACTGTTTATTATTAATAATAATAATAATAATAATAATAATAATAATAGTGGTAAAGGGTAAACAGAGCAAACCTAGTCAAAACATAGACAGAGTTCGGTAACCAGAATGGATAGTCAGACAAGCCAGGGCATCAGGGAGCCAGGGATCAGGATACTTCAGAACAGGCCAGGAAATCAGGAACCGGAGAATCAGCATAGTGGAATAGCAAGCAGGATCAGGAACTAGAAGGGACATCAGCCAGGCAAATCTTAACAGGAACACAGGAGAGAATCTCTTGATATGTTGACCAAGGCGAAGGCAGAGAGGATCTGGACTGAACAGCTTAAGTAGCCAGCAGGACAGACGAGCAGGATATCATCACCAGGTACGTCACTCTGGAAAGATTAGAGCTAGCAATTAACTGACAGCTGAGTGGCCTGCTCTAAGAAGGAGGGGGTGAGCCCAGTCCTGAGAGTACCCCTCCTCAATGACCCCTCCCCCTCAGAGTACCACCAGGTTTGATGGGAAAATGTCTATGGAAAGCACGGAGGAGGACAGGGGCATGTACATCCAAGGATGAGCCCCAAGAGCATTCCTCCGGACCGTACCCTTTCCAATGAACCAGGTACTGTATGCGCCCATGAAACCTACGGGAGTCAGCAATGGACTGTACTTCATACTCCTCATGGTTCTCAACCTGTACTAGGTGAGGATGTGGCACGAAGGTGGTGAAGCGGTTGCAGACCAAAGGTTTTAATAAGGAGGTATGAAACGCATATTTGAAGGAAGGTCTAAAGCGTAAACCACTGGGTTAATCCTGCAGAGAATATGGAAAGGCCAGATAAACCAAGGTGCAAACTTCAGTGAGGGAACACAGAGTCGGAGGTTGCGAGATGACAGCCAGACCCTGTCCTCAACCTGGTAGGAAGGCGCAGGCAGGTGAGCATGGAGTCCGTACCTATCACTGGCATGTTGCAAGGACTCCTGGACTTGTATCCAAGTGGAACAAAGACCACAGAGATGCTCTTCTAATGCAGGAGCAAATGAGTCAGGCAACATGGATGGTTTGAAACCATAGTTTTCCATAAATGGGGAAAATTGTGAAGCAGAATTCATGGCACTATTCTGAGAAAACTACACCAAAGGTAAGAACTGACCATGGTGTTATCATGGTCAGAAATACAGCAACGTAGAAACTGCTCAATGGACTGGTTGGCTCATTCTGTGGCCTGTTTAGACTGAAGGTGATATGCAGAGGAGAGAGAAAGCTGAATTCCCAACTGTGCACAAAAGGCTCATCAGCACTGGGAAACAAACTGACTATCCCTGTCAGAGATGATCCCCTTGGGTAGCCCATGTAAGCGAAAGATTTTCTGAGCAAAAATGGAAGCCAGTTCCTTAGATGTGGTCAACTTCTTAAGTGGAATACAATGAGACATTTTCGAGAACCGGTCAACCACCATAAGGATAACTGTGTTGCCCTGAGAGTTGGGTAACTCCACAATGAAATCCATAGACAGTTGTGTCCAAGGCCTCTCTCCATTGGGTATGGGTTGTAGGAGGCCCACTGGAAGGTGTTGTGGTGTCTCACTCTGAGAACAAGCAGCTATGAACTCTACATCAGCATGTAGACTAGGCCACCAGAATTGTTGGAAAATGGCCCAAAAGAGTTGATTCTTCCCTGGGTGGCCAGCAGCCTTGGGAGAATGGTAAGTCTGGAGCATGGCAGTACAGAGACTTTCAGGGACAAAGCGGTCACAAGGTTTCTCAGGAGGAGCATAGATCTGAGCTGCAAGAAGTCTGTCACCCAATGGAGAAGTGGGACTGGTGCGAACCGTAGTCAGAATATGATCAGGAGGAATCACAGGAACAGGAACCGATTCCATCTTGGAAGTGGAGGAAAACTGTAGCAACAAAGCATCAGCCCTTACAGTCTTAGTAATTGAAACTTGACAAGAAAAGAGCCCGTTTAGCTTCAGACAAGAATGTGAGATTCTTAGGGTCAGTCAGAATGAGAACTGGCATAATGGTACCTTCGAGGAGATGCCTCCATTCTTTAAGGGCTAAAATGATCGCTAACAACTCTCTGTCCCCAATCTCATAATTGCATTCTACAGGTGACAGGTAGGACGTTGAGGCAGAAGGGTGCCAGCTCCAGTCTCAAAAGCATTAACCTCAAGGATAAAGGGTAATATAGGATCAGGATGTGCCAACACAGGAGCAGAAACAAAGGCAGCCTTGAGACTCTCAAAGGCCTTAATGGACTCCGGAGACCAACTCTGTGGGTTACCATCCTTTCTGGTCATATCAGTCAGGGGCTTGACCAGAGACGAGAAGTTAGGAGTAAACTTCATATAATAATTGGCAAAGCCAAGAAAACGTTGCAGAGGGTGTAAATCCACGGGTCGGCGCCATTGTAGAACTGCAGAAAGTTTCTCTGGGTCCATAAAAAAAAACAGCAGAGTAAATAACATAACCCAGGAATTTAACCTGGTCATGATGGACTTCGCACTTCTCCAATTTACAATACAGATTGTTTTCTCTGAGCCTCTGAAGCACACAACAAACATCTGTGTGGTCACTCTCTAGGGACTTGGAAAATATAAGGATATCGTCGAGATAAACCACCACACATAGCTGCCACAAATCTCAAAGGACATGTTGATAAATTCCTGGTAAACTGCCGGAGAGTTGCAAAGGCCGAATAGCATTACGAGGTACTCATAATGGCCTGTTCTGATATTAAACACAGTTTTCCATTTATCGCCCTCCTTGTTCCTCACGAGATTGTATGCCCCTCTCAAATCAATCTTCGTGAAAACCATTGCTTCCTTGAGCCGGTAAAATAACTGTAATCAATGGAATTGGATAAGCATTTTAATTCATGAAATGATTGAGACCCTTATAATCAATACAAGGCCTCAGTTCACCACTCTTCTTCTTCACAAGGATGAAACCAGCACCAGCAGGAGTCGAGGATTTGTGGATGAATCCTCGAGAAAGTGTGTCAGCAACACACTCCTCCATGGCCTTGTCCTCTGAGACCTACAGAGTTTACTCAGCCACGAGGGGTATGGCACCAGATTGAAGGTCAATTGCGCAATCATTGGTGTGGTGTGGAGACAAACTACTGGCTTGACCTTTATCAAAGACATTGCTAAACTCGCAGTACTCCTTAAGCAGGGAGGAAAGTGAAGAGGTGCACAGGACCTTAGCCACATTCTGAAAACATGTCTTGTGTTGTGGCAACCAGGAAATAACCTCAGCACAAAGCCAATCAAAAGAGGGGTTGTGCCTCTGTAACCAAGGATAACCAATAACCACCGGAAACGTAGGTGAGGAAATGATTTGGAATTGGATTATCTCATGGTGAAGAGCACCTAAGGCCATGGACAATGAAGCAGTCTCATGAGTCACATGGACAGTCTGTAGAGGTCTCCCATCAAGAGCCTCATTGGCAAGAAGAGTGTCAGGGCTCTGCTCGCACTGTGCGAGCGAATCGGCATGCGCGCATGCACACACGCGCCATCAGGCAGCCCGAGCATCGTCGCATGTGTGTGTGCCAGTGTGCACCTCACGTGTGCGCACGTGTGCGGCGTCCGTGTACGTGCGCATGCCGCACGCACACGAGTGCGCGCTAGCACGGTTTGGCGCCAGTGGCCCTATTTAAAGGTACAGCTGCATATGTTCTGTGCTGTTTTTCTGCAGCTAGTACCTGAAAACCCTGCTACCTGTCTGTTTGATTACCGTTACCGACCCGGCTCTTGCTTGACTCTGCTGATCTCTCCTGCCCCGATCTCGGCCTACCTGACTCTGCTACGGACTGCTTATTTGCTGCTGAACCCTTGCTTGCTTGTGACTGTGCCTTGCCTACCGTTCCTGCCTGATTATCCATCTGCTTGAACCGGCTTGCTTGACCAACCTTTGCTTGTGCCTAGCGTTCTGAGTCCTGCCAGAATCCGCTGCTGCCATCCGGGGGCCTTCTCCTATACCGGTTGCCGTTGGTCCTCCTGCCCTGCCTACTGCTGCCAGCTCTGCCAGCTGTCTCCAGCCATTACCAGTTCCTGCGGTTCCAGCCATCTGGAAGATCACCTACCCTGCCTGCATCAGCTGCTGCATCCAGCTCAGATGCTCCTACCCCGCTGCACTCACGTTACCACTGTTCTCACTTCAGTGGGACTTGAACCAGAGCTGTAAGAGAGGTCTTATCCATCAAGTCAGGCTCACCACCCAGGTACCTAACAGTACAAACAGCCATGACCGAGCCTGCGGAAGAAGCCTCTGCTATGAAGGAGATCTGTTCGCATCTTGCGGCTCTCACTCAGGCCGTAAAGTCTCTTCAGGAAAGGTATACCAGATTGGAGGAGCGGGTTCAACATCTTTCCAGTTCCAGTCCCACAGTCTCAGTTCCTCCGTCTCTTCCTGCTCAACCCGCCTCCCAGCCTTCTGTTATGATGCTTCCACCAGAACCAAGGGTGCCTATTTCTGAGAGATTCTCGGGAGATCGTTCCAAGTTCTGGTCCTTCCCCAATGCTTGCAAGCTGTACTTCGCTCTCCAGCCCAGAACTTTTTCCTTGGAAGCAACCAAAGTGGGATTTGTTATTTCCCTGTTGCAAGGAGAGCCTCAGACCTGGGCCCATCATCTCCTGGAAAATGACAGTACTCTGACTCAGACTCTTCCTTCTTTCTTTGAGGCCATGGCACAGCTGTATGGTGACCCTCAATGAACTGCCACAGCTAAATCCGCTCTATCTGCGCTCCAGCAGGGCCGCATAACGGCCGAGGACTATGTTACGGACTTCAGACGCTGGAGCGCAGACACCCAGTGGAATGAGTCAGCCCTAAGGCACCAATTCCGCATGGGCCTTTCTGAAGGGCTCAAAGATGAACTTGCCCGTGTCGGTATTCCGGACTCCCTGGAGGGTCTGATCGCACTTGCCATCCAAATCGACCGCCAGCTCCGGGAATGCACATCTGAACGTTCCTCGCAACTCCATCGCCCTGCTTGGATAACTGCAAGAGTCCCTACCCCTGCTACCCATTTCTCACCTGTCCCACAAGGGGATACTGGCAGCTCTGCCCCTGTCACTGATGAACCAATGCAGCTTGGACTTATGCGACCCACTTTATCGCCGGAGGAGCGTGCCCGACGCCGGCAGTTGAACCTATGCCTCTACTGTGGTGGGTCCGGACATTACGTAAATAACTGCTCTGCTAAGACACGTAAGTGCCTCTCCTCTGTGTCTGCCAGCCCTGTATCTTTGCCAGCCAACACCACCCACATTGCTCTTCCTCTTTCGTTACAGCTCCAGGAAAAGACGGTCTCCATCAGCGCCATTATTGACTCTGGGGCTTGCAGTTGTTTTATCAATACCACCTTCACCAGTCTATACACCATACCCCTTCGGAGGAAGACCCATGGACTATCCATTTTTCTGGCTGACGGCTCTCTCATCAGGTCGGGTCAGTTAACCCAGGAGACACTGCCCATACTGACTATTTCCCCTTCTCAGCACAAGGAACTGTTAACCTTTGATGTGATCTCATCATCCCTGTTTCCTGTGATCCTGGGCATACCTTGGCTCCAGGCCCATAATCCCACCATCAACTGGTCCACTGGGGAGGTGAAGTTTCAGTCCTCCTATTGCCTGGATCACTGCTTGCATGAAACGTTGGACCGACCTGCTACACTTCTCTACCTGGACTCTGATGAGGACTTATGCCAATCCGTGCCAGAACCGTATCACGAGTTCCTGGACGTCTTTAGCAAATGAGGGGCAGACTCCCTTCCTCCGCATCGTCCATATGACTGTCCTATCGAGCTCCTTCCGGGGGCTGAGATCCCGTTCGGACACATTTTTCCCTTGTCAGAAAAAGAGCAGGAGGCACTGAAAACCTATATCACGGAAAATCTGGAGAAGGGGTTCATTCGCCATTCCACCTCTCCCGCAGGCGCCGGAATATTCTTTGTCACCAAGAAAGATCAGTTGCTCCGGCCCTATGAGGATTACCGCAAATGTAATAAAATTACGGTCAAGAACCGTTACCCTCTGCCCCTGATACCAAAGCTTTTCCAGAAGTTGAGATGGCCACAATTTTTACTAAACTGGACTTGAGAGAGGCATACAATCTGGTCCGCATACGGGCCGGAGATGAGTGGAAGACAGCTTTCCAAACCCGTTTTGGACACTATGAATACCTAATGATGCCCTTTGGGCTCTGCAACGCCCCTGCCACCTTCCAACATCTCATAAACGTTGTGTTTAGAGACTGTTTGGACATCTTTGTCATTGTTTATCTAGACAATATTTTGATTTTCTCTGGGTCCCTGGAGCAACATCGAGGCACATAGGCAGAGTGCTGCTTCGTCTCCGCCAACACGGATTGTATGCCAAGGCCGAGAAATGTAGCTTTGAACAACAGAACATTCAGTTTCTTGGCCTCGAGATTTCCCCAGCAGGCATCAGAATGGACCCACAGAAGGTATCCGCTGTTCTGGACTGGCCGTCACCCACGGACAAGAAGGGGATACAGCGTTTTGTGGGTTTTGCGAACTTCTATAGGAAATTCATTAAAGGGTTTTATGCCATCATCACCCCCATTACTCAACTTACCAAGCAGAATGTATGCTTCCACTGGGATATGGGTTTTGTGACATGACTGGAAATCTTGAAGCTGCAGCAGATGGGTAGGATTGTGAGCATGAGGTACCTGGACCATCGTACCTCCCATAAAAATGATGACTAGTGTTGCCCTCATATGGTGCATCTCTATTTTAAATTGGTTGCTGCTGATAAAAATTAATGAGATGCAATATTTCTGAACGCATGTTACATTGATGTTCAGCTGGTACTTTGGCCATTTGTGCAACCAGGCTTCTGGCAAAAGTCTCCAATTCTCCTCCATCTTTTTCTTGTTTGCTAAACAATTTTTTGACAGCATCGAGGAAGTCCTCTGACATTTGTTGTTTGTTTTTTTCTTTGATTTTGTCTTTTGGTGGCCAATGTTGCTTCTGTTATTTCGGCTTCTGTTTCTGAAATTTGAGAAAAGTCTGCTGCATCTACTAATTGGTTGGTCTGCTCTGTATCATTAGAGTCCTCTTCTGTTTCACTCTCCATATTGCTTTCTGTACTGAAAAATAGAGATTATTTAAAAAAAATCATCAAAATGTAGTTATACCATGCACTCCTCAAAAAAACAAAAAGATGTTCTACAATTCAATAAAAACAAGATAAATTAATATAATAAATGTTGGTATACTTACAGTCTCATCTCCATGATGGTTTTCAGGAACTTGAGCTCCACATAGTGACAATAAACTCTCCCTTTTCTCTTCCGAGCAGAACCACTCCTTATCTTATTTTGAAGGAGGTGTTCTCTCCTATAATTATCCCTCATAGTCTTCCAACTTTTCTTTAGTACTCATACTGAAAGAATTTTTTTTTGAATTACAGATATCTTGGCACTAGAAATACCTATACATCATTACACTATGAATTCAGAACAGAACAGAACATGTAAACTCAGAACAGAACATGTCAACAATTGGAGAAATTGTGATGCTAACGTGTGATGCTATTTGGAAATTGAAAACTACTTTAATGCCGATTCCAAATAAAGAAAAATGGAAGAATGTTGCTAAGCATTTCTGGATCAAAACCAACTTTCCAAACTGCCCGGGAGCAATTGATGGAAAACACATTCACCTAATAAATCCCTGTCACAGTGGTAGCCGATATTATGATTATAAAAATATGTTTCTGTAGTGCTAATGGCTGTGGTTGATGCAGACTATAAATTCATATATATTGATGTAGGAGCATTTGGGAGTTCAGCAGACTCTTTTGTTTTAATGAATTCCACACTTGGGAAACGTCTTCAAACTAATCACCTCGATTTACCTGAAAACCAGCCATTACCAGGTACAGAAAGTCCAGATATGCCATTTGTTTTTGTGGCTGATGAGGCTTTTGCTTTCAAGGAACATTTAATGAAGTCATACTCACAGAGAAATCTGGACACTCATAAGAGAATCTTCAATTATCATCTCTGTCGGGCACGTAGGTTGGTTGAATGTGCCTTTGGCATTCTTGCCAACAAATGGCAAATATTCCTTAAATCTATCAATCTTAAGGTCAAAAATGCATGCAAATTAACCAAGACAGCATGTGTGTTGCACAATGTAGTAAGGTATAGGGATGATGTTAATTTTGAGGACACACTGTCTCACAATTTAGAACCTGATGATTTCCCTCATGTCTGTGGTTCAACAGTAGGTTTCAGGATTAAGGATGAATTAGCAGATTATTTTATGAGCCCTGCAGGAGCAGTAAGTTGCCAAGAAAATATGATTTAAAAATTAGAGGTATCACATTAAAATGATCATTAATACATTTAGGCCCCTTTCACACATGCGGATGGTATGTCCGTATTTCATCCATCCGTTTGCGGATGAAATACGGGCCATACATTCATCCCTATGGGATAGCGGGTGTCTGCGGATGAGCATCCGCAGACACCCGCTATTGTCCGCCTCCGCAAATGTCCGATTCTGCAGACGGAGGAAAATCCTATTTTTCTGTCCGTCTGCAGAGCGGATCGGATGAACACGGACACACGGTCCGTGCTCGTCCGATCCCCATAGAGGAGAGCGGAGAGCTGACAGGGTGGTCCCCGCACAGTGTGCGGAGACCGCCCTGTCCGCAGCCGGCTCAGCGGGGACAACGGAGCGATCCCCGCTGAGCGAGCGGATCATCACAGGGCGGATCTTTACTGATCCGCCCCGTGTGAAAGAGGCCTAAATATAATTATTGTTTTTGATTGCAACTATATACTTACAAACCAAATAGCATATTGTTATTGATTCAGAAAATTAATTTCTTACTATGTTGATTCAAGCCAATAAAAACATGTTTACTTTGACCTTGTTTAGAGTTACTTTAGGAGTTCACTAATAACAATAATATACAGTATCTCCCAAAAGTGAGGACACCCCTAAGTGAAAATGTCCAAATTGGGCACAATGTGACAATATATTGTGTGGCCACCATGAATTTCCAGCAATGACCTAACATTCTTTGGCATGTAGTTCACCAGAGCTTCACAGGTTTCTACTGGAGTCCTCTTCCACTCCTCCATGATGACATCATGGAGTTGGGAGATGTTAGAGACCTTGCGCTCCTCCACCTTTTGTTTGAGGATGCCCCACAGATGCTCAATAGTGTTTAGATCTGGAGACATGCTTGGCCAGTCCATCATCTTTACCCTCAGCTTCATTAGCAAGGCAGTGGTCATCTTGGAGGTGTGATTGGGGTCGTTATCATGTTGGAATACTGCCCTGCGGACCAGTCTCCTAAGGGATGGGATCATGCCGTGCTCCAGTATGTCACAGTACATGTTGCCATTCATGGTTACCTCAATGAACTGTAACTCTCTCCGCATCCATGCAGCCCAAGACCATGACACTCCCACCACCGTGCTTGACTGTAGGCAAGACACACTTGTCTTTGTACTCCTCATCTGGTTACGGTCACGCATGCTTGACACCATCTGAACTAGACATTCGTTAAGTTCAGAAGTAATTTTGGTGCAAATTTGGACTAATTAGTTAATTCAGAAATTTACAATATTAAAAATGTATGAACTTTTCAAAGAAACAAATTTACGAAATTCAGAATTTCGGAAATCACAAAATACAAAAATTTAAAAATAAAAAATTCTATACATTCTAAGTTAGGAAATTCTTAGGGTTAGGGTGTTAATGTTAGAGGGTTAGGAGCTAGGGGTTAGGGTTGAGAGTTTGGGACTAGGAAAAGTGGGATTAGGGTTAGGGTTAGGAGTTTTAGACTAGGAAAAGTGGGATTAGGGTTAGAGTTAGGAGTTTGGGACTAGGAAAAGTGGGATTATGGTTGATATTTGGAGTTTGGGACTAGGAAAAGTGGGATTAAGGTTAGAGTTGAAAGTTTGGGACTAGGAAAAGTGGGATTAAGGTTAGGGATGAGAGTTGCTAAGGGGATTGCGGTTTAACTTTGTGGGCAACTCTGACTGGGATTAGGATTGGGATTGTGGTTGAACTTTTTGGGCTTGGGTCTACTCTGACTGGGATTAGGATTGGGATTTTTGGTTGAACTTTTTGGGCTTTGGACAACTCTGACTGGGATTAGGATTGGGATTGCGGTTGAATTTTTTGGGCTTGGGACTACTCTGACTAGGATTAGGATTGGGATTGCGGTTGAACTTTTTGGGCTTACAATCACACTCCTGCTTATCTGACAAGGATTATGTGGCTGGTACTTACTTTTGGCAGATTTTTGCTTTCTTGGAAGGTCATTCCAGTCATGAATATGTTGTTCAGCAATGTTCTCCCATGCTAAAGTCTTTTTTCTATGGTTGGCATACATTGTATTTTTGGTGTCCCAAAGCTTTGGGTGATCCCGCACTGACTCAATAAATTCCTCCAGTTCTATTGCTGTTTCTTTTGACCTGGCTGGTCTGGCCACATTTTCTGCCCTGGCTTGCATACGCTTATCTGCAGCATCCATGCTTTCTTGTCTTCCTCCTCAACCCCTCCCAACAGGATTTCCTTTTATCCCAGCATCCTAGACTGCACTGCGGTCATGTGACCTTTCCACAGCTTCGGTGTACGGCCTAGGACGTTTTTCAGGTGCTTTTAAAGCGCTTCACATTCATTTCAATGGACTTGGGCGTTTTTGAAGCACTTTTTTTAGCACTACAAACAAGCTCCAAAGATGCTGCTTGCACTTTTCTCAACGCCCCGCCAACGCAATGCCTCAGTGTGAAAGCATACATTGAGATGGATAGGAGGCAGTTTTCATGTGGTTTTACAATCGCTATTTTTAGCGCTAAAACACCTGAAAAGCTCCTCGGTGTGAAAGGGGCCTTAGTTTAGTGCAATCAAAAGCTAACCAAAAGTTAGGATAGAAAGATAGATACCGTAGATAGTTAGATAGATAGATAGTAGATAGATAGATAGATAGATAGATAGATAGATAGATAGATAGATAGATAGATCATTTTCAAAATTGTGTTGAATGTAAGAGTTTGTCTTTTCAAGGTAAGGTAAGAATGCAATGTAATAAAAACTGAAAATCTAATTTTGGCTGTTGTTTACAAAGGACTTGAATGATGTCAGTAACTTGATGTGAATGATCAAGGTAAAACCCTTTTCTTTAGTCAATAATACCCAACACCTAACAGCGCTGGCCCGTTGCTTGGGAACTCTCCTTGCCTACTCCTTTCTTCTGCAACTATATTAAACTAATTCCTTACCCTCTTCCTTGCTTCCCCTCCCCCCCTTCCCCCCCCCCCATTATACGAGTGATCCTGACTTATCACTATATTTGCTTAAGATTTCTATCTTATCCATAATGAAAAATTAACCGCAGAATAGACATTAATGGTCTACAGACGATTTTCACTTATATCTTGATAGTTCAAGTTACTGTTTCTACATCTCTGTAACCACCTGTAACAATGTTTTACTATGCTACCATTACTGTGCGATATATTGTCGATTGTAATTACCTGCAATTCCTCAATAAAACTTTTGTGAAATAAAAAAAAAAAATACCCAACAGTCATTAAAAAATCCAAATGGTATAATTTTTTTAAAATCAGTTCTACAAAACTTTTTCTAACAAAGGCTACCTCTTCTGTTACAGCCTGTTCTTTAAACATTCATCTTTTTTTTCTTAGATTGACAGGAAAAGAATCAATAGCTTTAGCTTTTTCAATCAAAAGATTTCTCTTGAATATATAAGCACTAAGATACAGTACGTAAAGAACAGCAAGTCATCATATCGATGTCTTTCATTACCAAATGTTCCAGTGCCATATGCATTACCTACTAAACAGCATATTCTTCTTATTTTCTTTTACTGGGTGCAACAATTTATCTGTCAACTTTATTTAGATAATTGTTACTAGCAGCAGTGCACAGACTTTTCACCAGCAGCTGAACATTGACTGAAGCATGACTTTAAAGTTGAGCTTTTTGTCAGCTTAGAAACACTTGGGTGTTTTAACCCCAAATTTCATTAAAACGAACGAATGAATGAAATTCATAATATATAATAATAATATAATGTTTCAGCTACATAATTTCTATTGGAATCAACTTAGTTCTCAAAGTTCTTCTACAGATTTAGTACAAGACTCTTTTTTTTATGCAATATTCAAGCCATTCCAATGATGTCACAGATAATTCCTCTTCTAGCATAGTGGCTTAGTATAAATTAGCTTTTTTCTTTTTAGGAAAAGTTCATAAAACTATCCCATATTAACATTTTTATTTTCATATTTCATCCAACATGTGGAGCTCTTAGCTACTTTTCCCATTTTCCAGGCTCTCCTTAGAAATGCAAATTAAAAAACAATGAGAATTCACATTTAATTTTTTTTGTCTATTTCAAAAACGTTCTTTTTAAACTATGTTCATTCCCATTCTGTGAATGCTACAGCATCCAACCTGTATTGCTTATTCATCTACCTGCTCAGTGCTTGTTTTGTAATAAGGATATCATGGTCCCACCCCTTGACTTCTTTGTTCATATTAGAAATGAAATATTTCATTTCGGAATTTTGTTTTCATCCAAAAAATACATTTATTTAGTTAATGTGTCCGAAAATCCAAATGAATTAAGGTCGAATCTGTCATTGAAGGCTTTTTGGTGTCTGTCGAATGTTCAAAGAAGATTTGATGGAGCAGCTAAACTGCATGACTCCATATAGTTTAGCTGCTCCGTTGAATCTTCTTAGAACTTTCAACAGACACCATAAGCCAAAGATTTGACGTTTGTATGTTTTTCGCTGCTTTGTCGAATCTTTATGATTCATGTTGAATGTATATAGTTCAAACAGAAAATGGACTGGTGATAGTGATCACTGATCAGACAGGTAACAAGATAGGATGTATAGAATCTCAATCTATAATATAGAATCTGTAATAATAACCCCCCCCCCCCCCCCACACACACACACACAACACAAGCAGCCTCTGAGGCTATCACAAGCAACACTAGCAACACTAGTGTCACTATCAAGTTCACAACACTAACACAATAGCAGCAGATTATTATGAAAAAGTTAAGTTGAACTGTAGCTTGCTTTACTATTGTTCTGCTGCTGTGCTTATGCTTAATTGCTAAATAATTGAGGTTCTCTGACAAACGGACCAGCTAAGGTTGACTGTCTTCTGAAATGATTCAGTGTGTGTGTGTCTCTCTCTGCTAGCAATCGTAAGTGAAAGTAAGTTGGCTGTATGTGTGTACTTAGTTCTAGCTATTTTATTGCTCCTCCTCTTTGGTTACAATCAGCCAATAACATTCATCATCATCGTCATTTTACTTCCCCCACTCAATTCTAGCAGTAAGCTTTTCTCTCTCTGTCGAATCTTTTCTCTCTGTCAAATCTTGTCTCTCTATGTAGAATAATCCTGGTCTAATAGAGTTAAGGTTAGGCACATTCGACCACAGGTTAGATAGACACAGATTGTTATTGTCAGTGTCATGTCGAATCTCCTATCTATAGCGAACTGTTGTCACAACGAAAACGAAAATAAAGCATTTATTTATGACGGATCTTTCGTTTTTCGGATTCTGCACTTTCGTTATCATTTGTTAAAATAATAACAAAAATACCTATGAATGAAAAAAACTTAGAACGAAAACAAATGCACAAGTCTAGTTCATATTGGATTACATTTTGTCTACGGTGTTACACGTAAATTGTTACCAAATAACTCTATGCTTATGTAATCCATGGAATACATATAATGCAGCCTATAATTTAAAAAAATATTAACGTCCTAAGATCTAAAAAAAATGTCTCCTTTATTTTATTACCTGTGGGACCACGTGCATTAAAATATATGATCACTCGTTGCATTAAGTAATGGGTCAATTTAGTGACAAATTGTTGTAAAGGCAAATGGAACATTAAAATGAAAATGTCATTTGTTGTCAAGAATGGCAGATGCTATTGACAGAAAACATATTAAAAATGCCCTTTCTTCACATATGTGCACTGTATGGAATTGTATCCTTCCTTGAGATTTCAGATCTTCAAGATGAAAAGATTCTTTTATACATAGATGTAGCTTTGAAAAAATCTTCAAAGTGTAGTGTTAGAAAGCAAGACCATCACAAGAGGCAAGGTAACAATATATAGAAGAAGATACTATCTATCATGTGCACAAAATGCTCTAGTGCTGTATCTTTAATAATTAAACAAGTTCATCCACTCATTCATTAGCACATTCTTTTCCAATGTTCTTCTTAAAATGTATCCATCTGAGTTGAAGTAGAGGTCAACTTGATAGAGCTCTATATCTTTGATAACAGGTGTGATTTCCAGTATCATTTTAATGCTTGCAGATTATTCAAGGGCAGAATGTAAGGGGGAAAAATATCAAGCAATACATAAAACTGATGGAGTATATCAAGGCAATTACCACTGTAAATGTTTCTGCATTAGAAATTAAGTAAAAAATTGTTGTACCCTGACACTTTCCTAAATCTCTAAGGTATTAGGGGAAGCAATTTGCAAGGTCACGGTACAGAAGTACAAAGAAAGGGCTCCACCTGTGATCAGCAGTATTGCTTTATGGACAAAGCCAGGAGAATCCACTCACCATTTTGGGCAATTGCCATTACTCTGACCATGGACCATGTGACAAGTGATAACAATGGGAGGCCCTTTAAAGGAAGAATATGCACAGACCTGCAACTAAAAGTTGTTTATTTTATGCTATGTACACAATGGACAGGACCATATATGATGCAGTTTAATTTTTGAACAAAGGCAGTGATAAATTTGTATATTACAGGGAGAAGATCTAGTAAAGGATGCTTTTCTATAAGACAGGATAGAAGTTAGCTGGAGCTTAGTAAAGGCAAAAAGTATATAATGCTTTACACAGAGTCCAATTAGATGTGCAGTATCACAATAGTCATCTTGCTGAATTCACCTCTGTTTCATTGATACTGGAATACTATGTGTATTTTGAATAATTCACTCCAATATTGTGAATATCCTGCTAACTCCTTTAGTGTTACTGAAAGGTACCAACCCTACTTCCCTCTGCAGACTTTCAGGTATTTCAGGTATAGATATGTTATACTGTACAACGTTTTATTGATCCAGCTTGTACCAATGTAGCTATTTATATTCTATACCTAGCTGATGCCCCTAGAAGTTGGAAATCACTGAAGTAGTGATGAGCCGAACTGGTCTGGGTTTTGATTGGCAAACTTTGAAGACATTAAAAAATATTGAATGCCAAACTCAAACCCTATTGAAATCAATGATTTCTAAATCGATCTAACTATAAATGTCCATTTTCTAATAGGCAAGAGGGTGTAAAAAAAAATAGGATAAAAGCATGGGGTGTGGGCACTGCCCTGGGAAACATGTATCAATGCAAATATTTTTTTAGCACTGACATTAACAAAGGAAAAAAGATTTAAAATTGCCAGCAAATAACTTTGACATCCATCAATGAAAGAATGAAAGCACATTTGTTTTTAGGAATCAGTACACAGAACCCCCCCCCCCCAAAAAGTGTCTGCTATCTTTTTGGGGGGACATTTGGAGGTGTCTGTGTGCTGTTTTCTGTTTGCTTGTTTTTTATGAATGTCATTTGTCATCAATTTGATGACATTTTTGTAAAATTGTCATCTTTGCTGTAGCACATCCTACAGCAAGAATGAGTCCCACCTAAAATGCATACCACATCCTTTGAGGCTTATATGGATTTTAAGTAGGTCCCTCACACAAAACAAAAGAAAAATGTGTGAAGTCCCCTTAAAAATCCATACCAGACCCTTAATCAAAGCATGTACCTAAAATTCCAATACCCAATCGCAGACGATGTGCTTAAAGAAAAAAAAACACCTTTACACATCCCAGGCATTTGCTTGTCATTGCCCCACCTCTCCACCTCATCCAATCAGGGAATGCTTTACATTCATTCATAAAATGCACCTGTGCCAAGTGGCTAATATCCTGTGTTCACAATGCAGCTGGGCAGTCACTTGGCACAGGATCCAGAAGCAAGTGGGAATTTCCAGCTTCCAGGGGCATTCTGCCTGATATGATATATGTATAGCTACATTGGCTCAAGCTGGACCAATTTAGCTATGCATAAAATATCTTCAAGAAGGTTACCACCTCCCCACAGAGTGTAAGGGTCCCATTTTTCAGCATGGAAACACGGTAAGAGCTTTTCTACTCAGGATTTGTGGCTGCTTTAGAAAGAAAACAAACTGTAATACATTAAACACCTTTTATTTTGAAACACTAAATGTAGTTTCTAATTTAAAAAGGAGCTCCTGTCTCTACTCAAAAAACTAAAAGGCAGCAAATACTGTAGCTGCTGACTTTTAATAAGGACACTTACTGTATCTGTCCAGGGATGGTGGAATGCTATGAAATATTACACTGCATTTTAGATTTGGTCTTCACTCTGTTTCATTTTATACACCTGTTTATCTCAACCAGGGTCCAATATTAGATGGCTGCTTTCATAGTTTTATGCAGTATAAGCATATACTAGTTCTGCTTCAAATGTCACATACCTAATAAATACTGCAATGCTTACATTTTGATTCATTGCAGTTATTTTGTAGAAGACAGTGCCAAAAAAAACTTTGGACATTTAAACAACTAAAGCAGTGTTTATTGAACTTTAAAAGGTGACTTTCAGCTGAAAGAAAAATAACTATAGTGCTATAACAAGTCCATGTTTGCCTACTGAGCCAAGTAGGGTGTGGAAATATTTAGGAAGTAGTATTGATTTTAGGCATCATTTGATCCATGGAATGGATTTCACATGACCTTCCACAGTGATAATAACACATGTAATCTGAGAAAAAGAGCAGCGTGTACAAGGTAAAAATGAAACTTTAGAAAAAAGAACGAAATCTTTTAAGTAGGTCAACTGGTAAATTGTAGTCCAGATTAGCTCATGGTCAATAGACCAGGAAGATCAAAAATTTAAACAGAGGCAATTAAACCCTTCACCATTTTTATCTGATAAAATTGTCTTATTTCTTTTAGCTCTGTGTGTTTCTGTCCTTTAGCGCACTATATAAAATAAATGTAAAAGTCACTGGGACATGCTTCTGAACAACACATTCAGTTTAAGCAAGCATAGCATATGTTGCAATTGAAAGTCTTAATTGCCACCCATCTATTAGCCAGGCACTCGGCAAACCACTCTTCATTGCACTAAATGTAGCTATGTATCATTAGGCTGGCCTTTATAATGGCAGGTAGATGAACTGTAAACTTCATTTAAAATAAAAATGTTTTAGAGCAAAAGAAAGAAATACAATTAAACAGTGCTATAGGTTACATTCTATTCATGTGTATATAATATACATTGCCTGTATAAAGAAAAAAAGGATAGTGGTGTCCAATGTATTTTCTTTGCATATCAACATGTGGGGGTGGGTGCTTTGGGGCGGAGGGGGGCTCTGTCCCCCTAACCCAAAACACCTTGTTGTTGGGGACAAGGACCTCATCCCCACAACTGTGGCCAGTATCAGAATCTGGAAGCCCCCCACCCACTGTGTGAATGAGTATGGGGTACATAGTACCTCTACCCATTCACCAAAAAAGTTTCAGAAAGTAATAAAACACACACAGTTCTTGACAATTCCTTTATTAACCACTTGCCGAACACGGCACATCGATATACATTGGCACAATGGCAGCGGTGGGCAAATGGGCGTACCTGCACATCCCCTTTAATTGGTGGCGCGGTGTATAGTGTGACCATGCCCACAGGACCCATGGACTCGATGTCCACCGGTGTCCTGGTGATCGTATCACGGAGCGGCAGAACGGGGAGATGTAAACAAGGCATTTCCCTGTTCTGCCTAGTGACATGACAGAGATCACTGCTCCCTGCCCATACCCCACAGTTAGAATCACTCCCTAGGACACACTTAACTCCTTGATCGCCCCTTAGTGTTTAACCCTTTCCCTGTTATTGTCACTTACACATTAATCAGTGTATTTTTATAGCACTGATCGCTGTATAAAAGACAATGGTCCCAAAATAGTGTCAAAAGTGTCCCATGTGTCCGCCATAATGTCGCAGTCACAATAAAAAATCACAGCTCACCGCCATTACTATTGAAGAAAATGAATAATAGAAATGCCATAAAACTATGCACTATTTTGTAGACGCTATAACTTTTGTGCAAACCAATCAATATATGCTTATTGCCTTTTTTTTTACCAAAAATATGTAGAAGAATACATATTGGTCTAAACTGAGGATTTTTTTTGTATATATATTTTTTGAGGATATTTATTATAGCGAAAAGTAAAAAATATAGCTTTTTTTCAAAATTGTTGCTCTTTTTTTGTTTATAGCGCAAAAAATAAAACCCACAGAGGTGATCAAATACCACCAAAATAAAGTTCTATTTGTGGAAAAAAAATAATATAAATTTTGTTTGGGCGCAAAGTCGCACGACCGCACAATTATCAGTTAAAGCAACGCAGTGCCGAATCGTAAAAAGTGCTCTTGTCAGGAAGGGGGTAAAATCTTTCGGGGCTGAATCGGTTAAAAAATAAAAAAAGATGTAAATCCATTGTCAATCACTCTGGCCACCGCGCCTAAAAATAAAAAGCAAAAACGCTCTCGCTGTCCATGAGGGCTGACCACCTACTGCAGGCTCCACTGTTTGATGGTTCTAATGTAGGTAAGGGGCAGGGCCACCTGACGTATCATTGCATTCTGGATTGGCAACATAACAAGGGGGCGGTGCCACCAGGTGACATCACCAGGTGGCTCCGTCCCTTACCTATATAAGAACTGTCAAATGACAGAGCCTACAGTAGGTGACCAGTCTTTATAGACAGCGGGAGTGTTTCTGTTTTTTTTATTTTTAGGGTGACAATAGATTTACATCTGGGGACACAAGTTTTTTTTCTTTTTTAATAAAGCACTTGTCAAAAACTATGTGTCTGTGTTTTTAAATTTTTGACACTTTTTTGGTAAACGGATAGGGGTACTATGTACCCCATACTCATTCACAAAGGGGGCTTCCAGATTCTGATAAGCCCCCTGCCTGCAGACCCCCACAACCACCACAACCACCAGCCATGGTTGTGGGGATGAGGCTCTTGCCACCATTACTGTCTTGTGCTGTTCCTGCATTGTCAATTGCCACACATTATGTTTCCACATCTAGCCCCCAGCTGTCAAATGTGTGCATTTTTTTCTACTGGGTCAATTCTATGTTGTGCCTCTAAGTTTGCAGTGTATTCAAGTGCTCTGGCACTGTGAAGGCACAACACATACGTTTTCTGTAGCTGGTCTTTAGCTTTTAAGTTTGTGAAATTTTGTATACATGGTCAGTCCTGTACTGCACCTGAAAGTTTGTGGTATATTCTGGTGTTCTAGCACTCTAAAGCTGCCACACAAACATGCTTCTAAAACATTAATGTGTGATGCTATCCCATTACATAGAAACAATTCATATGTGGCAAATTCAAATAACTTTGAATAAAATCAATTCACGTGATGAATTCATATAACCCTAAATTAATTAATTAAAATGTGAAAATTCATGCACCAATAAATAGACATAAGAATGCATACATAAATATAAAAAATCATCAAAATCCATCAAAAAATAAATAAATATATATATATATATGCACAGAAACAAAGGAATTGGTTAACCTGAAAATTCAAATACAACCACTAACAGCGCTAATACCACATCTCCATATACAAAAAATAGTTGTCTATACTGAGCATGTAGTACTTTAAAAAACCAGCAAGTCTTTTGTCAAAATATATGTCCATACACCAAGTGTTAATGGCTGAGATCACACTCTATTCCTCATCAATGAATGCAGTCCTTCATATTCATATTCATACAATCTTCATAGATGTCTGGGTGTATATGGATATGGTCCTACACCTTCACCATGAACTGTTCCACCTCCGTGAATATGTATATAGATGGCTGCTTACCAGATTCCAGTCACTTTAGAGCCTATCTCCACTGTGTGGAACTCCTCTGTCTGGTTCTGTGTGTCCCGCTGATTGCTCTCACATTGGTAGTAGACATGCAAAAGATTCAAGGGGTCTCATATAGTGTGATACCTTTTATTAGGATTAAATGAATTCCCTACCCCCCTTACATAATATGCTTACATTTAAAACAACTTAAAACCAGCTTATAACATTTGGGGTGTTAGTGGTGCTGTACGATCGTCTCACCGGTAGGCTGCAGATCTCATCCGACGCAGCCTCCGTGTGTAGACCCGGGTCCTTGTCGGCTTTCACTCCCCCTCTTGCTCGTGTGACCACCGCCCTGACGCGTTTCGTGTTTTCACGTCTTCAGAGAGCGTGACTTGCTGTTTTTTTTAAAGTACTACATGCTCAGTATAGACAACTATTTTTTGTATATGGAGATGTGGTATTAGCGCTGTTAGTGGTTGTATTTGAATTTTCAGGTTAACCAATTCCTTTGTTTCTGTGCATGATAAGTTTTATTTTATAATGGCAGCTAAGTATTAAGAACCATCCCCAGGTGGGAGTAAGTTGACTGCACCCTATGAGCGCTGGGGGTAGTGGTAGGCATATCAATTGTTTGAGTGCATACCCCTGCCAGATTTGATTTTATATATATATATATATATATATATATATATAAATATAAATAAAAATCCACCATATAAAAAAGTCCACCAAAGTAAAGTGTCATGAGAATTATCATAGTCCTTAAATCAATGTCTTAGAGCAGCAGATCAGAAATCCACCTACAGGAAAAAGAAGAAACAATCTACCATAAGAAAAAAGAAACCATATATATCTTACTTTACTGCACCAATTCCATGCACCTGCCTCCACCGATAACCACTCCTGCTTACTAGGGATGGGCGGAACACCCCCCCGGATTTGGTTCGCACCAAAACACCTCGAACAGGCAAAATGTTCTAGCAAACATGCAAACCCTATTAAAGTATATGGGACACGAACATGAAAAATCAAAAGTCCTCATTTTAAAGGCACCTGCAGTCACTCGTGACAGAGCGAGAATGGGGATATGTGTGTGTGTAAAGACACACATCCCGGTTCTCTCAGGGGAGATGAGACAGAGCATGTGTTTATACTAAGTATGAACACTGATCTCTCTCTTCCCTTAGTCAGTTCCATCCCCCCACAGTTAGAACACATCTAGGGAACACAGTTAACCCCTTGATCGCCCCCCTAATGTTAACCTCTTCCCTGCCAGTGACATTTATACAGTAATCAGTGAATTTTTATAGCACTGATCGCTGTATAATTGTCAAAGGTCCCAAAAATGTGTCAAAAGTGTCCAATTTGTCCGCCGCAATATTGCAGTCCCGATAAAAATTGCAGATCACTGCCATTACTAGTAAAAAAAATTATAATAATAAAAAGTCCATAAATCTATCCCCTATTTTGATGATGCTATAACTTTTGCGCAAACCAATCAATATACACTTACTGCAATTTTTTTTACTAAAAATATGTTGAAGAATACATATCGGACTAAACTGAGGAAAAAAATATTTTTTTTGCAAAAAAAATTGGGATATTTATTATAGCAAAAAGTAAAAGATAGTGTTTTTTTCAAAATTCTTGCTCTTCTTTTGTTTATAGTGCAAAAAATTAAAACCACAAAGGTGATCAAACACTACCAAAATAAAGCTCTATTTGTGAGAAGAAAAGGATGTCAAATTTGTTTGGGTACAGGGTCACATGAGTGTGCAATTGTCAGTTAAAACAACCCAGTGTTGTATCGCAAAAAATGGCCTGGTCATTGAGCAGCCAAATTTTCTGAGGCTGAAGTGGTTAAAGGAGCAATGATTTTAATGATGCTTAAAGTGAAACAATAAAAATGAAATATCCCTTTAAATACCCTGCCTTGAGGGTCCCCTTAGTCTGCCTGTAAAATGGCGCATATGTGCAATGTATAGAACATGCCAAGGCAATAATGACATTTCTAAAGGAAAAAATGTAATTTAAACGTGCTCGCAGCTGTAATGTAATGCGGGCTCCTGGCAAAGTAGATACAAAAACGACTTGATAGATTTTAAGGGGAATTCCATGCCAAAAATGTTAAAAAAGTTGGCGTGGGTTCTCCTCAAATCCAAGCCAGGCCCATTAGGTCTGACATAGATTTTAAGGGGAACTCAATGCCAAAATAAAAACAAAATTGGTGTGGGGTCCCCCCAAAATAAATACCAGACCCTTATCTGAGCAAGCAGCCCGGCAGCTCAGGATGGGGGGATGAGTCCCCCTCTTGAACCATACCAGGCCACTTGCCCTCAACATGGGGAAGGTGCTTTAAATGCCCCCCAAAGCATTTTGTTCCCATGTTGATGGTGACAAGGGCCTCTGCCCGACAACCCTGGGTAGTGGTTGTCAAGGTCTGTGGGTGGGGGGCTTATCGGAATCTGGAAGCCCCCTATCACAAGGGGGCCCCCAGATCATGGCCCCCCTATGTGAATGGGTATCGGGTACATCATACCCCTACCCATTCACCAAAAAAGTGTCAAAAAGGTAAAAACCACAAGAGACAGTTTTTGACAAATCCTTTATTAAAAAAGAAAAATAAAGTGTCCCACGATGTACCATCAATCACACCGCCCAGCGACCCAAAAAAATGAAAAAGCTCCACCTCGTTGGGAGGGCTCCCTTCAACTGTTGTCTCTTCCCTTTGACAGCTGTTGTATAGACAGGGATGAGGCCACCCGGTGACGTAACAAGCTTTTTTTCCATAGGAGATCCATACAATATATACATGTTTTATTTTTATTATATTCTTATATTTTATTTTTTTATTTTTCTCTTTTTTTTCCCTTGATTGATTTTTTTAACATTTTTATATTTTTATAGTCATCATGTATTGTTGAAATTTTGCCAATGTGCAGACATTTTTTATTATATTCAATAGTTCTTTTAATCAATTTCATATACAATCAATTCTTTATACATGCTTATCTTATAAGTAAAGAATTTGTTATTTTTCCCCTCCTGCCCTCCCCTACTATTTCTTTTTGCAAAATTCATTACTTCTTAATTCTTATCTGTTCCAATATAAGCAGCGATACAGGTCTATGTTTACCATGTATCTGCTGTATATGCTGGGACTTTAAGGTTTGAAGATGTCTAGTGTGGATTAGGTGCCTGTCGTTTCACACAACTCCACTAGATGTCGCCAACCAGCAGCACATTTAAGGCTCTTAGGAGCCTATGTCCTCCTAGCTTGAGAAAGGCGCGTGCCTGTTCTACACAGAGCGCATGTGCCGAAACGTTGTCACATTCGTAGTGATGTGACCCCGCTGGATGACTGTCGTCCTGCGTTGACTGGAGCCAAGCCTCATTTCCAGCCCACAAAAGACTGAATTAAGATATCCAGTTGGACAGGACTGTATTCTCTTTTATGGACTGATTCTATTAAATCAAGTCACCATGCTGGATAGCCACTATCGAGGAATTTATGTGCTGAACCTCTTTTATCTTTATGTAAGTGGACAAATGCTTATGTGTATCTATTAAAACGAACTAAACCTGACCCAGAGGCGCTTTTGTTTGTGTGACTTTTGCATGTCTATTGTTTTGGGAAACGTCAGTATACTGAGTTTGTTCACCACTGTACCCACACCCAATTCATGCGTTTCAGGAACTGTGGTCAGGTGGGTATTTGTAGCCAATAATATGGTTTTGTAAAAGGGCAAGCCCCCTCCCTATAAATGTCAGATCTGCCATCAGACTTTCTCAGTGTGTGCTGGAGTTGGTTGGAATAGGGACAGCTGACAATGTAAACATGGCTACTGCTTTAAAATATTTCATACAGAGCTTTAAAGTACTATATATAGTACAGTGCTTTGATATGCTAATGCAACATTACAGTGAATTGCAGTGTTGTAGACTATGGTGTATAACCCCCTGTGCTGTATACTAATCTAATTACTCTAAACCAGGGATATGCAATTAGCGGACCTCCAGCTGTTGCAAAACTGCAAGTCCCATCATGCCTTTGCCTCTGGGTGTCATGCTTGTGGCTGTCAGAGTCTTGCTATGCCTCATGGGAATTGTAGTACTGCAACAGCTGGAGGTCCGCTAATTGCATATCCCCGCTCTAAACTGTACTGGTGTGAGTTACATAGTAGTATGTACAACCCATTGTGTTCAAAGTGAATAGGCCCCATAGTGCTCTTTGGAACTTACTTTTTTCTGTGTATAAGCTTTCACCGAGACACCAGGAACAGCAGTCATTGAACTTGGTTTTTATTGTTCTATTAGGGATAATAACTTGATGGGGAATAAGAATTATGGGATACCCAGCTTGACTGAAACAATAAACAGGGGCAACTTTCTCCCTATGTACAGGAGCTTCAACTGTCCTCTTTCCTGAACACTTTACAGTCTCTGATGTTCAGAAATGCAAAAGCCCCTTAAGGACTAGGAAATCTCAGTCCCAAAGCACTTTGTCCCCATGTTGATGGTGACAAGGGCTTCTACCCAACAACCAGTGGCAGCCCGTCCATAGGGGGCGCCCGGGCGCCGCCCCCCCATTATGTATTAAAAAAAATGTTTTTTAAACTGCCCCTTTAAGAAAAAAAAGTCCTTTAACATAATGCACTGTGTAAGAGCACCGGACACAGTGCACTATGGAAGCGCCACGTCAATGCAATAACAAGATTGCAGATGTGGCGCTCCATTTGCAGGCTTTTATCCCGCCTTGGGGTGCTTTCCGAAGCGCCACTAGCTTCCGCCCGGCGCTCATAGTATCTAGTACTATGGCCGGGCGGTTTCATTGACATCTGACTCAGATGTCACTTCCTGTTTTTGCTCACACCGCAGGAGAGGAGAGGAGGACACAGTCAGCAAGGTAAGTGCTGCTGTGCTCGGGGGGGGGGGGGGGAGTATCTGTAACACATTTGTTTTTTTATTATCAGTGCCTGTGGAGTGACAGCAGCATTTGTAATCTCCAACTTTACTTCCCCAAAACCAGTCACGATCACAGTGAGTGTATGGAAGGGCCAGCAGCAGTGGATGTCATAGATCACAGTAAGTGGTTGTGTAACGGCCAACCTCAGATAAGACCGTGAGTGTAAGGGATCGGTAACAAGTGCACTGTGTCTGTGTTACTGTCTTACTTTCTCCACTCCCCCCTCTCCCTAACCTCCCTGTTTGGAATGTGTGTCTGTGCTGGAAGACTAAAAATAAAGAAGGTGTGATGCGCTAATTTCAAAAAGTTAAATAGCCACAGTAAAACTAATAATGTGCAAATTTGAAATTATATAAAGTGCAACCATGCATAAATAAATCAAAAAGTGACTCTGTGCATAATATATAACGATGAGCTTAAAAATCCAAAATTGAGCTGCAATAGATCATAAAGTGACTATATGTGCAAAAACACAAATTCACCATAAGTATCAAACTTCATATACAAGAGTGTGTGAACATAATTAAAGTTGAACCAAAATATTAATGTGGACAAGAAAAAACAAGAAAAAACAATAAAAAACTAATTTTTTGATCAAAGTGACAACCGTGATTCGTAATGAAGTGTCCCATACACAATCAGATCAAATCGTGCAATTCGGTAAACACACTAAATTAAACGTGCAACGTGCTGGGCGGCCAATCCATCCGTGATGATCCGTGCAAATAGTGCTAATGCTATGCAATTACCTCACTGCTGTGGGTACACAGCAAAATTAGTAATGGACACCAAAGTAACCAGGGATGATTGCAGGGATGGCTGTATATCAGACTCTTTTGCAGACTTCTCTAACTTCCTCACTTGTGATGAATGGTGGATAGACTCAGGGGAATAGACCAGAGAGAACCGCCATAGTGTAGTATTTAAAATATGTACATTTTATTGCAAAAATTAAAACTACTCACAAGCAAAGCAGGGATATACACATTGACAGACAGCAGATAGACCGGATATGGACGTCACTTCCGGGAACCCGGAAGTGACGTCCATATCCGGTCTATCTGCTGTCTGTCAATGTGTATATCCCTGCTTTGCTTGTGAGTAGTTTTAATTTTTGCAATAAAATGTACATATTTTAAATACTACACTATGGCGGTTCTCTCTGGTCTATTCCCCTGAGTCTATCCACCATTCATCACAAGTGAGGAAGTTAGAGAAGTCTGCAAAAGAGTCTGATATACAGCCATCCCTGCAATCATCCCTGGTTACTTTGGTGTCCATTACTAATTTTGCTGTGTACCCACAGCAGTGAGGTAATTGCATAGCATTAGCACTATTTGCACGGATCATCACGGATGGATTGGCCGCCCAGCACGTTGCACGTTTAATTTAGTGTGTTTACCGAATTGCACGATTTGATCTGATTGTGTATGGGACACTTCATTACGAATCACGGTTGTCACTTTGATCAAAAAATTAGTTTTTTATTGTTTTTTTCTTGTTTTTTCTTGTCCACATTAATATTTTGGTTCAACTTTAATTATGTTCACACACTCTTGTATATGAAGTTTGATACTTATGGTGAATTTGTGTTTTTGCACATATAGTCACTTTATGATCTATTGCAGCTCAATTTTGGATTTTTAAGCTCATCGTTATATATTATGCACAGAGTCACTTTTTGATTTATTTATGCATGGTTGCACTTTATATAATTTCAAATTTGCACATTATTAGTTTTACTGTGGCTATTTAACTTTTTGAAATTAGCGCATCACACCTTCTTTATTTTTATTCTTACCAGTGAGAGACAACTCATTTAGTGATTGCTGCTTTGTTCACCTGCTATTCTCGCTCTCCTCTAATTTTTCCATAGAGCACAGAAGTCTTTAGATACATGTGCTGGAAGACTCATACCTGGCTGTGAGGGGACTGTGAACAAGTCCTGAGGAGGGGGGGGTGGGGGTTGTACATGTCTGCCTGTGTGTGTGCGCTACATGGAGACATGGGAGGACGCTGACTGCATGCTAAGATAATCCTCCCCCACTGTATACACAGCATGTCACAGTACACAGTCCCTGACCTGGTCACCAGTGGGCACCTGGCAGCATTTGATGACACAGTGGCTGAGTTTGGGCACAGAGGCTGCGTTTGGGCATAGTGGCTGCGTTCGGACACAGTGGATGCGTTTGGGCATGGTGGATGCACAGTTGGTGCGTTTGATGGCACAGTTGGTGCGTTTGATGGCACAGTGGATGCATTTGATGGCACAGTGGATGCGTTTGATGGCACAGTGGCTGTGTTTTATGGCACAGTGGGTGCTTTTGGGCACGGTGGATGAGTTTGATGGAGCAGTGGATGCGTTTGGGCACAGTGGATGCGTTTGGGCACAGTGGCTACATTTTATGGCACAGTGGCTGCGTTTTATGGCACAGTGGATGCGTTTTATGGCACAGTGGCTGCGTTTGGGCACAGTGGATGTGTTTGATGGCACAATGGCTGCGTTTGGGCACAGAGGCTGCGTTTGGGCATAGTGGCTGCGTTTGGGCATAGTGGCTGCATTTGGGCACAGTGGCTGGGATTAATAGCACAGTTGATGCATTTGATGGCACAGTGGCTGCGTTTGGGCACAATGGATGCATATGATGGCACGGTGGATGCGTATGATGGCACGGTGGATGCGTTTGATGGCACGGTGGATGCGTTTGATGGCACAGTGGCTGCGTTTGATGGCACAGTGGCTGCGTTTGGGCACAGAGGCTGCATTTGGGCACAGTGGCTGGGATTAATAGCACAGTTGATGCGTTTGATGGCACAGTGGCTGCGTTTGGGCACAATGGATGCGTATGATGGCACAGTAGATGCGTTTGATGGCACAATGGCTGTGTTTGGGAACAGTGGATGCATTTGATGGCACAGTGGATGTGTTTGAGCACAATGGATGCGTATGATGGCACAGTGGATGCATTTGATGGTACAGTGGCTGCAATTGATGATTTTTTTTTTCAGTTTGTTTGCGCCCCCCCCCCAAAAAAATTTGAGCACCAGCCGCCACTGCCAACAACCCTGGCCAGGGGTTGTCAAGGTCTGCGGGTGGGGGGCTTATCAGAATCTGGAAGCCCCCTTTAACAAGGGGGCCCCCAGATCCAGTTGTGGTAAGATAGCTGTAATTTACAGTCTCAATAGAATTATCAGAGAGTGAATCAATCCAAATTACATCTTGCAGATTGTAGAAAGCTTTAATTCAAATCCCATGCAGATCTTCACAGATGAACATTAGATAGGTCAAAAAAATCATAGTATGTCTAGTTCCAGTAATTACATGTACTGAGAACAAAACTAAAGGCAGACTGAAAAGAGGATGGGACTAGTCATACAGAGAACCTCCTAGCTATGGAATGAGGAAGTGACAAAATTATTTCAAAGCAAATGAACAGCAATGTATGTGTAACATGATACTTCATGTTTGTACAATATTTCTAGTATGTTACTGAATAGAAGACCACAGCAAGCTATGATCTGTGACTTGTCTTGCCCCATTTGACAATTTATATGGCACTGATAGCTTTAACTTGTTTAAGTGTGCATGATATATATATATATGGTCGAAGCCCTATGGCCGATACGAATATGAACAAATAGACTTACCATAAGACTTATAACATGAAATAGACCTGAAGTGTGCCCTGGTTTGATGGTCGGTATACCAAATAAGGGGGCGAAAACATTCAGGTAGGGGTGTAGTTTTATAAGTTTTAGCTTAATTTATTGTGCAAGTTTGGTGAATGCTTGTGCCAACTTGAGGATTGGGGATGTAGGCAGAGTGTCTTAATGATGTGACCTGGGACCCATGCCGAGATGCTGCCAAGGCTGCTCCAATACTAAAGAATGGCCATGGTACTGACTGGGGTCGAGGTGTAGGCTGCGTAGAAGAACCCCCATGTGTTTGACAAACTAGCAGGCACTCTAGGGTTTGCATGGAAAAGCTAATAGGGGACTAGAGTTTGTGCGTTCCGGTAGGAGTGACAGTAGATGGTCAAGTATTGTTACTGGACACCAGACATTGTTTGTTTTATAGAGATGGACATCTATCCTGGAGCCTGATTGCTGGGTTTTAGACACTGCAAGGTGGAGGATGAAATGGTATTGGTAGCAAGCATAGTGGCGACTACGCAGAACTTGGCCTGTGGGATTGCTGCAGGTGAACTTGCTAGGTGGTCAGAACCCGTAGTAGGCTAAGTAAATGGCTGTTTGTATGAGCAGGCTGGGGAGAAGGCCAAATGGCAAACTAGTAAAGATAGTAGACATGTCCCAGAAGATGGCAGCCTGGAATGAATGTACAGTGGACATTAAACTGGTGCTGCCAAGATAACTGCATCAACAAGATCGGCCTCGGCCCGGTTGTCGGCGGCGAAAGCCACGGCCTGTGTTGTTCTGATATGGCCCCAGAGTTGAGCGGCTGTCATGACCGGGTATAGCTTGAAGAGGGAAGAAATCTGGGTAAACCCAGGGTTTAGGAGTATCCCTGAGGCCATGGTCCCTTAAACCAATGGTGACCAAAAATTGCAGCAAAGCCTGTGGAGGCTGTGGCATCTGTCACTACCAGGGGTGATAGGGGCATCGTAGATGGTATAAACATCGCTATACTGATCCACGCAGTACGGAACCTTATGACATTGATATGTCTGCTATTGCCACGGTGTCTAAATTAAGTATCTGAAAGGGGTCCTATGTCTGGGAGAGGAAGACCAGGAAGCATGACATAAAGAAAGTCAGGTGGTGTCTGTATAGTACCTGGCTGCCAGTGCCCCTAATGATAAATTGGCTAGGCCGTAGAAAACTGTAAAGGGCCAGGTAGATGGCTGCTTGGATTACTAGACTGGGGAATGTGCAAGTATTTTTATATGTCCCTAAAGATGGCAGTTGTGATGGGCGAGCGTTTGCCGTTGGCTATGGGCTGATGCTTCTGGATGCCACATAGAGGGGATCTTACTGTATGGGCCGTAAAGCCAGAGGCTCTCCGGGTCCTGTAAGGATAGAAAATGCTGGGCACTGGCTAGGTATAGCCCGATAGCATCACAAGAAGAAGCCAGCTGCGTGTGGCAACACGACACCTGGTGCAGGATGAAAGCTGAACTCAACTGTCCTAAGGGAGAGATGACAGACAGGAAATGGTGAGTGGCTCATATGAAAATGCCACTGGAGACAAGTGGCCAGTTAAGTCCCGCTGAAAATTATGTGTAGCCAGTTTGTGTGCCACTGAGAATGTGCTCGCAAGAAGAACGATTGCAAGAAGTTATGCTAACTTGCGTGCCTTGCCACGATTGCAATAATTGTGCTTAAACGTGTGCTTGCAACGATAGCTCGGGAGTTTGTCACTGGAGATGTGTTCGTAGGGACTGTGAGAAGTTCGTATTACTGCATGTGCTTGCGAAGACTGCAGGAATTGTGCTTGAATGTGTGTTTGCAACAATTGCAAGAAGCTATGTTTGGATGCACGCTTGCAACAATTGCGAGGAGTTATGCCAGCATGCGTGCTTACAATGATTGCAAGAAGTTATGTTTGGATGCGTGCTTTCAAGGATTGCAAGGAGTTATGCTAGGATGCATGCTTGTAACGATTGCAAGAAGTTATGGTAGGATGCATGGTTAGCCAGGTCAAAAAGACAGAAGTCCATCCAGTCCAACCATAGAATTAAATAAATAAATAAAATATCATACAATGCAACATACCCAATTCTACACCCACAGCTGATCCAGAGGAAGGCAAAAAGCCCCAGCAGAGCATGATCCAATTTGCTAAAGCAAGGGAAAAAATTCCTTCCTGATCCCCCGAGAGGCAATCAGATTTTTCCCTGGATCAACTTTACCTATAAAAATTAGTACCCCGTTATATTATGTACATTTAGGAAAGTATCCAGGCCTTTTCCCAAAGAAATCTACTGAGCTATGCAGAACTGCGTGTTAGCAATGATTGCAATAAGTTTGTGCCTGGACATCTGCTTGCGATGATTGCAAGAAGTTTATGCTTGGATGTGTGCTTGCAACTGTTGCAAGAAGTTTATGCTCGAATACGTGCTTGCAACGATTGCAAGAAGTCTATGCTTGAATGCGTGCTTGCAGCGATTGCAAGAGATTTGTGCCTGGATATGTGTTTGCAACGATTGCAGGAAGTGTTTGCTTGGGTGTGTGCTTAGAGCGATTGCAAGAAGTTTGTGATTGGATGTGTGCTTGCAATGACTGCAAGACGTTGTTCTTGGATGTGTATGAAATGAATCTGATATGAATCGGTCGTAAGTATGAAATGAATCCTATACGAATCGGTTGCATGAAATGAATCTTATACGAACCGGTTGTAGAGTGTATGAAAGGAATCCAATATAAATCAGACCGCGGAGAGTACGGAATAAACCCGGTACAAATCAATGTGCCGCTGAGGCGACTGGATTTGAATCGGGCTGTAGCGTGTATGAAACCGATACAAATCTTTGTAACTGTATGTAAACAATGCTGATACGAACCGATTGTAAAGTGTATGAAACAAAACCAACATGCATCGGATTGTGCGGCCATAAGGGGAAGTAGCAGTGAGGCAAAGGTTTTTAACAAATGAATCGAGACCCTGGCTAAACTTCGCAGGAAGACTGGGGTGTTTTTTTTTGTGTGTCAGGCGTCAGAGGTCAGAGTCGTGGAGTCACGTTTATGAAAAATAGAAAATGCACAAAGGATTTGATCTGTAGTTACTGCCAGACTGGGGGGGAATGACAGGTAACATGCCAACAATACCTGTAATGCTGAAATGACGGGTGTGAATCAATGCATTGTTGGTATGAGTGGATTTGACTCAAGCGACAAGTGTATGAATGAAATGAGTGAAATGATTGCCGTGATACAGTCACGAATCGGTATGTTGTGACTGCGATAAACGATGAGTCGGCAACAAGCTACAAGTCGAACTGTGGAGCATGGAATGAAATGAGACCAAGCCAACTGGGGACAAAAAACAACTGGGGCACACCGGAACGAATCGGTGCATCGCGGATGCGACTGATTCGAATTGGGGCACGGTATATGACAGAGAAATTAATGAGATGTTCGTCATGACAGAGGCATAAATCGGTTGTACCGCGACTGACAACGAAGCAGTGTCTGGAGTAGGGATGAGCTTCGAGTTCGAGTCGAACTCATGTTCGACTCGAACATTGCCTGTTCGTCTGTTCAGCGAACAGTGAACAATTTGGGCTGTTCGCAGCAAATTCGAAAAGCTGGAACACCCTATACAAGTCTATGGGAGAAATCTAAAGTGCTCATTTTAAAGGGTAATATGCAGGTTACTGTCCTAAAAAGTGTTTGGGGACCCGGGTCCTGCCCCAGGGGACATGGATCAATGCAAACAAAAGTTTTAAAAACGGCCGTTTTTTCAGGAGCAGTGATTTTAATAATGATTAAAGTCAAACAATAAAAGTGTAATATTCCTTTAAATTTCGTAGCTGGGGGGTATCTATAGTATGCCTGTGAAGGGGCACATGTTTCTGGTGCTTAGAACTGTCCCTGCACAAAGTGTCATTTGTGCAGGAAAAAAAGTCTTTTAAAATCACTTGCGGCTAAATTGTCGGCTCCCCGTAATACAGAGAACACTCAATGAGTGTTCTCTGTATTAGCCGACAATTCATTCATTCATTGATTAAAAAAAAAAAAAAGCGTGGGGGTTCCCCTAAATTCAATTACCAGGCCCTTCAGGTCTGACATGGATATTAAGGGGAACCCCGTGTCAAATTTTTAAAAAAAATTGACGTGGGGGTCCCCCTAAATATCCATACCAGACCCTTCAGGTCTGATATGGATATTAAGGGGAACCCCGCATCAAATTAAAAAAAAAATTGACGTGGGGGTCCCCCTAAAAATCCATACCAGACCCTTTATCCAAACACGCAACCTGGCAGGCCGCAGGAAAAGAGGGGGGACGAGAGAGCAGCCCCCCCTCCCTCCTGAACCGGAATAATAATTTTCACTCAGCTATTATTAACATAAAAACACTGTGCCACAAAAAAATAGTCCATACAAAATATATCTTCAGTGTTATAAGGAAGTGCCGTCACCTTCTTAAAAGTTGCTCAATCAAATTAACCTGTGCATTCACCCGAGCTCCACACAGATGCCAAACTCACCAGATTTTTTTTTTTTTATAATTGTAATTTTTATTAATTTTAAAAGCAAAAACAATACACTTGTGCATTGGAAAATTCAGTAAGCAGAGAAAAATATAGATCATAGCGAAAAACATTAGTTACAACAGACAGAGAAAAATGTCCACAAAAGCAGGCACAAAGGTGAACTGCATAACCATATCTTGTACAATGAATAACAAACAGTTTATGTAAATCAAACAAAATATTCCGTTCCACAAGGGCCGGTGGCCAAAAAAAAAAAGGGGGTAAAACAACCGAACATTCACATGGTCATCATAGTGAGTCCCCGGGAGGGGGGGATAAGTTACCCGGAGGATTGGGTAGGGAAAGGTGGGGGTGGTAGCCAGCAACAAAGTGCCACGATCGGCAGCTGCAGTCAGATGGATATACGGGTAGGGGGGGCCCCATATGCCGACCGATCCCGGGGTTCCCACACTTTATCGAACTGGGGAACCAAATCATGTACCCGAGCCGTCAGATACTCCATTCTCCTAATTTCAGACACCAGTTGGAGTAATCTAGGCCAGGGGGGAGTTGCTCCGGACAGCCAACACAGCGGGATAAGCCTCTTAGCAGCAAGTAAAATATAGGAGACCAGCCGATTGGTATTTTTAGGTGTACCTGGAATAGGAAGACCCAGCAAACAATGTAGGGGATCAATTGGGATGGACACCCCCGTCACCTCCACCACCAATGACCCCACCGCTATCCAGAAAGGCCGTATCAAGGGGCAGTTCCAGAAAATATGAAACGGTGGCCCAATGTCAAGTCCACATCGCCAACAGCATGGCAAGACTGAGGAATCGTATTTGTGGATGACATCGGGGGTCTTATACCAAAACATAAGGATTTTTATTGCTGTTTCCCTTTGCGTGACACACTTAGAGGATTTAAAGGTAGAGGACCAAATCCTATCCCATGTCTGCAGGGTGATAGGTTTGTCCAACAACTGAGACCATCTACTCATATACAGATGTGTAAGTTCGTTTAAAGGAGTCGACTCATGGAGGATTTGGTGAACAGAGGAAATTAAATTAAGTTGATGGGGACCTTGAGCGCAGAGGTGCTCAAAGGCTGTGGGACTGTCAAGGATTAAAGTCAGAGATTTAGAGCTAAAGAATTGTCTGACCTGTAGGTAGAAGTAAAACGAGTGTTTGGGGATGTCATATTTTTCTCGCAAGGTCTCAAAAGCATGGAGTCTACGTGAAACAGGGTGTGCCAGGTTTCTGAGTTGGAAAAGAGGGGGATCTAGCCACGGGAAATCCTACCCATAGAAAATCTCTCAGGGATAGTAGGGTCAAATAGGACATTCGTGAGGGGGGGGGGGGGGGGGGGGCAGGCCGAGGAGAGGGAGCACTTTTTGTTAAAGGACTTTGGGGTCGTACATTGATGTCTAAGGTTAGGGTTTAGTGGGGATGGGGCGCCCCAGATCAGGGAGCATGGGTGAACCGGATACAGGACCCCCTTCTCAATAGCAGCCCACCAACGTGTGGCATTAAGAAGAGATAATATTTCACAATATCCGGAGCTCCCAACCCCCCCTGACCCATAGGCGCAAACACCACTGAGCTGTCAAAGCGATGGGACCTGTCAGCCCATATAAATTTTAGGAAACGTCGTCGGAGAAGTTTAAGCTGTGGGGTTGGGATGGCAACTGGCATTGTCTCAAAGTGGTAGAGCAGTCTGGGCAAGACTGACATTTTAAGGACATTGATCCTGCCCAGCAGGGATAAAGGGTATTTAGACCAGGTCAGTAGTGAATTATTTATATCCTGAAACAGAGCAGGAAAATTCGCACGGAACAGGTGGGAGTAAGAAGGAGTCAGAAAAACCCCCAGGTATTTGAGTGAGTCACTGCACCGTCTATAGGGATAAGATTCTTTCAGTCTAGAGAGTTGTGTGGCGGGGATGTGTATGGGGAGGGCCTCAGTCTTGGAGGTGTTAACCTTGTACCCAGAAATACCCCCAAAGGATGTTAGTAGCTTGTGCAATGAGGGTAGGGAAATCTGTGGATTGGTAATAGTTAGCAAGATGTTGTCAGCAAAAAGTGATAATTTATACTCTCCCTGTCGCATCACCACCCCACGGATATCTGGATGAGAGCGTACGCCTCGGCCAGAGGTTCCAGACATAAAATAAATAACAGCGGAGATAGAGGACACACCTGCCGAGTACAATTTAACAGGGGGAAGCGAGGCGACAGAAAGGACGACATCTGTACCTGGGCAGTGACCGTTGAGTACAAAGCTTCAAGTGCCCTCAAAAAGGGGCCCCTAAACCCATATACTTTGAGCGTGGCGAACATATAAGGTCAGCTAAGCCTATCAAAGGCCTTTTGGGCGTCTAAACTAAGTAGAAGGGCTGGTTTGTTGGTCCTATCCAGAAGGTCGACCAGGTTGATCGTACGGCGGGTGTTGTCTCCGGCGTGTCTGCCAGGGACAAACCCCACCCGATCTCTGTGAATACGTTTGGGGGCAAGAACCGATAGCCTGGAGGCAAGGATTTTCGTAAATATCTTGTAGTCAGAATTCAGAAGGGCTATAGGCCTATAATTGTCTGGGATGGAGGGATCCTTACCCGGCTTGGGGATCACTGAGATGAAGGAGTGTGAAAAGTGTGGATGGGGAGGGGTGCCCTTTAGTAGAGAATCAAATAAAGTGAGCATGTGTGGTCCCAAAATGTCTAGATAGGTTTTATAGTAGAAATAGGGGAGACCATCAGGGCCAGATGACTTATGCGATGGAATTTCCTGTACTACATTAGAAAGCTCCTCCGCTGATACCGTCTTATTAAGGGCCTCTAAATCACTCAACGAGAGTTTAGGGAGTTTAAGATTGGAGAAAAAAGCTTTAAATTTCTCTTGAGTAAAGTGAAAATGGTTTTCTGGGGAAAGACAGTTGTAGAGTTTATGGTAAAATTTGCCAAAGATGTTTGAAATTTCCCGAGGGCAATAGGTCCTAGATCCGTCAGGCCGGGAGAGAAACTCAGGAAAAGAATTGAACGCACGTGGACGTAGTTTGTTAACTAACATTTTATGAGGTTTATTGGAAAATTCGTAGAATTTCTGCCTCATCCAAAGCAGCGATTTGGCTGCCCGGTCGAGTTGCGCTGTTTTAATCTGTTCCCTAAGGAGAGTGACCCTCTGGAGCCTTTCCATCGTGGGGGCCCCCAGGAGCTTCTGCTCAGCCGAGAGAAGAGCAGAGGTTAGTGATCGGATAAGTTCGGACCTGTCTCTTTTCAATCTAGAGCTCTCTGCAATACAGGCGCCTCTAAAAACTGCCTTATGGGCCTCCCACAGGGTGGAATAATCCGGGACCGACCCTGTGTTCAGGACAGAGCGGGAGCTTTCAGAATGTAAGAGGTGGCTGTTAAGCCTCCAGTGACAGGATCTAGGATAGGCCTGAGTGAGCAAGAGATCTAGGGTAATGGGGGCATGATCAGACCAGGTAATCGGCAACACCTCAGAATCGACCACGTGTGGGATGAGAGGAGCAGAAATAAGAAAGTGAGCGAGCTGCGAATACATTTTATGAACTGGAGAATAAAAGGTAAATTGCTGAGCCGCGGGGTGTTTGATCCTCCATTAGTCGAAAAGCCAATGGGACCTAATAAGCTGACGGAATGAGGTGGCTTGGGAAGCCATCCTCCTGGAGGGTGTGGATGAGAACAGATTTTTTTTCTCTGGAGGGAGACATGACCAAGTTAAAGTCCCCTACGACTATCATAAAAGGCTGGGATGAGCAATGAGGGGAATCAAGCAGGCCACTAAGGAAGTCAAGCTGTCCAACATTGGGGGCATACAGGTTGACAAGGGTCAGGGAGGTGCTAAAGTGTTGACATTCTAAAACTAGGTACCTGCCATGGGGGTCTGCATGGGATTTTTTAACCTTAATGGAATACGACTTTCTGATCAAAATCACAACACCTGCCCTGCCTGTGGGGTCAGAGGCTAGGAAGGAGGTAGGGAAGTGTTTGGAGGCAAACTTAAGGGAGCCACCCGCTTTCAAAAGGGTTTCTTACAACATAATTGTATGAAAAAAGGGGAAATAGATCTGGTGCTATACCCTTAAAAAGAATAATTAATACCAATAAAGTGAAACAAATTGTGAAAAAAATGGTGAAATAATATAAAATTATCAGCACGCTGGTAAATAACAAGCTTATAAAACATAAAATGTAAAACACTGTGAAGCACAACGGTATTATATAAAAGGCAAAGAAGAACCGTGCTATTCTAAGTGCCTAGATCACTCTAAGTGCCATATATCGGGTGCTAAATATGCTGGTATCAGCTAAAAAAATTGCATAAAAGCTAAGCGTGAATACAATAATAAAGTGCAAACCAAAACGCAAAATGCAAAATGAGTGATGGGAGAAAGATCACTAAAAATCTGCAATTTCACCCCTTGGTAGGTTATTTGAGGTTTTTTGCGTGTGGATTGGATCAATGCCTCCTTGCTTTCAAAGAAGTGAAACCGGACAACAACATCCCTGGGTCTGGCTCCAGCAGGAGGTTTGGGGGCCAGAGAGTGATGTGCTCTATCAAGGCGCTAGTCTATGTCCACGACCGTGGGGGCCAGGGTGTTAAAGAGGCCCAGGATGTAAGGACGTAGATCAGAGTCTCCCACAGTCTCCGGGATACCTCTAAAGCGTAAGTTCTGGCGTCTCTCTCTATTCTCCAGGTCCTCCTGTTGCAGCTGTAGTTGGGAGACTGAGAGGCGGAGGTTATGATTGTCCTCTTCAACGGCTTGGACATAGCTAACCATCTCGTCAAATTTATTTTCGAGTGTGTTCGTACGCTCACCCAGCTGGTTAATCTCCTTTCTCAGTTCCACCGCAAGTTTATTTACCTCGGCCGAGACATTATTTGTGATCTGTTGAAGCAAAAGGTGTAGTTTGGCGTCCAACTTGGCATCCAAAATAGCAGGGGTAAGGATCCCCTGCATTGGGGGGGACCCGGGTCAGGGGCCTGGGGAGCATTAGCTGGGGGGGGTGCCAGAGCCCTCAATCCCCAGAGTTGAATCCATAATGGCGAAGGGATCCGGCGGGGAATGAGAGTGTGCAAGTTGAGATCTCATGACAAAACGATCCATAATAGGCCCTGTCTGCTGTTCAGGGATATGTTTGTAATGTTCCTGTTGCTGACCGATTTTTCCCATGGGGTGCTTTGGTACTGTAGAGATAAGAAAAGCTTACCCCCGGATCTATTAGTAACTAGCGTTGCTTAGCGAGGGTCGTGGAGAGCAGATAGACCCCTTAACTCATTTAAGAGCCATGATGGTTAAAGTTGATTGTGGTCATATTGATTACTGGTGACGGGCGCAGTCAATGCCAGGAGGTTTTATTACCCCTTCATCCTATGAAGCTGTGGTAATGGCAGCTATGAGAAACTGGGTGTAGCAGGGTGTAGCAAGATGGCCACCAGGATCCAATATAGGCCGGAGCCAGGGCCTTGCCTGGAGAGGGCTGCCAGAAACTATTGTTGCCTGGTGCAGTGGGATGTGGGTTTCAGTCCCTCAAAAACCCCCAGGGGTGTCCCAGTTAGGTATCCTCCTGGTGTTGTGGAGGGGGGATTGGAGGGGAGTAAGCAAAGGAGAGCTCAAATAGCCCCACAGGGGACTCACCAGGCCGGAGGGATGCAGAGTAGGGGATCCCAGATGATTCCTATGTGCAGAGATGCAGCGGATGCAGCGATTCGGTGGCCGAGTATGCCCCCTCCGGGTTGCCTGGATCCGCCGCCGGAGCGGCCCTCGGGAAGCTCCGCAGGATAGGCCGGGGATTATGGAGGCCTAGTAGGCCGCAAGATGGCGCCCATCGAGGCGCCTAACAGCGGCCGCAACGGACCGAATCCCTCGATCCACGGACAGCGGATGGCGGCCAAACCCCGATGGATCTGTGGAGGAGCTCCCGGGGAGCAGTATGGTCTAGGTTGTAGGCACCTAGGGCGATCTGGAGCGGAGGATGGCACCAGAATGTCAGAGGTCCGGCGGAGCTCTACAGGAAAGCGTCCGTCCTCGGTTCCGGTCAGCCACGCCCCCTCACCAGATTTTTTGACGACTCTCAGCAGTGGGGTCATTAAACACTTTTAGCAAAAAAATATACAGACTCTTCTCCTCCTTTTACCCTTGTGCTGTCCACCACTTTTTACAATCAGTGTATCAGTGCCATAGAGATAATATAGAGAACATTTTCTTTGCACAACATATTTATTAAATATAGCAAACAAATATACAATGAGTCATATGTCAAAACTCAGATGTGTATGTGCCTGCCCAACACTGGGTATGCTTAGCGTATACTATGGGGGCGTATCCGGCTACCGATAGCTAGCATGTCTTTCAGGCTGGAGAGCCAGAAACCGGAGGTGACACGGCGCCAGACCCAAAAGTGTAGTAATCTCTTGCGACACTTACAGGTCCGGCACAACGTCACTTCTAGTTTTGAGCTCTCCACATTTACATGGTAAAATCACCTGGGTGTAATGGGGAAAATGTGTGTGAAACTGTACATGTAAATGTATATTTCTCTCCTTTTTAATGTTATGTGTACATTCCTTTGGATTGCAGTTTTTGTGCAATTTCCAAATGTTGCTTTGTAACACTGTGGGCAGTATGCCAACACAAAAATAGGTCCAGACTTTTTAAGGTTTTTCAAAAAAATATGATGCATGTCATGCCTACTTGTTTTTGTTTGATCAAGTGTCAGTTATTGTGTGTACCCTGTTATTGACATTCTGGTTTAGCAATAGGGACATATTATATTCTAATTGATTATGGAGGGTAAGAATGATCTTATGAGAAAAAAATATATAAGTAAATATAAATTAAAAAAGAAATTTAAAAGAAGAATCACAATAAAATGATAACGAATAACATGATTAAAAATTAACAAAGGTCAGGTGTCGGCCATGGTGGGCCATGCGGACCAGGAACTAGTGGGAGGGTTTTTTATTCCACATGCTAAAAGAGATTTGCAGCACTAGAAGCTTAGTCAAATCATAATCAGCCACTCTTTAAACACCACTTCCCCAGGCAGACATAGGGGAAATTGCAGATGCCAGTTGAGGGTTCCCCACTGAAGAAGTATACCTGTATACATGTAGCGGTTATTAGGTTGTACCATGGTTTTACTTCATTAATTGAGCGATTGCAAGGGTGGGTCTACTCCTATAGTCACTATTGCACAGAACACAGTGTACACCAACTTCCAGGGGTAAGAGGACCATTGATCAGCGACCAGTGATCTGAGGAGCATCCCATAATACTCCCTGAAAATAAAAAGGAATCCTTTAACCCTCATGTGGAGAGTCTTACGAATTCTGTAGAGAAAAGTAAAAAAAAAGTAAAACTTATATAAAACAAATGTATTGACTTTAAAATTAACCTCCTTGGCGGTATTCCTGAGTGTGGCTCGGGGTGAGATTTCAGTACCATTAGCGGTAACCCCGAGCCACACTCGGGATTGCTTTACTGGATCCTGGAAGAGGTTACTTACCTGGCATCCCGCAATGTACTCCTACTGTGTACAGCGGACCGATCATCCACTCAATCCTCTGTGTGTTCCAGCTTCCTTTTCCTTCGAGCGTCGTGACATAGGGGGGTGGAACCGGCGGCAACTTCAAAAAGTATAAACCACAACACACACCATACATTGTAATCTTATTGGATTACATTACTGTATCTAATAAATTGACCTCAGTTTCCCCCCCTCCCCCCCCCCCAGTGCTTTATCCAGTGCCCTTGCATGCAGTTTTACTGTACTTTCTGCCTGGAAACTGCAGAATGACCATGGTACCAAAAAAGTGCACCTCTGCCTCAAAAGCAGTTTATGGCATGCTGGAAAACAGCCATATAATAAAAACCTCACTCTTGATGGGGTCCACCTGTTCAGGTAAGGGTTCCCACTTACAGAGTGGGATCTTCTCCTCAGATTGAGATCCTTTCTCCTTCTTCCCCCCCCCCCCCTCCTTCCTTTCCTTTGGTGAAGGTGGATAACCTCTGGAATTTACTACCTCAACTGACTCTTTTTTTCATTCCTTTTTTCATTCATTCATCAATTTTTTGTTTCCCTATTAATTTTTGTGTTTATTTATTTTGTGTTTATGGATTTTTTTGAATGTTCATTATTTATTAACCACTTGACACATGGACACTTAAACCCTCCTCGTGACCAGACCAATTTTCAGCTTTTAGTGCTCTCACATTTTAAATGATAATTACTCAGTCATGTAATACTGTACCCAAATTAATTTTTTGTCCTTTTCTTCATACAAATAGAGCTTTCTTTTGGGGGTATTTGATCACCTCTGGGTTTTTTATTTTTTGCGCTATAAATGAAAAAAGACAGAAAAAAAAACACATTTCTGTGTCTCTCTGTTTCTGTGATAAATGTTTGCAAATTATTAATTTTTCTTCATAAATTTTGGCCACAATTTATACTGCTACATATATTTGGTAAAAATAACCCAAATTAGTGGATATTATTTGGTCTTTGTGAAAGTTAGAGAGTCTACAAGCTGTAGTGCAAATTATAATAAAATGATCACACCTGATGTACTGGTGGCCTATCTCATTTCTTGGGACCCGAATAAGCCAGTAAAGTACAAATACCCCCAAATGACCCCTTTTTTGAAAGTAGACATTCCAAGGTATTTAGAAAGAGGCATGGTGAGCTTTTTGATGTTGTAATTTTTCTCGCAATTCTTTGCAAAATTAAGATTTCTTTTTTTTTCCACAAAATTGTCATTGTAATAGGTTATTTCTCTCACATGGCATGTGTATACCACAAATGGCACCCCAGAATACATTTTGATATGTGTGGGACTTTTCCACAGCCTAGCCACTAAGAGAGGCCCAACATGCATGGAGCACAATCACGTGTTCTAGGAGCATAAATTACACATCTAACTTGTTGACTACCTATTACACTTTTGAAGGCCCTGGAGCACCAGGACAATGACACGTGACACTGATGTGGCACTGATGACAGATGGCACTGATAGATGGCACTGATGACACATGACACTGATGTCGCACTGATGACAGATGGCACTAATACGTGGCACTGATGACATGTGACACTGATGACAGATGGCACTAATATGTGGCACTGATGACACGTAACACTAATACGTGCCACTGATGACACATGACACTGATGACAGATGGCACTGATACTGACAGGTGACACTGATGACAGATGGCACTGATACGTGGCACTGATGACAGATGGCACTAATATGTGGCATTGATGACACGTGACACAGATGTGGCACTGATGACAGATGGCACTAATATGTGGCACTGATAACACATGGCACTGATGTGGCACTGGCGACAGATGGCACTTATATGTGGCACTGATGACAGATGGCACTTATACATGGCACTGGGGACAGATGGCACTGACAGGTGGCACTGGGGACAGATGGCACTGACAGGTGGCACTGGGGACAGATGGCACTGGGGACAGGTGGCCCTGGGGACAGATGGCACTGACAGGTGTCCAAGGGACGCGGCCAGCACAGAATTTCTCCGATGTTTGCTTGTGGGAGCGCGCATCGCGGAAGTAAACAGGAGGACATCCAGGGACGCCCTACCGGCAATTGGCGTCCGTGCTGTAGCCATCTTTCGGCTATAGCACGGGCGCCTAATGGTTAATTAATTAATTTGCACTATATGTCACTTAATCTGTGATTTTTCTTTTTTTTTTGTTTATTGACATTTTTATTAAAATTGAAAAGAGAACATTGATACATAAACAAAAATATGCATATAAACATTTAGGTTTTGCATACAATACATAGTGTATTTGGGAAGAGAATATAAAAAAAATGAAAAATTATTCAAAAAAGTCACAGGGCTACCAAAACAGCAAAAACCTGAATCGTAAGCTATATTTCACGATGAAAACATAGGAAAAAGGAGGTGAGTATTTAAAAAAAGGTCAAGGAATTAAGGCAATAATAACAAGTAAAGGGATATCTAGCAGGTAAATAAATAGCTTAAGGTATGTGATATTTCAGTGGAAGAAATGGAACAGGTACCAGGATTAAGGTCTGAATGATCCATAGATCCCAGATTTTAGAAAATTGTGGGAGGGTATCGTGTATTATTGCGGGGAGACGTTCCATTCAACATATTTGTTCTAGCGCTTGTAGGACTTGAGAAAGAGAGAGTGGGGCAGAAGAGAGCCACCGTAAGGCAATAGCCCTTTTTGCAGCAAGTAGAATAAAGGTAGACAATTTTTGGGTGTGCTTGGAGAGTCCAGGGATCGGCAGGCTTAATAGAAAGTGCATAGGGTCTAATGGAAGGGAGATATTGAACAGATCTTGTATAAAGGTCTGAATAGTCAAACAGAATGGGCCTATCAAAGGGCATTCCCAAAAGATGCAAAAATGGGAGCCTATGTCTCCCTGGCATCTCCCACACACCCTAGGGGGGTCTTAGGATCGTATTTGTGTATAATTTCAGGGGTTTTATACCAGAAGAGTAATATCTTATCAGCCGTCTCTTTTTGTTCTACACATTGCGATGACCTGGAAATAGCTTCCCAAATCTTCTGCCAATGGGGAAGTGGGATAGAGCGGAAGAATGGGGTGTGTCGGAAATAGGGGTAGTGTTGTGGCGGAATCTATAGATGTCGGTAATCAGGTGGGTCTGGTATGGTCACTGAGCACATAAGAATTTGAATGGGGTGGGCTTATCAAGGTTTAAAGTGGGGGATTTAGAGTAGTGTCTGATTTTCAGATATGAATAGAATAGCTGTTTAGGGATCTGGTATTTCTTTTGCAATTCTTCAAATGATAGAAGCGTTCTGGTAAGGGGGTGTACAATGTTTCAAGATTTTTCAACTTATGTTTTTTTATTACTTCACTTGCACCATAGAGATATTTGATTGTTTTTGTTGCAGCTATTTTTTAATTTTTTCTGTGTTGCACTTTAGCGAGGTATAAACCTGTTTTCTACCATTATGGAAAACAGCGATAGAGAATCACTTGCAGAATTGAGTGATATCGATTAGTGGGGAAGTTCATCATCAGACACAGAAAGTGATTTCTCCAATGATTCTGTGACTGACATCAGTGATGTGCAAACTTGGTGCGCTATCAACTGCGGTACAGATTACGTAGCACCCCCAAGATTCCCATTTACTGGAACACCTGGTATCAAAGTGGATGTTGAAGATGACAACCCCTTGGCATACCTCCAACTATTTTTGACCTATGAGGTTATTGAAAAAATAGTTACGGAGACAAACCGGTACCGGGAGCAACAAGCTGCTATACCTCTGAGGGTAGCAGGGGGCTAGCTGTTGGCACCCTACATTGCTTTTAATTTCATTTTACTCTATTTTTTGTGATCACCAAGTCATTAATAACCTTTTGACTTTAATAAATTGCCATTTTATACCGTTTGACCCGCACCATGTGGAGCCCTTTTTTCTTTTTTTCCTTCTTTTTGGTCTAAACCCCCAAATATCCTCCTCCCCATTCGGGGGAGTTTGGAGTATCGGTGTAACGGGCCGTGTCTGAGCTGGACTACAAACAACCTTGATGTTCCATCTGTGAAATACATTATCGGGCATACAGCCGTTTGGAGTTCCTCCACCAGTTCAACAGACCTCCCTCCACATACTCCTTGGTCCCAGATTGTGACCTCAAGCCTTTCAGACTCAACTGTCATACGACTGTGTGAGTCCAACAGAGTTGGTAAGAAGTATTTATCTACCTTCCTTGATGTTTACAGTCAAGCAGATTCACATGAATACATCCGCCTAGTGTGATCTCTTCCTCCTTTGTGACGGTTCGGTCACCCCCGTGCCAGCTACATTGTGAAATTTGTGCTCAATTTTGGACTTTTTTCTCTAGGCATCTATATCATTTATATGATCTCTGTTACATGATTATCCTTTTAATTTATGTTGATTACACCTATTACCATTGAAGCGCTACACTATTTTTACTTTTTGTTTGTTGAACTTTGTTTGTTTTTGGTGTTGGCTGCTGTTTTGGCTGTTGAGGCCTTTCCTTTATATATATTTAACTATAGCGCAGTGTTTCCCCCTAATTGTAATTGGTCTTATAAGCTAGCTTTCGTAATGGAGAATTAACATTTGTGACATGGCAAATTATGAAATCTCGAAATGCAGCGCACATTCTCTTCTTCTTTAACAGGATAATAATGAAGCTGCTTTGCTGGTGATACTGATGGAGTTATTGCAAACAGATTTTCAAAGCCTTTTTTTTTCTAGTGATATCAAGAATAATATTATTATGCTTTTTTTTATTTTTTTATTTGGGCAAGTTACCACAACACCATTATCCCGTAGCTTTTAAGATCAAAGTTACAACTATGTTGGTGTTCCTTGTCAATTTTACATTGTATTTTTTAAATGTAACTGCCTACTCCCAAACTGTCATTTGAAGTAAAACACATAGCCAAGTATTATTCACCACAATTTTTTTATTGTGCCTTAAAAAAAGAAAACAAATAAAATTAGACATGTTATCTAGTAATAGAACTTAACCAAAAAGTTAATTCTATGCATCCAAAAATATAGAAAATATACCAAATCAAATCATTATTATTCAACCAACCTGCTTCTTAATATAGGGGGTCAACAATGCCAAGAGTTGGTGAAAGCAGGGATCCGTCATCTGGAGATAATTCCGAAAAACATCTGGATTATTCTCCTGGAGCTCCCATAGCAAAGGCATATGACATAATTGGTCTCAATTAATAAACAAACCAATTTTTGGTCCTCCTCCTCCTGTTCCTGGGCTGGACTTGAGTCAAAGCAATAACTCCAAGGACAATAATAAATAACACATTATCTCCTCTGATTCCACAACATGGCTGGTTGACTAACGGCTGTTCAGAAACTAACTGAAAAGCACAAAATGAAATGAAAAGAACAAATCAACACTCACCAAACTTCTACTAACACGAAATTAGCAGAAGGAGCCCAAAGGGTGGCTGAAAAACAACGTAGTACATCACTATGTTCATATTTGTTGGCAGACAATTCCATGCCGTTTGTATACAACACAAGTTTGGGCCAATGCCCCTCAGACAAAAGTCCACGGTTTTGTTGGACAACAATCTTATCGTGTGTACGAGGCTTATGACCAAGAACTAAGCAATCAAAGGCTACTGAGTTCTTGGTCTTGAGCTTGCAGAGACCTGGTGGCTGTCAGATGTTGCTTTGGCCCAGCTATCAGCTGCACTCCTGTGATCCATAGAAGTATAGCCAAAATAGCATTGGCTATGCTTTTCCTTTAACATGGCCATACAATTTTATTGTTCAGTTTCCTTTAGATTTACATTCAACTATTTAGTGCAAGAGCCTCCCTGATTGCATACAAATTGAAAGTGTTTAGGTTTGACCTCATGTTATATGGTTTTAGTAAATCTAAAATTTACAAGAAAATTGTATCATTTATGGCCCACCTATTACATCAGTGAGCCCTTGTACACACGGTCGGACATTCCGACAACAAAATCCGTTGGATTTTTTCTGACGGATTTTGTCCGAAACTTGTGTTGCATATACACGGTCAGACAAAGTTGTCGGAAAATCCAATCGTTCAGAGCGTGATGACGTTATTTCATTACGACGGGACTGCGTTCAGGCTAGTAGCCAATAGCTTTGGTCTAGGAATTTGATCTGAGCCTGCGTGGCACTTTGTCCGATCAGAATTCTCTACAAACAATAGGACAAAGTCCCATAGGACCATGTTGTCGGAAAATTTTATAGCCCAGCTCTAAAACTTTGTCGGTCGGATATTCCGTCAGAAACGGTCCGATGGAGCGCATACACGGTCGGATTATGCGACAACATGGTCCGATCGGACATTTTCCGTCGGAATGTCCGACCGTGTGTACAAGGGCTGAGACTCACTCAAACTATGTGTAATAAGATTGCAATTAAGAGGAACTGTTTATACATGGTGGTTTCTATTTGTACTGAGGAAAGGTTGTTTTACAAACTAAAAAGATAAGATTAATAGACAAATTGGCCAACGGTGCCTAAAATACCTCTCTCATGAACATAGAGTATACTATCCTTCAAATTTTTGACCTTAACCTAGCTCCCCATCACTGATTTACCATTTGTGCTGACAGCTAGGAAATTCTATGCATTGCATAGCAGGAGTGGCTGTCAAAATGAACCAAGTTCTGTTTAAAATGACCCTTTTAGGTAGTCTTGTTACATTGTTTTATATATTTTATTCATATTTCGATCAAATGTGTGACCTTTGATCTACATATCACATAAAGTAAGAATCCTGACAAATGAAAAAAAATACATCTTTAAATAAATGTATTTCAATTTAACCCCTTAGTTAGCTTTAATCAGTCCTAATATACTCCTTCCTCCCCTAGTTTTTATTTTTCTATTGATTATTTTTTACTAATACTAGTTAAATTTTTTGATTTCCATATTTCTTTTTTTTTTTTTACCACATAAAAAAAAGAGGTGTTTTTGTTTGCATATATCCTTGCTATGCCTTGTACAAGAAACATAATTTTGGTGTCATTTTAGACAGAGCAGCTTATTATAAAATGTATACTTTTTATTTACAGTAAGACTACTTCAAAAATAATATTGGTCTAAGCAGAAAAAAAAAAACATTTTACTTTGTTTGGTTTTTAAAATATATAAAGAAAAAAATTTGCAAGAAAATATTGCCTAATAAAAAACTAGTTTGCGCCCCCCCCCCCACCAAAAAAAAAGTATTGATTTATTATCATGGGTATGGTTGCTGAATAAACATGCCCATAGTGGAAATTGAAAAAATGCTCTAGTAAGGAGCATAAAAAGTACACGAGCTAAAATAGTTAAAGAAGTCCAGAAGAAAGTTTCTAATATTGGCATACATATGCGTGAATGTGGTGGTGGCCCATTAATTTAAAACAGCCTGGAGCCCAAGCAATTTTTAATCCACCACTGCATTTACCCAAGAAAAAAGTATGCAGATAAATAGTTCTGATATTTCTTTGATTCTACAAGCTGCATGTGTGTGCTGGGTCGGTGACACATAAACTATTAAAGTCAGAGACAGCCAGGTATAGAGCATGTTCACTTTGTGTTGAGTCGTGTGCATGGTAACTAAATTTGCACATTAATAGATGATTGAAAACAACAAGGCTTCACATTTTTTAATTTTGGAAAGTGAATTTTCACTTGCTAACTTAAATCATTCAATCTTATGCAAACAAAAATCCTGTTTTTAATTTTCCTTGTACATAATTGGGTAGCTTCCCTTTGTTCGCTAATTGAAAATTCACTTTGCACAGTGAACATTCTTTACTCTTTTAGTAAATCAATGCAACTGACAGTTTTTGTATTGCTCTCAGTACAGATTTTCATTAAATAGCTCATGTGCGCCCTAGTTTTGGAATAAACTACACAGGTAATTTTCATCTGATGCTACTGAGTGATTTGACCTCTTGTTAACAATTTCTTCATCTGCAGCAAACTGAAATCAATGCATTGCATAGGAGTCATCTGCCAACCAGTGAAGCAGTTTCTCAGTATCATGAGACCATATTGTCCAAGCAGTTTACACTTTGTGGATGATAGCAAAATTTCCCCTGGATCTTACAAATGAATTCCCAGCTGCTGTGTCAATATTTGCAATCCATTAATAGTAAATAGTGAAGATTTTCACCAATAGAATAAAATTGGTGGCACATGCACCTGAGTACAAGGTAGATTTTCCCGTCATTTAGGAAATTATGTTTTTCTTAGTATTACAACAACAAAATATACCAGGCTAACTATAACTGATGAAGAAAGACTATTCTCAATTGATTCTTAATAAAGACATATAGAATCCTTAGTAAATACTGATCCAAACACCGTCTTTCAATTCATGCTACAGCTACACTGATATTTTTTTCCCCGCAGAAACTACTAAAACCTCATAGCAAAGTAAAAAATGCCATATAGCGCTACTAAAGAATATTGTTGCTTTTTAGCCTCTAGGGAATATAGTAGAGTTATAAGAGGTGTTCCAGCCTGGGGGTAAAAAATAAAAGTCAGCAGCTACAAATACTTTTTATACTTGACTTCTAATAAATGGACACTTACCTGTCTAGGGAGCCCACAATGTTGACACCCCTGCCGATTTTTGGATTGGCTATCAGGTGCTGCCGCAGCTGTCTCCACTAAGGAAAACTGGCAGGGAAGCCTTTAGGCTTCACAAACAGTTCCCTACTGTGCATGCGCGAAGCACTCTGAGCTTTCTAAGGGGCCTGGCCTGGCAAAAACAGGTACCCATTCCCCCCTGAAAGGTGCCAAATGGGGCACCGGATGGGGGGAAGCATATAAACAGAAGTTCCACTTTTTGGTGGAACTCCGCTTTAAGTGAATGACATATACTTTGCAAAAATACTGCATTGACCACTTGATCTCTGGACGATTTTGTCCCCTTCATGACCAGGCCATTTTTTGCAATACCACACTTCATTACTTGAACTGTTATGTATGTTATGTTTTTTCCCACAAATAGAGCTTTCTGCATTTTTTTTTTAAATTGTGCACTATAAACAAAAAAAAAACCTGACGATTTTGAAAAAAACACAATATTTTTTACTTTCTGCTATAAAACACATCCAATAAATAAAATTGAAAAAAATGTAATTTCTTCATAAATTTAGGCCAATATGTATTCTGCTATGTGTTTTTGGGAAAAAAACACAATAAGCATATGTGATTGTGAATGTTATAGTATCTTCAAACTGTGGTATATATTTATGGAATTTTTTTATATTAGTAATGCCAGCGACTAGCTACTTATAGCAGGACTGGGATATTGTGGCAGACAATCAGACAATAACTGACACTTTGACACTTTGCAGGAACCAGTTACACTAATCAGGAATCAGTGCTTAAAATATGCACTATCACTGTAATAATGACACTGGCTGGGAAGGAGTTAAACATCTGTGGGTGATCAAAGGGATAACTTTTTATGTACTATGTTAGGTGCTTTTACTAAGGGAAGAGATGGATTTTGTACCCTGCTTTGCATAATCAGTGCCGAAGCAGCCCCCCTGGGAGTGCGCGCAATCACACACACACACACACACACATATATATATATATATATATATATATATATATATATATATATATATATATATATATATACACACACACACACACATCATTCTGCACAGGAGAGCCGCCCTGTAGCAGTAAAACTGCTATGTGGAGGTCTTTAAGTGATTAAGAAACTAACATTTGTTCTTTATTACTAACATACCATCTTACATATATATCCTTTGTGACATTTCAGTGCTGCTGATCTCTTGCAGACTTATTGTAGCCCCTTTCGTTCTATGTGTACTTCAGTGATGGCTGCATGGCCTTTCTCAAGCCAAATAATAGTGGGCCAAGCCTGTGCAATGTGTTTTGAAATGATCACTGGTAGTCTCAACTAAGTCTTTATGACCGGGTGACACCACAGCAGCAACCAGGGACAGATCATCTTATATCAGGAATTGCCTGAGTAAGGATCTTCATGAGAGGATCATTAAGGATTATTTAATAGAAACTAAAATAAAGATATTGAAATCAAATAAAATGTATGTGCCATGGTTTTTCATCCAAATAATAAATACTATTCATGTATGAAAAAAAATCACAAATATAAATAATCAAGTGCTATAAAACATGATTCCATATGTGATACTAGTTTAGTGGAAAAAATGATAAACTAATTAAATAATGAAAACAATCTATAAAAGTGCAGTCCCAAATGAAATTTCTCAGTGTCCAATATAATCCAAGTGAGAAAAAGTCTTCATGTGCAAACTCCTCCTTGTGCTCATCCCTTTGTGGATATTTACTGCTATGTATCCCCTTATTGTTCCACTATTCAATTTCACTCATGCTCACTCATCAGATGTCCTCTCACTTGATAATATGCAACCTCACACTTAAGTAAGGTCAAACAGTGCTTATAGTCCTATTATTATTATTTATAATTGTGTTTTTATTACATACAGTATATGTATTGTATTTATTAATTTGAAAGGAACAGCATGGCACAGTGATGTTGTCTAGTTTTGGTCAAAATGCACAGTATTATGGAAATGTGATGAGTGCCAGCAGCTACCATTAGAATAAGTAAGTGTTATTCAGTTGTTCGCAAGGTTAATTCGTTAAGGATATTGAAAAAAAAACATTTAAAATTACATTTAAATAATTAAAGCTTATTTAAAACTTTAGTAATTGAGTTTATGTATAATTTAATTTTACAAGGAAACACTAAGTTTAAAAAATTACCCCAAAAGTCTCCTAAATCAGCTATCAACTATTGAGTCATTTCTTGCTGCCCAGTCTATGGAAAGAGGAGATCAAACTCTGGTTTCTGATACGTGAATACATTCCAGCATTGTGCAATCATGGATGTTTACACTACTAAAAATCTCCTAAACTACTGAAAATTACCTGTATAGCATTGCTTTTAGATTTTTATGTTTTTAATATCCTGTAACTGTGTATCATGCTAGCTCTGTGCACACAACACACGCAAGCTTTTTGTTTTGCCCATGGTTTGTATATGATGAGTTAATTTTCACCAAAACATCTGAGGAATGCTATTTGGTATTCTAATTGGTGCAAACCAGAAAGAACAAACATCAGGAAATATATATATTCTTACATAGTATATTCTTTGGGCACACTCTAAACTTTGACATGTGTGCATGCATCCGAAATAAACTGCAGATGCACTCAGATTTAGACTACCAGCGTTACATTAACTTTACTTTTTCCCACTTTGTAGACATTCATGTGCAAAATTTGACAGATCATAACATTCTGATTCTGTCATTTTTTTTCTCTTTGAAAAAGTTTTGCTTGCTGATCCTCCATTCCCCCTTTATGTTTTGACATTGTTATTTTTGATTTTAGTATGAAGCTTGCAGTGCTGCTAGCTTTCAGTTCAGGGTGAGATCTTAATCAATCCGACATTTGCTTTTCATCTGAAAAGCTCCCAAATACAGAATTCTCCCAGAGGGTTGATTTTCATCTCCGACTCTCCGAGGAACCAATTCTGCACTGTGCCTGTGCTGTGTTTGAAAACAGCGGCTTTTCAAAAATAAATACTTTTTAGTTCAGGCATCAAGGAGTCACTGCTAGTCTTTCAAAACTATGCTTCCTTAGTTATTTATACTTATTTTGAATATATTAAACCGTGATGTACTGTAGCAGTAGGTTAAATAGGAAAATAGGACTTGGGCTGATTAAACAATATTAAAAATAAAAATTCTTACTTGAAACAGTTTTCAAATGCAATGCATGAATCCATACTTCACATCTCCTTTCTGAATAAAATATGAGGATTTGCCGCTGCAAGACCATCTCAGTTATAAATAAAAATCTAATGAAAAAAATAGGCTACCTAATATCTGCAAAGCAATAAACATAATAGCAGCTGCTGACAGCCATGGCTTTTAATGTGCTGGGGAGCTGTGTGCAAATATAAGGCATGGGAAATGTCAGCTCCTCATTTGCAAATTAAGATGTAGAAGAAATATCTGTGACAGTACATGCAACAGTTCATATTTGAAGTTTGGCAAGGCAAACTGACAGCATCGAAGGAACTGCAGTAGCCTAATCCTTGCTTCCTGCCTTCCAGCTACTGAGAGTAAGGAGGTGGAATTTAATAAATACATTATGAAGAAAAAAGCTGTTAAAGGGTAGCAAGATGGTTCATTTGCAAGCACCCTTGTTCAAAAATAATTAACTGGGTTACGTATACAATACACCGTTAACATTGACATCAAATCCATTTCTGGTTAAGAATAATTTAAGCTCCTTATCAGATTTTTTTTTTCTTTTTTAAAAAAGAATCGCTCAGCTGTCAGGCTTATGTAGTTACTGTGTATTTTTGTCCACATGGGAATTGAAACCTCTTATTTTTATACAGATTCATTTCAGAATCAATTAGAGTTGGTTGCAGTCTCGTCTCTCTTTGCTAGAGGGATTATCTGGGCACTCTGTGACATTACCTATGAATGAACATTCAATACACTTTAGAGGATTTTTTTTTTTGGAACAACGAGGAGGGAATTGAAATTCTGGAAGTGGCAGATGGCAAATAATCACCCACAGTCATCTTCAATTCAAGTAAAAAAGAATTTCTTTGTAAAATGATAATGTAGCTTATTTCAATGTTAACACAAACTTGGAAGCACGATCGAGGTCATGCACAATGTTGTAAATTTAAGCTTGCAAAATTCAGATAGTTGCATAGTTAGAACAAAACAACAAAAAAAGAAGTAAGTCCATCAAGTTCAACCAAAAGATGAAAATAAATAAATAAATAAAATGAAACAATCATGCATCCTCAAAACCCTAAACCTGAAAATGAACTAGAAAAAGGCAAAAAATAGCCTTGAATAGGGAAAACATTATTTTCTGATTCCCAAAGGCAAACTCGTACTCCTGATACATTGCTAAATTGTATGCATAGCCAAACTTTTTTTGAGAACCAGAGGTGATAGAACATTTATTTATAATGGATATTAACATATTCAGATATATGTAGAGCTGTACACACTGGTTCACTAATCCCTATATACATATACGTTTGTTGGTGAATTGTTTTTTCTCAGATTTTTTTTTAAATTATCTATGATAGAATTTTAACTTTATTGATTATCTGACAAACTGAGTTGGTGATTTTAAATGGTAGATAGGGGGAGTTAGAAGAGTTGTACACACTGTAAAATGTGCTTATCTGTGGATCTTAGTATGTGTTAAATGAATTACATCAGATATGCTTCAGGTGTTACACTTATCTGATTATGAGGTCATATACATTTTGCTTCCCCCACAATCCTTGCTCTACATTCTTTTCGAGTGAGATGCATTAGAGGGAGGGGATTACATGGGATGTGATGAGAGGAGTACATTTTTTATGGAACCAGTATTGGAATGCAACATCTTTCTTTGGTGGTGCTTTGGTGACAGCTGTCTTTGGGGGAAAGGGGAGATTTGGGACTTTATATGAGGCATAGGACCCGTAGGTAAACTGCCTCCCTCCCTGTTTGAAAATTCATTGAAGAAAGAGGTTTGGGACATTGTATGAAGCATACAGCTGGGAGGGTGGGGTGATCATGATGCAAATTGTGTCTGACCAGTTCAATATATAACTTTAATTACTGAATTTCAATACAATACAAATAAAGAGTATAATGGAAAAAAACGCATTCCATATATGATGTGTACAACCAAAACATCATAATAATATAGCTTAATAATCCATAATAATAATAATAATAATAACATCAGACACATAACCCATGTATCACACAATACATATATAAAAGTGTATGATTGTTACAACTTAGTGAAATTCCCCTCACTGTGCAGAGATGTCCTCTCACTTCCTGCTCCGTCCACATGATAAAAAGCAAAGTAGAATCTCTCCAATGGAACACAGAAGGTAAAAAATAAACCGACAGGTTTCAAAGATTCTCTACACATTCAAAAACAACAAAAAAGTTTTGTGTACATTAAAATTTCAGTTTTTTATGCTGTAGATATTGTAACTTTAATTCTAACATGGAGAATTAATTAGAATTTATTTATCATGTTAAATAAAAATATATACTAATTTTTATAATGAGAAATATGTACAAGCACAAACACAACTACATTTTGCTCTGGATAATGGGAATGGTGTGCTAAATGAGTTGAGAAACTTCACTAAATAAAGACTGTGGATATTCATTTAATATATCCAATTATCGGAAAAGGAAATCCTCTTTCACTTTGGATAATTAGATATGTGCTGATAATATAAGTAAATAGGAATTTTCTTTTCACATAATTGGAAAATTTAAGTGAATGTTCCCAATTTATTAAGTCCAGATGCCCTGCCAAGTGTACGTCCGATAAGACTGCCTTGGTGGGCAAAACAGCAGGATAGCAGTTGATGGAGCTTATCCATTAAGACAGAATCCATTAACCAAGTGAAACGATATCAGAAAGGGGCACAGAGGTAATAGCAAACATCTTGTGATATTTACTCTTAAGCAGGACATTGACATTTTGGAAGTGTGTAGCTCACAAGTAAAGGTTTTATAGGACAAAATACCCCCGCACTACAAAAAAGGAAGCCAAATAATAAAAAAATTAAGTGTACTAAAAGCCATGAAAATACTTATGTGAAATCACTAAAACACAGGATTAAGAGTGATCAAAAAATTAAAGTGACTGTGTGCCAAACAATTGCTAAATAAACTTACTATTTTATCAACCATAAAGTGCCTTTGTGCCTTCCTTTGTGCATAAGTAAATCATAAATCACCAAAAGTGCTGCAGTGTTTGATCATACAGTTGCATGCTCCAAAAAAATCTGACCCTATGAATCAATGTCATAAATCCATCATCCATAGTGCATATGTTTCCAACAGCTCTGTGTCCCAATCAGGTGGATCCTCACCTCTTTTGATGGAATTCCCTATTAGTTAAGTTCAGAGGAAGCACAACAATGAACCCCCAGCATGGATCCCTGCCCTCTCTCAAGCTAGCTCTGGCACTCCACACATAAAAACTCTTATATGACTGGCACATACATCTGTGGAGTAGCTCACAGAAATAAAGAGAATCTCACAAGCTATACCATTGATTTATTAAGCTTGTACATAAAAAACGCACTTATGTTCTAAATGCAATACACAGCTTAAATAGACACATCCACAGTAAGGTTCAGCCGATAACTGCAGAGCCTCTGTGTCTCCTCCTAATATGTGGTGACCTCAATAATCCCGCTGCTCTGATACATTGCATCCTCTGGACTTTATCAGAGGGTAGGCTGGGCTAAGAACTTGACCACACGCAAGCTAACTGTTAAAAAAAATCCCCTGTGTGCTCAGCTAATTACAAAACTTGCTGGGTGGTTACTAAAGAGATTATAAACTAGTCAAATACTAGATAGCGAGCTCTGTGCAATATTCTTTTAGAGCCATATTTAAATATATATATATACACAGTAAAACAAGTGTTAAAATAAATCTCCTCTATTTATTGTATAGTGACTACTTCAATTATAGTTAAATAAGATAACCAGAAGTACATCTATTAAAAATATCATAAAACTATATAAAATAACCTTTATATATATATATATATATATATATATATATATATATATATATATATATATATATATATACTGGGGTACTGGGGAGCCTAAAACCTCGACTAGTAAATAAAATCTATATTAATATTACCCTTACTTTCACATCACCAATAAAGCAAGATCAAATTCAATATTCATCCCTCTTGGATTTAATATTTTGGTTTTATATATCCATCAGGATTTACATGTACTTAATTGCCCAAAACATTACCTCCTCTCCAGTGTCTACTCACTTTTTCAAAGCCTCAAAATTTCAAAGCACCTGTATTTTTATTATGTAGCATCCTAAAATGTTTAGAGACTACATTTTTGATACCCTTTTTTAATGTTTTTTAATGTTTTAGGCATGTTCCCACATCCGCATCCTTAATAAACTAGCCATGCGTCCCACGTATTGAAGTCCACATGGACATTCTAACATGCATATAACACCTTTAGTAACACAAGAAATAAAATCCTTCTTAGTGTACATTTTTCCTGTTGCTGTAGCAGCAAAACTATTTCTTCTCCTTTCATTCAATCTAGTTTCTTTACAACTCACACATCTATCACATGCATAAAAACCCTTTTAGTTAAAAAATAAGTAAATTATGATTTTTTGGAGGATCTGACACTGATTTGACAAGTATTCGAATTTCTATGAGAATTGTTTTCAAAGTTTTATTTTTGATTAATATTTTCCAGTACTCTTTTATGGTTTTTTTTTTTCTATTCTTTAATGTTGTACATTATAGTCCATAATCCCCATATACTTCCTGTTGGGTACAGTTCCTTCTTAATCTAATGAATTGTTCTTGTGGAATGTTTAAAAGCCACAACCTATGATGGCAGCTACCTTGTGGGATATACCCAGTTTTATTTATTAGTGTAAAATATGCTTGAGTATAAAAATGTCATCATGGTACTCAATCTCAAGATCCAAAAAATTTATTATCCTTTTATGTTGCTTCCAAGGTAATTTAATATTCTTTTGATACATATTTATTTTGTTTTTAACACTTACAATGACCTCTCATCCCCTTTCCATATTTATCAATGAATCTACAGTAAGATTTGAGTTGGGGGTAATTCCTTAGTACAAGTTCTTCTTCCCATTGTGACATAAATATGTTTGCAACACTGGGAGCAAACTTGGCTCCCATAGCAATTCCAATCTTTGTAGAAATGGTAGTCAAAAAATAATTGTGGCTTAAGGAAACATTTCTTTATGCTTCCTTTTCCAGTCTAAGAATTTATTTAATGCCCACTTTGTAGCATTGATCTCTTTTTCATGATTGATAATAGTGTAAAGGGAGTTGACATTCGCCGTGACTAGCATACATTCATTCTCGCATTTTAAATCCTTTAGGATTTGTATTAAATGCTTTAAATCCTTCAGAAAAGCTTCCATTTTCTGTATTAGCGGTTGGATAAAATAATCAATGTATTGTCGTAAGTGTGCACATAATCTATCTATTCCATTGACAATTGGCCTTCTGCGTGGGTTCTTTTTTTAAATGTATTTTGGTTCATAATATACATCCAGAGTTCTGCACGCTGAAAGTGTTAGGAACTTTGCTTCCACATATAAAGGTGCCATTCCAGTGTAGAGTAGAAATCCGCTGCGACAGATTTTTGGTAAAATATGATAAATCTACATTTTATTTATAGCATTATTTATCCTGCCAATTAAGCATTGTGTCGTTGGACTTTCACTTTTTGTTGATGCCATCACTTTGACATGCAGTTGAGATGTTTCTAAGATCATTCAGAAATGTATTTAAAGGTGCATTAACCTTCTTCTGACCTACATTTGATCTACTTTAAAGCGGAAGTCCACCCTAAAGTGGACCTTCCGCTCATCGGAACCCTCCCCCCCTCCGGTGCCACAATCGGCACCTTTCAGGGGGGAGGGGGGTGCAGTTACCTGGATAATCCAGGTAACTGCACCCACTTCCGGGATAGCTCTCTGCGGAAAGGGGCGTAACTTACGCCCCTTTCCGCAAGTGCCCGCCCCTTCCCGCAAGTGCCCCGCTGCCTGCTGGGAAACACACAGATCCCAGAGGCAGCGGGGAGCGTCCTTATTGCGCAGCGCGATTCGCGCATGCGCAGTAGGGAACTGGGAAATGAAGCCGAAAGGCTCCATTTCCTGATTCCCATACCCAAGATGGCGGCGGCAGGACCCGACAGACGACCTAGAGATCGGCTTCGGGTGCCGACATCGCGGGCGCGCTGGACAGGTAAGTGTCACTATTTTAAAAGTCAGCAGCTGCAGTATTTGTAGCTGCTGGCTTTTAAAAAAAAAAAAAAAAACGCGGAGTCCCGGTGGACTCCCGAGATTTTCCATATCCATAGACTTGTAAAGGAATGCAAAACCTGCTTGATGCAAACAAAAGCTTGTCAGCACATGCTCCTAATTAGATTGTCAGTTTCTTGCTTATAACTGAACAGATAGATTGATCCAAGATGGGTTTCATCTCAGGCACATATACTACTAAACAATTTTACAACAATTAATATCCACTACTCATGCCAGCTTTTAACCATCTGCAGTAAAACAACTAGGATGAATTAGGTACAAAAGCCAGATAACCTACCATTATGCTTTTGAGTTGTTGCAGAAACAATTTAGTACTGTCCATGATACTTTTTGTATTTGCAATTGTGTCCACTCCTTCAAGGTCCAAGCAGTACTAATTCACAAAAGTTTTAGCAGAATATAAAAAAAGACAATCTTTGAGGGAAAGAGGAAAAAAACAAAAAAAAAATACACACACAAACAAATATACACAACAATGGTAATAAAACTAGCATAGTTAGTGAGTTTTATTACCACTGTTGTGCACATTTGTTTGTGTGTGTTTTTTTTACATTTTACTAAAACTTTTGTGAATTAGTATTACTTGGACCTTAAAGAAGAGGACATATCCCAAGACCTTGACCTGAAAAATTGTATGTTAGTGCAATTTAAAAAAAGTAAACAGTACTTAACTGTTTCTGTTGCAGGTGCACTATATTTAAAACAATCACCTCAAGCCAGCTGTTGCAGGAACTAAAGCAGAAGGAAGAAACCCACTCAATGCTGGAATTACATAGAAATGACTGATTTATAATGTACCTAATGATAGCCAGTGTCAGTGACTCAAGGAAAGAGCTCTACCTACTTAGCTGCCTACTAAGTCTAGGTTAATAAGTCTTTCAAACCTCTAATTTAAAAAAGAGATTTTATGGTACTGGTTGTCATGGTTGTCATAAAGAAAACATGTACTAAACTTTGCCTCTTTTAACCACTTTAGCTCTGGGAGATTTAACCACCTTCATGACCAGGCCATTTTTTTTCTTTTTGGCACTGTGTTATTTTTAACTGACAATAGCATGGTCATGCAACGCTGTACCCAAATGAATTTGATGTAATTTTTTCACACAAATAGAGCTTTCATTTGGTGGTATTTCATGACCACTGGGTTTTTTATTTTTTGCAATATAAATGAAAAAAGGTGATCATTTTGAAAATAAAACAATATTTTTTACTTTCTGCTATTAAAAATATCCAATATTCTTTTTTTAATCTAATTTGTTCATAATTTTAGGCCAGTATGTATTCTGCTACTTTTTTTGTCAAAAAATCCCAATAAGTTTACAGTGGTGTGAAAAAGTGTTTGCCCCCTTCCTCATTTCCTGTTCCTTTGCATGTTTGTCACACTTAAGTGTTTCGGAACATCAAACCAATTTAAACAATAGTCAAGGACAACACAAGTAAACACAAAATGCAATTTGTAAATGAAGGTGTTTATTATTAAAGGTGAAAAAAAATCCAAACCATCATGGCCCTGTGTGAAAAAGTGATTGCCCCCCTTGTTAAAACATACTATAACTGTGGTTGTCCACACCTGAGTTAAATTTCTCTAGCCACACCCAGGCCTGATTATTGCCACACCTGTTCACAATCAAGGCATCACTTAAATAGGAGCTGCTTGACACAGTAAGGTCCACCAGAAGATCCTTAAAAGCTACACATCATGCCGAGACCCAAAGAAATTCAGGAAAAATTGAGAAAGAAAGTAATTGAGATCTATCAGTCTGGAAAGGGTTATAAAGCCATTTCCAAAGCTTTGGGAATCCAGCGAACCACAGTGAGAGCCATTATCCACAAATGGCGAAGACATGGAACAGTGGTGAACCTTCCCAGGAGTGGCCGGCCGGCCAAAATTACCCCAAGAGCGCAGCGACGACTCATCCAAGAGGTCACAAAAGACCCCACAACAACGTCCAAGGAACTGCAGGCCTCACTTGCCTCAGTTAAGGTCGGCGTTCATGCCTCCACCATCAGGAAAAGACTGGGCAAAAATGGCCTGCATGGCAGAGTTCCAAGGAGAAAACCACTGCTGAGCAAAAAGAACATCAAAGCTCGTCTCAATTTCTCCACAACACATCTTGATGATCCCCAAGACTTTTGGGACAACATTCTGTGGAGCGATGAGACAAAAGTGGAACTCTTTGGAAGGTGTGTGTCCAAGTATATCTGGCGTAGAAGGAACACTGCATTTCATAAAAAGAACATTATACCAACAGTAAAATATGGTGGTGGTAGTGTGATGATCTGGGGCTGTTTTGCTGCTTCAGGACCTGGAAGACTTGCCGTGATAAAAGGAACTATGAATTCTGCTGTCTACCAAGAGATCCTGAAGGAGAATGTCCGACCATCTGTTCGTGTACTCAAGCTGAAACCAACTTGGGTTCTGCAGCAGGACAATGATCCTAAACACACCAGCAAGTCCACCACCGAATGGCTGAAGAAAAACAAAATGAAGACTTTGGAGTGGCCTAGCCAAAGTCCTGACCTGAATCCTATTGAGATGTTGTGGTATGACCTTAAAAAGGCCGTTCATGCTCGAAAACCCTCTAATGTAACTGAATTAGGACAATTCTGCAAAGATGAGTGGGCCAAAATTCCTCCAGGACGCTGTAAAAGCCTCATTGCACGTTATCGCAAACGCTTGGTTGCAGTTGTTGCTGCTAAGGGTGGCCCAACCAGTTATTAGGTTTAGGGGGCAATCACTTTTTCACACAGGGCCATGATGGTTTGGATTTTTTTTCACCTTTAATAATAAACACCTTCATTTACAAATTGCATTTTGTGTTTACTTGTGTTGTCCTTGACTATTGTTTAAATTGGTTTGATGTTCCGAAACACTTAAGTGTGACAAACATGCAAAGGAACAGGAAATGAGGAAGGGGGCAAACACTTTTTCACACCACTGTATATTGATTGGTTTGTGCAAAACTACAAAATAAAGATTATATAGTGGAATAAAAAAATAATAATAATGGTGGCGATCAGAGACTTATAGCATAACTGTGATAGTATGGCATGCAAATTGACATTAACTGCCACTTTTGCCACTTTGTGGGAACCAGTGCCACGAATGCAGTGGTCAGTGCTAAAAATATACTGTACACTGTCACTGTACTAATGACACTGTCTCAGAAGGGGTAAGCATCTATGGCGATCAAAGGGTTAAATGTGTGCCTAACCAGCGTTTATTTGTATACTGTGAAGTGCTTTCACTAAGGGATTTGACGGCTTTTATTCCCTGCTTCACAGGGAAAACAAATCGGCACATCCTCGCTGATAGGACAGAGCTGTGTATTGTTTATATTGACAGAGCTCTGTCCTGTCTTCCTCCTCACGGATCAGCGGGTGTCACGTTCAATCATTGGCCAGCACATGCTGATCAGCTTATGCTGTGGCTGATCACATCACAGCCGATGCACCAGCGGCATACCTGTGTCCCTTACCCGGAAGTGCTGGATCCCATACTAGATACGTGATCTGGCACAGGAGAGTTGCTCTGCAGCCATATACCTAAGTGAGTCAGCAAGCGGTTAAAAATGTAAATTCGTTATAGTCTTCCATACTTTGAGCATTGTCATTCACTATATAGCACTGACCTGGAATAAGTATGCAGATCAGAAGTTCTGACTAGCGGTTTCTCCCAATCAATAAATTAGGAAACATTGACAGCCAGGCAACTATCATTTTCAAAAGGAGATAAACAACTCAAGCTTCTGTATTTCTCTTAGTACAGATTTCCTTTAAAGGAGATATTTAAAAAGAGGTTATTCAAGCACTTATCATAACTATGAGGTCCTGTTTTCAATGGTTTGGTATCAGGTCTTAAAAAATGTGATCGATTTGCTTAAAGGAGGAAAAAACATTCACTTAGCAAAGTGTCCATTTAGCTTTGTGAATAAATTTATGCTGATTTCATTTCTTACATCTAATCATATAAAAGGTAATTTAAATTTCCCCGCATGCAGTTCGGAATTTTAATGAAGATAGCTCCATTTATTTGTTGATATGTGTATGTAGCCAAATCAAATTTTTGTATTATACATGCATGGCTTAAGATAAGCAGTGAAAGCTCCCAAAAAATCCAAAAGGTGTTAGGTTGCTCAGGCGCTTACCTCAGAATAATTGTTAAAGTGGGAGTAAACTCCCATGCATAATTTTTACCTATAGGTAAGCCATACCTATAGGTACTGTAATTATCACCTATATGTGCACCATTTAGGAGATATTTACTATTCACGCAGTCGGTGATGTCACTGGCACATGCGCTCTGAAGAAACAGCCACCCGTGCCATTCCTTCAGAGTCCTGTGCCATAAATGCAGCTCCGGGCACTCGCACAGTCGGAGTCCGCTAACCCAGAAGGAAGACTAGGTGAAGATGGAAGCACCTACAGATGTATCAGCACGGCCCTGGAAGGGCTTTGTTCTAAGGTAAGTTTCACATAATGTGCTAGTGTGCAATGCATATGGTTCACAACTAGCACTAAAATTAAAATAAAAAGTTAAAAGTATTTATTAAGTCTGTTCAAAATAGTTTTCAACCAATTATCTTCCTCAACCCCTAAAACAAAAAAGAAATCATACAATCCCATATACACAATGTTTTACCTACAGTTGATCCAGAGGAAGGCCAAAAACCACAGCAAAGGGGGGCGCATGCGCGGCGCGATGCGGGACGGACGTGTCTGAGATCAGCTCCGTCTGACCCGGTCTGCCAAGCCGGATTTCCCAGGGCTTTTCGCCTCGCTCCTGGCTGAAAAACATCCAGCACCCCTGCGGAACATACCTGCACATGCCAAACCACAAAAAACGGAGGATTAACCGCCCCAAACACACCGCAAGCCTTCTTCATATCATGGAGAAATCCCAGGCTAGAAAGTCTCAAGATGGCGCCGGTGCCTCCGTGACTACAGGCCTCCCCGCGCTGTCTCAGCATACCACTCACAGTGAGTACTCCTCTCCTCTCTCCAAGGCTGACCTAGACAATAGCCTCACAGCTATATATGAGAAACTTGCAGACAAAATACAGCAGGAACTGCACAAAACAACCAGCGCTCTCACACATGAGATTGCAAACATAGGCAGCCGCACCGACATATTGGAAACCAAACATGACGAACTCTCTCTTTCCCACAATGACCTCAGGAAAGATTATGAATCCCTGGCCGACAGCTTTGCGTTTATGCAAGCTCAAATGGAAGATTTGGACAATAGAAACAGACGCAATAACATCAGAGTCCGCGGTATTCCAGAGACGGTTACCGACCTCGCACCAAATATCTCCAAGCTCTTCCAAAATTTACTGCCAGATAAGCAAATAACTGTTTTTACTTACGACAGAATTCACAGAGCCCTTCGTCCCAAACCAACACCTGACAAACCTCCACGCGACATTATCATGTGTATGAAGGACTTTCTACTAAAAGAAGAAATTATGCGTGCCTCACGTAATACCCCTAACATTGTGTTTGAGGGCCACAGGATCCAGATTTACCCAGATATATCCCCAGCTACACTTGATAGGAGACGCAGGATGAAAGAGGTCCCCTCCATTCTACAAACAGCCAGAATAAGATATCGCTGGGGCTTCCCCTTCAAACTGTCAATAATACATAACGGCTCAACCTACACTGTCTACAACATAATTGAGGGTAAAGAACTTCTGGTTAAGCTGGGCCTTCTAGACCCCGAGCCTCCTGCCAGACCTATATCTACCCCACGCTCTTCGCCGATCTGGTCAACACCAGCTTCAAGACGTCCCCAGAGGAGTCAAGTAAGATGGCGACAATCCCCTCAGAACTAGCACCTTTCATCATTTGAATGTTATCAACCTCATCACCATCCCCATGGTCACAACCAGAACTCCAATCAAGTTAACTGATACTTTCCACAGGTCGTTGCTTAAACCATCGTATCTGAGAGAGATGGACTCGGATCCTCCCCCCTTTTTCTCCCCCCCCCCCCTTTTTTTTTTTTTTTTTTTTTTTGAGGACGAATGGTATTGATTGGATTCAACACTATTATGACCTATCATAATGGTTATACACCTAGTTCCCGGTTCGATCTTGCCGGAAAGACTCCTTCTCTGCCTTTTTTTCTACTTTTTTCTTTTTTTTTTCAGTTGTCTGATTTCTCTCTCTGGTGGGGTGGGCCGGGGGCCCGGTGTTGGGGAGGGAGGGATTCCTCTTTTTTTTTGTTTTTTGTCCCTCTCCCCCTTTCCTCTACTCTTCCCCCATATGTCTTCGTGACGTGTGGTGGTAGTAGAGTTGATGGCTGTGGGGGGAGGGGGGGAGGGGTTCGGGAGGTTTGATTAAAAAAGAAATACAATTTTTCTATGTGCTTGGCTTATCCGCCGTCGCTGGTTTGTCCCCACACCCGACCCGGTGCACGACGCCCTCTCCCCTTCATAGGGTGTGCCTCGTTGGCACTGCGGAACGGGTTCAGGACATATTTGTCCTTCAAATTTTATTGTTGGATCATCTGGCCTTTTGCCATATGACCCCCTCTTTGATTTCAAATATTCCAGTTTTTGTACTATTTTGTTATTTGGCCATTTTGGCCCAGTTTAAAAAATGCATTGTTATTATTGTTGTTTACTCTACTTTGGTATTATGGTACATTCTCACCATTACTTATGTGATACCTCTTGATTGCATCTCATATCCCACTATCCCCATCATACTCACAAGATCCACTGTTTCTACCTCTACCACAAACGTGGGCTTTCATTACGATTCATCCTCCCCTCCCACACTCCCACGTATCCCCCCTCAACAGAGAATTAGCTCCCAATATGTTACCCCTATTGGTAACATTCCTCTAACATATCACACTCAAATCTCTCCTAATGGGCCTTAAAGTACTCTCTCACAATGTCCAAGGCTTTAACTCCCCTCACAAACGTAAAAAGGCCTTCCAACACTATAAAAGACTGAAGGCAGACATTATCCTCATGCAGGAAACACATTTTTCAGCCACAAACCACCCAAAATTTTTTGATAAATCTTACAGCCAAGTATATTTTACCACATTCCACAACAAAACTAGAGGGGTAGCCATTTTTGTCCGCAACTCTATCATTTTTGATATCCAGAACATCTACAAAGATGAAGATAGCCGCTTCATCATAATAAAGGGTACCATCAACAATCGCCTTATCACAATTTCATCATTATATGCACCCAATGAATCCCATCACGCTTTTTTCTCCAAATTTTTTGATACCCTGGAAAAATTCAATTCCCCGCACTTGATTATAGCTGGAGATTTTAATCTAGCTGCTCATCCAGCTTTGGATAGAAGCAATGCAGCACCATCATCTAAAACCTTTTCCAAATTCATGAATAGAACTCTTAACAGCCTGCAACTGATAGACACTTGGAGGGCACATAACATCGGCATCAGAGAATACACTCATTACTCTTACCCTCACAACTGTTATGCCCGACTAGACTACTTATACTGCACACCCATCCTACTCGCTAATTCATCCGAAGCACTTATCCACTCCTGCCCATGGTCTGATCATAATATTGTCTCAATCGACTTCTCCCACATAGGTCTATCTCCAACCCCTTTTAACTGGCGTCTAAATGACTCGCTACTAACAGACCCCTCCATCATTCAAAAGGTCTCTACCCATATCGATAATTACTTTCAAGATAACTCTACAGACGATGTATCTCCCACGACTCTTTGGTCTGCACATAAAGCAGTCTTGAGAGGCCACCTCATTCACATAGCGGCTACCAAAAATAAAGAGAGACTTGCTACAATTAAGGGCCTTACTAGAGATCTTGATCTCCTATACCAAAAAATACATTTTTCACCATCACAAGAAATCAATTCTCAGATTCAGGAAAAACGCCAACAACTTGACACTATCTTATCTGCTAACACTGAAAAGGCCCTTAGATATTCTAAAGCTAAATTCCTACTACATGGCAACTCTGCATCTACGATGTTCGCACGAAAACTCAAACAAGACATTAACCCACCACATTTATACAAATTGCGTGATAACAATGGCAACATTGTTTCTCACCCCCAGGAAGTTATGGAAATCTTCACAACATTCTATAAAAATCTTCTATCTGACCCAAATCCCCATCCTCAAACCCCACCTCTTGATTGGATAAACAACCTACACCTCCCATCCCTCACGAATGATCAAATTAATTCATTAAAAGACCCATGCACGGTTCCTGAAATCACAAAAATCATTAAATCCCTTAAAACCACCACTGCCCCAGGCCCTGACGGCTACACATCTTCCTACTATAAAAAATTCACTCCCCTCCTTGCTCCCAAATTAAAGCGGAGGTCCACCCTAAAATGGACCTCCGCTCATCGGAATCCCCCCCCCCTCCGGCGCCACAATCGGCACCTTTCAGGGGGGAGGGGGGTGCAGTTACCTGGATAATCCAGGTAACTGCACCCACTTCCGGGCTAGCTCTCTGCGGAACGGGGCGTACGTTACGCCCCCGTTCCGCAAGCGCCCGCCCCTTCAGCAAGTGCCCCGCTGCCTGCTGGGAAACACACAGCTCCCAGAGGCAGCGGGGACCGTCCGGATTGCGCCGCGCGGCTCGCGCATGCGCAGTAGGGAACCGGGAAATGAAGCTGAAAGGCTCCATTTCCTGATTCCCATACCCAAGATGGCGGCGGGACCCGGCAGCCGAGCGAGCGATCGGCTTCGGGTGCCGACATCGCGGGCGCGCTGGACAGGTAAGTGTCACTATTTAAAAGTCAGCAGCTGCAGTATTTGTAGCTGCTGGCTTTTAAAAAAAAAAAAAAAAACGCGGAGTCCCGGTGGACTCCCGCTTTAACTAATCTTTTCAACTATATTCTTCGAGGTAACCAGTTCCCCGAGGAAATGCTCCTGGCCAACATGTCCTTAATCCCCAAGCCACATAAAGACCATTCCCTTCCACAAAATTTCCATCCAATATCTGTTCTAAATAACGACCTTAAAATATTTGGCAGATTGTTGGCAGATAGACTTGCAGCAGTAATAAACAGCCTCATCCACATTGACCAGACTGGTTTCATTCCTAATCGTCAAATAGTTGATAATATCAGACTTGTCACCAATATCATACAAGATGCTAATCTGCATGCTAAACCAGTTTGTCTCCTCAGTCTAGATATTCATAAGGCTTTCGACAGTGTCAATTGGTCCTACCTTAATTTTCTTCTTCCCAAATTCGGAATCCCTGACAAATTTCTACATGGCTTTAATGCCCTCTATCACTCCCCACACACCAGGATCAAAATACCTGGCATAAATTCAAAATTTTTCCCTCTTAGCAGAGGCACCAGACAAGGCTGCCCTTTATCCCCCCTCTTATTCGCCTTAGCCATAGAACCCCTAGCCCAAGCATTAAGAAATAACATCAATATCAAAGGGTACGCCAAAGGTCCCCATGACTTTAAGTTGAGTTTATACGCTGACGATGCTCTAATATTTCTATCTGACCCTCTCATTTCTATACCTAATCTTCTCTCTGAACTAAACGATTTCCAAAAGCTCTCGGGTTTAAGCATTAACATTAGCAAATGTTCAGCCCTTCCCATTAATATCCCCCAAAACATACTACACCTCCTACAACTAAACTTCCCATTCACTTGGACCACAAGCTCATTTAGATATCTTGGTATTCACATCTCCCCCTCTTTCAAATCCCTTTATAAGGTGAACTACCCCCCTTTATTTTCCCACATAAGCTCCCTACTAGATAAATGGTCCTCATACCATATCTCCTTTTTGGGCAGAATCTGTGCCATTAAGATGTCCATAGTTCCTAAACTTTTATACTATTTTAGAGCCCTCCCCATAAACGTCCCCAAAACTAGAATTCTAGCGCTTCAAAGAGAAATAAACAAATTTATATGGGCTAATAAAAAACCCAGATGCAGCAACTCCCTCATGCACAGGCCGCAGGGTCTTGGCGGCCTTGGTCTTCCAAACATCTGGCATTATTTCCTCGCAGCCAAGCTCTCCCAAATTTCCCAATGGCATGCCCCTACACATAATATCCCATGGAAAACATTTGAATCATCTTCAATCCTCCCTCTATACCTACAAGGCCTTCTATGGTCGGATCACAGCAATTTTCGTACTTTAAATAAAGCTAACATGATTGTTGCTCAACTTTTCCAAATTTGGACAAAGATCAAGGATACATTTAACCTTGCATCTACCATTTCCCCACTAACCTCATACTTGGGTGATGAGAGATTTTCACATTCTTTAGATGTCTATAATCAATACGCTCTATGGTCCAACAACAAACTCTCCACATTGGGCTCCTTTATCTATAAATCATCTTTCCCTACATTTAACTCACTTCAAATTAAATATGACCTTCCCCCTACGGAACTCACACGTTATAACCAAATTAAACAATTCTTTGCCCTTCACTATACCTTACAATCCCTCTCTTCAGAAACACTCTTTGAACATATCTGTTTGCATTCCTCTAGAGACAGAGGTCTCATCTCACAAATCTATAACCTTTTAAACTCCTCCTCTATCCTGGAAAAATCTGCCCCAATGCTACACTGGGAGGAGGAACTTAACTGCTCTTTCACCCCAGAGCTTTGGAACGAGATGACTGACAATCTCCGGAAAAGTAATATAGCAATTGCCTTTAGAGAAACCCCTCTCAAGCTATTTTCAAGATGGTATATGACCCCTACCAAAATTCACTCCTTTTATCCCGATACTTCCCCTAACTGCTTTAGGGGTTGCACAGAACCAGGCACATTTGCTCATATTTTTTGGAGTTGCCCTCGTCTTCAACCCATATGGCAAGCAGCTATCACCAGATTTGAACTATCCTCAAATCACAAGATCTCCCTCACACCACAAGTATGCATATTGTACGCCAATCTCCCAAACACTCCTGCACCTTGCACGAGACTGTTTCACTCTCTCATTAGCTCGATACAATGGATGATTGCTTTAAATTGGAGAACTGGTTCCCTTCACTGGTCGCAAGTTTTAAACCGTATGGAAATGCTCAAGTTATCAGAAAGAATTCACCACACCCTACATGATAGTATGCACATCTTCAACAACAAATGGTTATACTGGTCCCTACCTTGATCACACTCTGGTATCCTCACCCGAATTCACACTTCCCTCTCTATGACTTGTCCATAAAATCGTAATTTTATTATCTGTATCACTTTACCCATCTCCTCAAATACTTGTACCACCCGATTATTATGTAATCTCTAGCTTGTATTGTCACTTATGTTTTTTCTTCTATATCTATTGAGAAATATTTTCGTATGCATTTTATTTGTATTTTCTAACTGACAAATAAAGCTTTTGTAAACAAAAAAAAAAAAACCACAGCAAAGCATGATCCAATTTGCTACAGCAGGGGATAAAATTCCTCCCTGATCCCCCGAGAGGCAATCAGATATTCCTTGGATCAACTTTACCTATAAATGTTAGTACCCAGTTATATTATGTACATTTAGGAAAGAATCCAGACATTTTTTTAAAACAATTTACTGAGCTGGCCAGAACCAGCTCTTGATTGAGTCTATTCCACATTTTCACAGCTCTTACTGTAATGACATTTTTCTGTATTTGGAGATGAAATCTCTTTTCCTCCAGACGTAAAGAGTGCCCCCTTGTCCCTGTGATGACCTTAAAGTGAATAACTCAACACCAAGTTCACTATATGGGCCACTTACAGCATGTATTTGTACATGTTGATCATATCCCCTCTTAATCTCCTCTTCTTAAGAGAGAATAAATTAAGTTCCTCTAATCCAGGGGTAGGCAACCTCAGCCCTCTAGCTGTTTTGAAACTAAAAGTCCCATGAGACATTGCAAGACCCTGACAATCACAGGTGTGACTCCTAGAGGCAGAGGCATGATGGGATTTGTAGTTTCACCACAGCTGGAGTGCTGAGGTTGCATACCCCTGCTGTAATCTATCCTCATAGCTGAGCTCCTCCATGCCTCTTATCAGTTTGGTTGTCCTTCACTACACTTTCTCCAGTTCCCTGATATTCTTTTTGAGAACTGGTGCCCAAAACTGAACTGCATATTCCAGATGAGGTCTTACTAATGATTTGTACAGGGACAAAATGAAATTGTTCTCTCTGGAGTCCATACCTCCCTTAATACAAGAAAAGATTTTGCTGGCTTTGGATTGGATTGCATGCTATGTTTAAACGTATGATCTACTAAAACCCCCAGATCCTTCTTTACCATTGATTCCCCCAGTTGTACTCCCCTTAGTATGTATGCTGCATGTATATTCTTAGCTCTTTACCAACATTAAACCTCATTTGCCACCTAGCTGCCCAATTAAACAGTGCTTTGAGGTTGGCTTGTAAGTTGGAGACATCCTGTAAGGACATTATACCACTGCATAGCTTGATGCCAGCTGCAAAGACTGAAATGGTACCTTTAATCCCAGACCCTATATCATTTATAAAGATATTAAAAAGTAAGGGTCCCAACACTGAACTTTGGGGTACACCACTGATAGCGTTAGACCATTCAGAGTATAATTCATTAACCATTACTCTCTGAATTCTATCTTTTAGCCAGTTTTCTATCTATTTACAAACTGCTCTTTCCATGCCTGTAGACTTTACCTTACACATTAGCCATGTGTGGTGAACTATGTCAAAATATTTTGCAAAATCCAAGTATACTATGTCTACATCCACCCCATTGTCCAAGGTCAGGATTTGTTTGACAAATTCTGTCTTTCATGAATCCATGAATATTTTTTTTTCAAAAGGGGTCAAAGTCTTTACCAACTAACAGGTCTATAGTTACTTGGTAAAGACTTTTGACCCCTTTTTAAATATAGGCACCATATTGGCCCTACACCAATCCAGTAGTACTATTCCAGTTATTAATAGACATGTGCGCCGTCAATAAATTAGTTTAGTTTTGTTCCATTCCATTTCATATTAGCCGTTAATTCATATTTCATAACTTGTATCCGAAATTCAATTTGGATTCGTACGAAATACGAATTTTCATTAACTTTCCGTAACAATTACGAACGTTCGTTATGATGAATTTAAAAAGCAAAAAATATCTTCTCAATATGGCAGCCGTCGACTCATTATACTCATTATGATAGGCTTCCACCATCCCTGTGCTGTGCTGACTTCCTCCTGGGGCTGTACCCCTGCTGTGCTCATTATGAGGGGCTCCCACCATCCCCGTGCTATGCTGACTTCCTCCTGGGGCTGTACTCATTATGAGGGGCTCCCACCATCCTTGTGCTGTGCTCATTATGAGGGGATCCCACCATCCCTGTGCTGCGCTAACTTCCTCCTGGTGTTGTACCCCCTGCTGTGCTCATTATGAGGGGCTCCCACCATCCCTGTGCTGTGCTGGCTTCCTGGGTTTTTAACTTCATCATAACAAATAATCGTAATTATTATGACAATAATAAAATGATATTAAGGAACATTCTTATTTTGTCTGATTCTGAATCTCCTATAAACTACCAGTACCAGTCTCCCACGCCCATATTAAAAAAGGTAATTTTCCCAACCCTCACTCAGCAACAGAAGAAAACCTCTTATTGGTCAACAAAACACCAGTCATATTTCTGTCGTTACGAAATTTGGATCCGAAATTCATCATGAAATTTCGTATTTCGTACACAATTCAGAAGCATAGAAATTCATATTTCGGATGCTTACGAATTAATTTTCGATTTGCAAGAAATGAACTGCACATTATTATTAAAGAGTTATTAAAGAGCCCCTAAAAATTAGAAACAATGGCTTTGAAATAGCATAACTATCTGGTCCAGGTGCTTTATCCACCTTTATTCTGTCTAATAAATTCAAAGCCCAAGTTTATGAAACAGGGACTATTATAGCCACACTCTCATTAAAATGAAAACAAAGACTGTGAATACTCAATTTCCTAATGACTGTGCCTCCTTAACTCCACACCATTCATAAGAAACCATAATATGGTCAGATCAGATATCAGATATATCAGTCTGGATGTCACACCACTTCCTCAAACTCAATCTATCCAAAACCAAACTTATAATTTTAACTCCCCCACAGGCCTCTTCCCGTGATCTCTCAGTCAAAATTGATGGCACAACTATCAGCCCATCCCCACATGCCAAAGTACTAAGATTAGTCCTGGTCCCATGTCCAATCACCATCCAAATCTTGCCGCCTCAACCTCCAATATCTCCAAAACAAACCCCTTTCTAACCAATGACACAACAAAGCTCTTAATTCACTCCCTGGTCATCTCTTGCATTGATTACTGCAACTTCCTCCTCATTTTCCTACCTCTGCATACTCTATCCTCCCTTCAGTCCATCATGAATGCTGCTGCCAGACTCATCCACCTTACCAACCGCTCTATCTCTGCTACTAATCTCTGCCAATCCTTCCACTGGCTTCCGCTCTCCCAACTAATTCAATTCAAAATACTAACAACTACCTACAAAGCAATCCACAACTCTGCCCCCAGATACATCACTGACCTAGTCTCAAAATACCAACCTAATCGTTCTCTTCATTCTTCTCAAGACCTCTTGCTCTCTAGCTCTCTCATCACCTTTTCTTCAGGACTTTTCCAGAGCCTCTCCAAGCCTATGGAATTCCTTACTCCATTCTGTCCATCTATCTCCTTCTCTATTAGCTTTTCGATGATCCCTGAAAACCCTCCTCTTCAGCGAAGCCTATCCTACCCACATCTAACAACTGTATTTTCATTTTGTCCATCTGATTATCCCCCACAGCTATTCCCCTTTGTCCCACTTGACCCTTGCTTCTAGGTTGTAAGCTCTAACAAACAGGGCCCTCTATTGGCATACTGACATGTCCTTGGTCTCCTGCTGGTTCATCTTGCCAAACTGCACATCTCTATTGTGTCCTAGTTAAGGTAAACAGGAGGTACCAGTAAAATCTGTGGGGAAACCAAGGAGATTGACACATGATGGATGCCACATAAAGATTTAAATAAACAGGGTGGCGTTCTGATGGTGTGAGCTGAGGAAAAGGCAAATATTCACATTCTAAGTAAAGTACATAATGGAAGGGGGATAAAACAAAAATAGACTGTGTGTAGCTGAGTGTAGAGGCGACACTTTTGACAAAGTGTCCGCTTTCGTTTTTTTCCTCAGAACAATAAAGGGGTTCTGAGGGTTGATGGTGCAGGTTTAACTTTGGCCTCAGTTTGGCTGGGCTGTGGTAGGGTTCTGTCTAGTCATGTGTACAGTTAGATGCACATGACAGGACCAGAACCAGGCCTGGTTAGACATTTTGGGTATCAGCATTCATCTGAGCCAATCAGTGGGTGAGTCTGGAGCTGAAGTCACTTGTTCGAGGTTCGTTTGGTGGAGGCCCGAGGTGCCTGTTCCTGAAGCTTGACCGGGGTTGCCCCGCGAGGGGTCCTGGTCACAGGAGCGTATGCCGCTCCACAACATGGTTAATTTGACTAGCTCCATTAGACCCGCTTGGTCTGGAGTAAGGATCCATCTGTTCCCGAGTTGGGTTGTATTAGAGACTTTCTAGTGATTAGCAGTTCAAGGTGCCTGAGTTTTTTCACCCTTGCCCTCTGTTCCCATACAAGACTGTCTTTGTTGGATGTTACTCCTTCAAATAAAAACATTTCTAAAGGACTTTTATGGTGTCAGCATCCAAAAGTTGTTGGGTACTAACCCTGCAAATCCCTAGACATGGAAAAACAAGCCAAGCGGAGGTAACCGGAAAGCCCAAAAGTCAAGGCCGCCCCATTGAGAGTTATGGCCGCTACAAGGGTAAATCCAAAAAAGGGGTGTGAATGTAAAGAAAGAAGTAAAGATGAAGCAAGAAAGGATTGGAGACAGTAAAATGGATGTGAGGTGGACAGTGGCGAATCCAATTGTTTCATAAAAAGAGATGCTAATGATCCGAAAAGAACTAAGGACATGGAAAGACAATTGGCCATTTTCCATCAGGTCAGGTAGTTTTTGTTTCATTTAGCTAGTAAGCTAAATGAAAAAAAAAAAAAGACAAACAGATTCCTTCATTCACACACACAAGGTGGATGGAGGAATCCCCACTGTTGGGAAACTGTTTTCTGATACTGCCACCTGCAGCTGTTAGAATACACAGATTAGTAGGCTAATTGGCTGCAGCAGCTGATCAATAAACATTTTACAAATGCCCCTTTCACACAAGTCAATCAGACAGTTGACTTCTGTAAAGTAGGGACTGTACCGGTTCACACTGCAGGCGAGGCGAGGCGACTCCGACTTGCCTCGCCGCGACCTGCCGCGACCTCAGCGGCAACTTGCAGATGACTTCTGTATAGAAGTCAATGCAAGTCGCCCCGAGGTCGCCCAAAAGTAGTACAGGAACCTTTTTTCTGAGTCGGAGCGACTCGAGTCGCTCCTCTCAGAACGGTTCCATTGTACAGAACGGGGGCGACTTGCGAGAGCGAGGCGAGGCGAGTCGTGTCGCCTCGCATCGCCCGCTGTGTGAACCGGCTCTTACACACTGATTGCAATTTGGCCAGTTCCCAGTGTTGGATCATGGTATGATCAGCTTAAGAATTAAAAATCAGCTATCAATATTTTTCAGAAAACTCAAAGCAGCAGAAAGCAAAAGTTTATGAATTTTTTCGTTTTTTTTTTTTTTTTACAGGAATGACACTAACCACTGTACTTACTCACAATGTAGTTACAAAATTAAAACATGCATCACTTAATTTGTTTTGCTTTCATTTACAGTTGTTTGATGTAAAAGTTACTTGTTGCTCTTTGAATGTATCTGCTTTTGACCTATATATTGCCTATGCAGATAACACTTTAAATAGTAACTGAAAACTCCACTCTGCACAACAAACAGTAAGGATTTATTCATAATCCTCTTATGAAACATAAAGTTCATGACCTGCATTCCTTCAAAAATCCCAGAGAACACAAAGCAATTACACTATTTAAGACTTATGGCCATATAGATAAGGACCCATTGACAGGCATGCAGATTAGCCTTTATCCACTTACATTGATCACACAGATTTATACCTACTGTTTTAAAGACAGCCTCTAAGGCATATCTTATGCATTATGTTATAATACAGCTGGTTTGTCCTTAGCTGATATCTGTTAAAGTCAGCTGCTACTCTCTGTGATTGGCACAGGTATATTTACTACCAAATGCAGAGATAGCAGCAGCTGTAAAATGACATTATGAGAAAAATATATTCACGTAAATGTGTATACATTTCAATTATGTGGCAAACATTAATCCACCATGTAACTAAAATATATGCACATTTATATTTACTTTGAGCTACAGCTGATTTCAATGTCTGGATGTTTTCATTTGTTATTCTTTATCTGCATTTTTTGATTTATTTACCTTAAAGATTTTCAGTAGTGGCAAAACGTCATCCAAAATTTACATCTATGAAATAAAAATAAATTATTGCAACATAAAAGTCCATATGTATGGTGGTTGCTTTAGTTTTAATTTTTCAGACTTTTTTTCTTTCTATTTTAACCTGGTGATTCTGCCAGTAACAAACTTCCTTTTCTAGGGGGGTGATGCTCGCTCACTATACTGCATCTATGGAGGAATAGTGTTGTCACCCTAGAGGAATGTTAGGGCTATGGGGTTAAGAGAGTGCAAAATCTGGTGCAGCTCTGCATAGGAACCAATCAACTTCCAGGTTTTACTGTCAAAGCTTAATTGAACAAGCTGAAGTTAAACAATGATTGGCTAACATGCACAGCTACACCCAATTTTGCACTCTCCAGTATTAGTAAATTAACCCCTATGGGACATTTCTTCTAAGTTCATCATACAACATGAGAGGAGGTGTGTTACATTAAACTTTAACCACTTGACAACTGGGCACTTAAACCCCCCTTGTGACCAGACCAATTTTCAGCTTTCAGTGCTCTCCCACTTTGAATGACAATTACTCAGTCATGCAATACTATACCCAAATGAAATGTTCGTCCTTTTTTTCATACAAATAGAGCTTTCTTTTGGTGGTATTTGATCACCTCTGTGTTTTTTTTTTTTTGCGCTATAAATGAAAAAAGACCGAAAATTTTGAAAAAAACAAATTTTTCTTAGTTTCTGTGATAACATTTTGAAAATTATGAATTTTTCATCATAAATTTTGGCTATAATTTATACTGCTGCATATCTTTGGTAAAAATAACCCAAATTAGTGGATATTATTTGGTCTTTGTGAAAGTTAGAGAGTCTACAAGTTGTGGTGCAAATCATAAAATTTTTATCACACCTGAAGTACTGGTGGCCTATCTAATTTATTGTGACCCAAACAAGCCAGGAATGTACAAATACCCCACAAATGACCCCATTTTTTAAAGTAGACACTCCAAGGTATTTAGTAAGATATGTGGTGAGGCGTTTGATGTTGTCATTTTTTTCCCACAATTCTTTGCAAAATTAAGATTTTTTTTTTCTCCACAAAATTGTCATTATAATAGGTTATTTCTCTCACATGGCATGTGTATACCACAAATGACACCCCAAAATACATTCTGCTGCTCCTCCTAAGTATGGCGATACCACATGTGTGGGACTTTTTCACAGCCTGGCCACATAGGGAGGCCCAATATGCAGGGAGCACCATCAGGTGTTCTAGAAACATAAATAACACATCTAACTTGTTGACTACCTATTACACTTTTAAAGGCCCTGGAGCACCAGGACAATGGAAATGCCCACAAAATAACCCATTTTGGAAAGCTAACACCCCAACGTATAATCTAAGATGCATAATGAGTCTTTTGAATGGTTAATTTTTTTCCAGAAGTTTTTGGAAAATGTGGAAAAAAATTAACACATTTTTTTTTACACAAAATTGTCCATTTATAAGATATTTCCAACACATAGCATTTACATAGCAAAAAATGACACTCCAAAATACATTCTGCTACTCCTCCTAAGTATGGCAATACCACATGTGTGGGACTTTTTCACAGCCTGACCACATAGAGAGGCCCAATATGCAAGGAGCACCAGGACAATGAAAAAGCCCACAAAATGACCCCATTTTGGAAAGCTAACACCCCAATGTATAATCTATGAGGCATAATGAGTCTTTTGAATGGTTCATTTTTTTCCAGAAGTTTTTGGAAAATGTGGAAAAAAATTAAAACGCATTTTTTTTACACAAAATTGTCCATTTATAAGATATTTCCAACACATAGCATGTACATAGCAAAAATGAAACCCCAAAATACATTCTGCTACTCCTCCTGAGTACGGCGATACCACATGTGTGAGACTTGTATACAGCCTGGCCACACACAGAGGCCCAACAATGAAATAGCACTTTCAAGGGTTTTAGGAGCATCAATTACAAATCTCATTTCTCAACCACCTATTACACTTTTGAAGCACCAGGACAAAGGAAACGCCCACAAAAGGACCCCATTTTGGAAAGCTAACACCCTAACGTATAATCTAGGAGGCATAATGAGTCTTTTGAATGGTTCATTTTTTTTACACAAAATTGTCCATTTATAAGATATTTCCAACACATAGCATGTACATAGCAAAAATGACACCCCAAAATACATTCTGCTACTCCTCCTGAGTATGGCAATACCACATGTGTGAGACTTTTACACAGCCTGGCCACATACAAGGAACACCGTCAGGTGTTCTAGGGACACATAGCATACACATACTAATAATTACACCACAAAAAACATTCTGCTGAGTAAAGGGTAAAAAAAAAGATTACCTCTAGTTTTAGTAGCACAGTTGTCCACAGGAGGATAGCACTGGTCCAGGCAGCAGGCAGGGACTTGGTCAGCAAAAGGAAATGCAATTGTCCAGGCAACAGGCAGGAACACTTTCCATAGTCTGTACAGGCAGGGATACAGTCCAGGGTCAGTGCAGGCAAAGATTGTAAGCAATGGTCCATCCATGTGGTGTGGTCAGCTCATGCGACAGGCAGAGGCATGATGGCATAGGTCCTACAGGCAGCAGGCAAAAGTAGGGCCTCATTCAGGACAGAATGGGGATAGGGGCAGAGGCTTCTCCCATCCAAATCTCTTTGAAGCCTCCGAGTCTCATCCAGAAACAAACAATTCTGGAACCCCCGCACATATGTGAGACCCCTGTGCTATGAATCCCACTAGTCCACTGGCAGGGTACAAGATCAGTCCAAGAGGCAAGCAAAAAGGATGGTCAAACAGTCCAGGGTCAGTTCCAGATCAGGCAAAGGTATGTACAGGATCAGTAGGCAGAAGCGTGGTCGAATAACAAGCCAGGGTCAGTTCCAGATCAGGCAGAAGTATGAACAGAATCGGTAGGCAGAAGCGTGGTCGAATAACAAGCCAGGGTCAGTTCCAGATCAGGCAGAGGTATAAACAGAATCGGTAGGCAGAAGCATGGTCGAATAACAAGCCAGGGTCAGTTACAGAGCAAGTAGAGGCATAAAGGGTGTGAAGGTAAATGGCAGGAAGTGAGGGTTATGTTTACCATACTTCACTAATAATGTAGTGAAGTATGGTAATGGCGGAAACAGCCAACTACGCAGAGGCCTGGTTGGGAAGGACATTGGGGACAATAAAAAGTGGTGTCTCTTCTCATTCATCCTTTGGTGCACACCTTGCATTTTTTTTCCGTTTTTTGGCCTGTTGGTTTGGGAGGGATTTTTTCCGGAAAGTGTCTTTCGGAGAGTCTACTAATCACATCAGATTGAATGGTTTCTGGTGGGCCATTTGGGAATGCAAGGACAGTGGTGATTTCCTCTTGGTAGGCAAGGAAGGATTTGGGTCTTTCAGTGGATTTGTGATAAATTACGTAACTGTTATATATGGCCAAATTAAATAAATAAATGGAAACTTTTTTATACCACTGGTATGTTCGTCTTGTGGCAAGGTAGGGTTCGAGCATCTGGTCTTTGAAGTCGACACCCCCCATGAACATGTTGTATTCGTGGATGCATGTTGGCTTTTGAACTCGCCCATCCCTCCTGTTGATCTCCACGAAGGTATTATTATGGATCGATGAAAGCATGTACACATCCCTTCTGTTTCCTCGTTCCGTAAGCTCGCCATCTCCCCTCTTCTTAGCTTCTTGTTGACGAGGCTTTGAGGAAAGCCATGCCGGTTCGTCCTTACGGTGCCACATGCTGGAGTTTTCTTTCTGTGAAGGTTGCGGAACAGGGGTAAACTGGTATAAAAATTGTCCACATACAGATGGTAGCCTTTCTCCAGGAGGGGATTTACGAGTTCCCAAACAACTTTCCCACTCGATCCAATGTATTCTGGGCAATTGAGGGGATGTAGCTGGGTGTCCTTCCCTTCGTATACCATGAAGGCATAGGTATACCCTGTAGTGCGGTCGCACAATTTGTACATCTTCACCCCATAGCGGGCCCTTTTGGAGGGAATAAATAGTTTTATGCCCAGCCTGCCAGTAAATTTGACAAGAGACTCATCCACGCAAATGTGTTGGCCTGGGGTAAACAACTGGGGGAAGATATCAGAAAAATAGTTGAGTAGTGGCCAAATTTTATAAAGCTTGTCAAAATTTGGGTCATTTCGGGGAGGGCACTGGGTATTATCATTGTAGTGTAGGAATCTCATAATCATGAGATATCTGGACCTGGACATTACTGAGGAAAAGATGGGCATGTGGTGGATGGGGAGGGTAGACCAATACGAACGTAAAACATTTTTTTTGCTTAGTCCCATACAAAATGTGAGGCCCAAAAATTGTTTAAACTCCTCCACTGTTAGGGCTCTCCACTCGTAGGGAGGGGCATAATAGGACATTGGGTTGCTTGCAATAAATTGTTGGGCATATAGGTTGGACTGGGCCACAACTGATGCAAGCATGTCCTCAGTAAAAATGAGGTTGAAAAAATCGATCGGAGAAAAATTTAATGTATTCACCTGGCTGGGCAGTGAAAGGGGGGATGATAGCTTCTCCTGAATTGGGAGGAAGCCATAAGGGGTTCTGAAGGGAATAGGGAAGGCCCGGCATGGGATCTAAACCTTTGGGGCTGAGGTGACACCCCACTGGTATGTGGCCTTTGCCAAGGTACTGCGGTGCTGGTGGATGGCATTGCAGTGCTAGTTGATGGCATTGTGGTGCTGGTGGATGGCACTGCGGTGCTGGTGGATGGCACTGCCTCCTCGCCAGTACGCCTTCTTCTGGCGGGTGGACTCTCATCTTTCTCCTCTGAGGCTGTCTCTGTTCCACTGGTTAGGACAGGCTCATAGTCCACGTCAGACTCCCAATCAGAAAATGAGGAATCCGAAGCGGAGAGCTCCCCGTTGCTCTCGTCAGCCGCAAGAATCTTGTATGCCTCCTCAGCTGAAAATAATCTTTGCAACATTCTCACAAATGGCACTGATGTGGCAGGTGACACTGATGTGGCAGGTGACACTGATCTGACAGGTGACACTGATGTGGCAGGTGACAATGACAGGTGACACTGATAAGTGGCACTGATGACACGTGACACTGGCAGATGGCACTGGTGACAGATGGCACTGATGATACGTTGCACTGGTGTGGCACTGGTGTGGCAGGTGACACTGATGTGGCAGGTGACACTGACAGGTGACACTGATGTGGCAGGTGACACTGTTAGGTGGCACAGATGACACGTGACACTGGCAGATGGCACTGGTGACAGATGGCACTGATGACACGTTGCACTGGTGTCCAGGGACGGCCTCCCGGCAATTGGCGTCCGCTCTGCAGCCGTCTTTCGGCTATAGAGCGGACGCCTAGTGGTTGAAGAGGAAGGAAACCCTTTCTTTAAAAAAACAAAAATACCCATGCAGGACAAACACCTAATGAGCTAGTATGCATAGCATACTAGCTCATTATGAATGACTTAATTACATGTTGACTTGGTGTGTCTTTCGGGTATCACTGCTCCAGCGCTGTGACTAGCGATGACATCACTCCCCTGTGTGCACGCTGGTGCCGCCACTAATGGCATGATCGCCATTAGAAATGGCACGCACAGTGTGCCTGCGCCCGATGTCTATGACGCAATCGCCAAAGACATCGGTGCTGATATTTCTGAAAATATCTCCTAAACCTTTTAGGTGTGTTTGAGATATTTCTTGCACCTACAGGTAAGCCTTAATCTAGGCTTACCTGTAGGTTAAAGGGTAAAGTGGTTGTAATCAGTTTACAACTACTTTAATGTTGGATGAAATGCAACATCATTACTATTCTCTGTGGCACTGGTATGGAGATCTCCCTTACACATGATGTCCATGATAGCTACCAAAACAGCTTTGATCTTAGCTCTCTGGTTCCCTTGTAGAAGTGTGCATAATATAGTACAAAATATAGAACTGACATGGCCAAATCATGATTGGAACAGATCTTCCTGCTGTGTTAAAAAAAAAAAATATATATATATATATATATATATATTACACACAGTATCTCACAAAAATGAGTACACCCCTCACATTTTTCTAAATATTTTATTATATTTTTTCAGCTGACAACACTGAAGAAATTACACTTTGCTACAATGTAAAGTAGTGAGTGTACAGCTTGTTTAACAGATTAAATGTGCTGTCCCCTCAAAATAACTCAACACACAGCCATTAATGTCTAAACCGTTGGCAACAAAAGTGAATACACCCCTAAGTGAAAATGTCCAAATTGGTCCAAAAAGTGTCAATATTTTGTGTGGCCATCATTATTTTCCAGCACTGCCTTAACTCTCTTGGGCATGGAGTTCACCAGAGCTTCACAGGTTGCCACTGGAGTCCTCTTCCACTCTTTCATGACAACATCATGGAGCTGGTGGATGTTAGAGACTTCCTCACCTTCTGTTTGAGGATGCCCCACAGATGCTTAATAGGGTTTAGGTCTGGAGACATGCTTGGCCAGTCCATCACCTTTACCCTCAGCTTCTTTAGCAAGGCAGTGGTCATCTTGGATGTGTGTTTGGGGTCGTTATGTTGGAATACTGCCCTGTGGCCCAGTCTCGAGAAGAGGGGATCATGCTCTGCTTCATTATGTCACAGTACATGTTGGCATTTATGGTTCCCTCAATGAACTGTAGCCAGCAGCACTCATGCAGCCCAAGACCATGACACTCCCACCACCATTCTTGACTGAAGACAAGACACACTTGTGTTTGTATTCCTCACCTGGTTGCCGCCACACACGCTTGACACCATCTGAACCAAATAAATGCATCTTGGTCTCATCAGATCACAGGACATGGTTCCAGTAATCTATGCCCTTAGTCTGCTTGTTTTCAGCAAACTGTCTGCAGTCTTTCTTTTGCATCATCTTTAACCACTTCAGCCTCGGACCAATTTTCAGCCTAAGGACCAGAGGTCTTTTTACAATTTCGCACTGCACTGCTTTAACTGTTAATTGCGCGGTCATGCAATGTTGTACCCAAACTAAATTTGCGTCCTTTTCTTCCCACAAATACAGCTTTCTTTTAATGGTATTTGATTGCCTCTGCGATTTTTTTTTTTTGCAATATAAATGAAAAAAGACTGAAAATTTAGAGAAAAAATATATTTTCTACTTTTTGTTATAAGAAAAATTGAATAAACTTAATTGTAGTCATACATTTAGGGCAAAATTTATTCAGCCACATGTCTTTAGTAAAAAAAAGTCAATAAGCGTATATTTATTGGTTTGTGCAAAAGTTATAGCGTCTACAAACTAGAGTACATTTTCTGGAATTTACACAGCTTTTAATTTATGACTGCCTATCTCATTTCTTGAGGTGCTAAAATGGCAGGGCAGTACAACCCCCCCCCCCCCAATGACCCCATTTTTGAAAGTAGACACCCCAAGGAAATTGATGAGGGGCATGTTGAGCCCATTGAATATTTTTTTTGTCCCAAGTGATTGAATAATGACAAAAAAATAATAAAAAGTTTACAAAAAGTTGTCACTAAATGATATATTGCTCACACATGCCATAGTTATGTGGAATTGCACCCCAAAATATATTCTGCTGCTTCTCCTGAGTACGGGGATACCACATATATGGGACTTTTTGGGAGTCTAGCTGCGTACGGCACCCCGAAAACCAATCACTGCCTTCAGGGTTTCTAAGGGTGCAAATTTTTGATTTCACTCCTCACTACCTATCACAGTTTCGAAGGCCATAAAATGCCAAAATAGCACAACCCCCCCCCCCCCCAAATGACCCCATTTTGGAAAGTAGACACCCCAAGCTATTTACTGAGAGGCATGTTGAGTCCATGAAATATTTTATATTTTGCCACAAGTTGCAGGAATATTACAATTTTTTTTTTGAACAAAGTTGTCACTAAATGATATATTGCTCACACATGCTATGGGCATAAGTCAAATTACACCCCAAAATAAATTCTGCTGCTTCTCCCGAGTGCGAGGATACCACATGTGGGGGACTTTTTAGGAGTCTAGCCACGTACGGGACCCCGAAAACCAAGCACTGCCTTCCGGATTTAAATATAAAACGCTACCAAAAAAAACTGTTAGCGATCGCAGGGATCAGGCCACCCAAGTGCAGTATCGATCGATCACTGTCACTTACAAAACACTAAACACATAACTGCAGCGATCGCAGAGTCAGGCCCGATCGCTAACAGTTTTTTTTGGTAGCGTTTTATATTTAAATCCGGAAGGCAGTGCTTGGCTTTGTGCAAAAAAAACAAATTGTAATATTCCTGCAACTTATAAAATATTTCATGGACTCAACATGCCTCTCAGTAAATAGCTTGGGGTGTCTACTTTCCAAAATGGGGTCATTTGGGGGAGTTTTGTGTTATTTTGGCATTTTATGGCCTTCAAAACTGTGATAGGTAGTGAGGAGTGAAATCAAAAATTTGCACCCTTAGAAACCCTGAAGGCAGTGATTGGTTTTCGGGGTGCCGTACGCAGCTAGACTCCCAAAAAGTCCCACATATGTGGTATCCTCGTACTCAGGAGAAGCAGCAGAATATATTTTGGGGTGCAATTCCACATATAACTATGGCATGTGTGAGCAATATATCATTTAGTGACAACTTTTTGTAAACTTTTTATTTGTTTTGTGTCATTATTCAATCACTTGGGACAAAAAAAAAATATTCAATGGGCTCAACATGCCTCTCAGCAATTTCCTTGGGGTGTCTACTTTCCAAAATGGGATCATTTGGGTGGGTTTTGTGTTATTTTGGCAGTTTATGGCCTTCGAAACTGTGATAGGTAGTGAGGAGTGAACTCAAAAATTTGCACCCTTAGAAATCCTGAAGGCAGTGATTGGTTTTCGGGGTCCTGTACACGGCTAGACTCCCAAAAAGTCCCACATATGTGGTATCCCCGTACTCAGGAGAAGCAGCAGAATATATTTTGGGGTGCAATTCCACATATAACTATGGCATGTGTGAGCAATATATCATTTAGTGACAACTTTTTGTAAACTTTTTTTTTTTTTTGTGTCATTATTCAATCACTTGGGACAAAAAAAAATATTCAATGGGCTCAACATGCCCCTCAGCAATTTCCTTGGGGTGTCTACTTTCCAAAATGGGGTCATTTGGGGGGGTTTGTACTGCCCTGCCATTTTAGCACCTCAAGAAATGAGATAGGCAGTCGTAAATTAAAAGCTGTGTAAATTCCAGAAAATGTACTCTAGTTTGTAGACGCTATAACTTTTGCGCAAACCAATATATATATACGCTTATTGACATTTTTTTTACTAAAGACATGTGGCTGAATACATTTTGCCCTAAATGTATGACTAAAATTGAGTTTATTCGATTTTTCTCAAAATTTTCGGTCTTTTTCCATTTATATCGCAAAAAATAAAAATCGCAGAGGCAATCAAATACCATCAAAAGAAAGCTCTATTTGTGGGAAGAAAAGGACGCAAGTTTCGTTTGGGTACAACATTGCATGACCGTGCAATTACCAGTTAAAGCAGTGCAGTGCGAAATTGTAAAAAGACCTCTGGTCCTTAGGCTGAAAATTGGTCCGGGGCTAAAGTGGTTAAGTGGTTAAAAGCAGCTTCCTTCTGGGATGACAGCCATGCAGACCAATTTGATGCAGTGTGCGCCGTATGGTCTGAGCACTAACAGGCTGACCATTCATGCTTCCATGATGCAACAATATAATCAGCATAATCTTGTGAGTGAGCAACAGTTCTGAGTGTCTCCACAGTTTTTCAAGCTCAAATGTGTGCACAGCATATGCCAATCAGCATTAGAAAAGGTTACAAACTGGAAATTACTTAGTTTAACCAGCACACACAAACCCGCATAAATCAACTATAGGGGCAGGTTTGCTAAAATTGGAGCACATAGAATCTGGTGCAGCTGTGCATAGTAACCAATCAGCTTCTCACTTTAGCTTGTTCAGTTATGCTTTGACAATAAAACCTAGAAGCTGATTGGTTTCTTTGGTTGCTGTGCATAGTCACACCCAATTTCTGTGTGCTCCAGTTTAAGTAATCCCCCCCTACAGTGTCACTGTGTTCATAAACCCATAATGTCAACAGTTTTTGGTTTGTCAAATTCTACACCCCCTTGGCTTCAGATTGTTGCTGAGGAGTCAACTATGAAGGGTTAAAAGTGAGCAATATAAATAATAAAGATAAATGGGGAATGATTGCTGCAGATCGCCAAAAAACATAAGCTGGCAATGGATAGCTAGTTTTTTCTTTTTGTTCAGCCCTTACAAATTCCTCCACACACAAACGGCCACACAGAGAATGACATTTTGATCAATCAGCTTTAGTGAGCCATGCTCAATGATAAGCTACATGTATTATAAGACAGAGGGTTGAGATCAAACTAAGGAACAATAGGCAAGAGCCTCTGAAACACAGTTTCATGCGTATAGTATTTTTTTTTTTTTGCAAAGCTTTTGCACACTGTGCGATAAATACACACACACACACACACACACACATATTGTATATATATACATATATATATATATATAGTTAGTTAGTTAAAATATGTAGTTATACAATATTATGAACACTTTTCAAGGACCTAGAAATTTGCATAGTGAATAAAAGAAAAAGATAATAATATGCAAGTAGGACTGCCACTCAAAGCAACTACATCAGAACAATCCTAGTTAAAAGTTTGTCTGTATAGAATAAATTACCCTACATAAAAAATCAAAGTAATAATGTCAGAAAATTATTTTTAAATTCTCATTTTAACCTTTGCAATTTAACCTTTTATAATCAGTAGCGGTGAGGTTCAGGTTTACAGCTATTATGGGTTTGAGGTGAAACTCTCTGAATCAAAATTTATGGTACTGGTGAATTTATGTGTAGATTCACCTGGGAGAGTTTTTTTAAGACCACAATGCACTGCTCGGCCTTGGTCAACTATGGTCAGCAGTTTAGAAGTGCGAATAAGGGGGATTAAAGTGGTTCTAAAGCCTTACGTTTTTTCACCTTAATGCATTATATGCAGTATGGTGAAAAACCTTCTGTGCTGCTGCTGCCCTCAGACCCCCCCCTTTTCTCTACCTTTTCCCTACCTGAGCCCATTTGATCCAGAGATGTGCAGCAGCTCCTGTTGCTGTCTCTCTCCTCATTGGACAGATTTATAGCAGCGTGAGTGATCGGCTCCCATTGCTGTCAATCAAATCCGGTGACATGGGAGTGAGGGGTGGGGCCAAGTCCAGCTGTATACCATTGCACAGAACAGGTAAGTATAGGCATGTTTGTTATTTTTATTAAAAAAAAAGCTTTATAACCACTTTAAGTTCCACTAGCCCCTCCCACTATAATGAATAATGAATTTTTCTATGTATATATATATATATATATATATATATATATATATATATGCCAGAGCCTGACTGCCAGACTGCCAGAGCCCGAAGAAGGAGCACACATTCTCCGAAGCGCCGCTCGTTCCAGCCCATTCTCGGAAGACACAGCATCTGTATACCATCAAGCAAGGGTACTACACTGATCGGCCACGTTCCGACCATCCTGAATCGCTATGGAACACACCAAGTCACCCATTACTGGCTAGAGGATGGACGCTGAGATCTGTGTACCACAGCCCCCATGATCTGTGTCCCACAGGGATATACGGAAGAAACCTTGTAGTTCTGATGTGCCTTTACACCACTGTTTAAATGTGAGTGTTTTTAATCTATTTTAATAGATTTATATTTATCCATTGCTGCACTTAGAGGGCGCCGTCTCTCTTTTTTGTTTGTTGTTTCTTAGAGCTTCTTCTTGCTTTAAAGACTGCCAGCCCACTAGTGCACAGTTTCTACTAAAGACTATTTTTATGGACTATTTCTATGGACTACAAATACTGCTACTTATTATTACCATTGATGCCCAGTATCCTGTTTATCCTGTAGTTATGTGTGGATATACATAATTTATGTATATATTTTTTTAAAATTTATTTATTATTATTATTATTATTATTTATATATATATTTTTTTTATTTGGCTAAATTCTAAAGTGCGCCATATTACTCCCTCTTTCTGTGTTGCTATCCTGTCTATCTGCCTGAGAACAGGAAGTGACATCACATGTCGCTCTGATCCTCCAAGGGAATAGAGATAAGTGGGTATCTTGCCCTCACTCAACTTCCTGCCTAGCCAACAGCCTCACTGGATTGGTTCCAGGCTTACCGGTAAGCTCAAAAACCATTAAGAAGCAGCGGGGGGGGGGGGGGGCACCGCTCCCCCTCCTATAAAAGTGATCCTGCGGCTCTAAGAAAACAAGTTATTATATTTATTTATTTACCTATTTATTAAAGGTACATATATGTTGCTGCAGGTTTACACAGTACTTTACATATACTATATTTTACGTTCACATAAGTCCATGCCCTCAAAGAGCTTACAATCTAAGATAGTATATGTTTGCTTTTTAAGAAACATTTGCAATTCGAAGGATCAAAGGATGCCACAAGTGATACTGGTTGGCAAAAAATACAGATATGCATCATTGTTTGTGTAATAAAGGTAATTTATGATAATAACAGGATAATAGATTGTTTTATCTGTGGCCCTTTATTTGTACAGGTATTTGTCAGATGAAAAAGGATGCAGACTTTCACACAAATATAGCTTCACATGAATACACATACTCACACACAGATGACTGTAAATGTTACAGTGGCACTAATTTACTTACTGAATTAAATTCTGCTAGCAGACATACTGTAGCTGCCTGATATCTCTCCTCTCACACATTAGAAGCTTAAATGACAGTAAAGATATCCCTGCGCTATCGTAAATAAACTCTACCTAAAATCAAATTGGGGTTGCAGCAGAACACCGACAGAGGTATAGACCCTACCACTGAAAAGTATAACGTAAAATCAAATAAATGGTGCTGCGCTCCCTTAGACAAATAAGCTAAATTAATTAATCCATATAAAGTGCTAACAAATAAATGAATGTACATACAATATCAGTGAATAGACTCTGATTAACGTGACCAATCGTGATCAGTGATTAAAGTGACTAGTGCAAGCAAGAATTCCAAAATAAATATAAAATAAATATATATATGTGCAAAAAATAAAATCGCATCAACCAAAACAAGGTCGCATAAAAGCACACGGTGATGGTGATGAATACAAATGAGTAAAATATCTCACAGAGTGTATGTAAAATATCAAAACAAAACTCAATAATAGTGAATCACTCAGTGCAATTCAAAATAGATAAGTCTCTTAAACTGCGGAATAAATTAAAAGTGACATAGGATCCATAAAGTGCTTCTCGTAGTAATAGGTGCAACAAAACGCAAACGGTGCACACTCTGGTGTCTCTTCAGTGTCCCGCACCGAACAGTTAGGGTGGCCCCTTACCTTACTGCTGTAAGGTAAACAGCATATGGAGACCAGGGTCTCAGATGGTAAAAGCGGTGTACCCTTAATTCCAAATGGGAGGTCTTATCCCCACATCAAGGTGTCACACTGGCAGGATCTCACAGAGAGGGAAACAGGAGGGCTCCAAATAGTGAAGTAGGTATACACTCCTCATTTGCAGCTACTGTAACTCATTTGGAACCAATTCCTTCTTTCTTGTTCCTCTTTCTTGGCCTGATGTATTTTCTTACTGAAGAAACTATTGCTATGAAGCCCTCCTGTTTCCCTCTCTGTGAGATCCTGCCAGTGTGACACCTTGATGTGGGGATAAGACCTCCCATTTGGGCACAGTCCCCGCCCATCTTCTCTGTCCCCACCTGCACTCACAGGTACTCACAGGCCCCCGCCAACCCTCTCTGCTCGCAATGCAAGACCTAGCAAGGGAACCAAGTGATCTGCAAGTGAGTGGCACCCATCCCTCATTATCAACACTGCCACTGATTCCCCCCACACACCACCACTACTGCTACTGATCCCCACTCACCACCACTACTGCCACTGATCCCCACACAACACCACTACTGCCACTGATCCCCCCACACTGCTGCTGCCACTGATACCCTCCCACACCACCACCACTACTGCCACTGATACACCCCCCTCACCACCACCACTACTGCCACTGATACCCTGATACCCCACCACACCACCACCACTACTACCACTGATCCCACACACCATTACTGCCACTGATACCCTGTTACCCCCCCCCACACCACCACCACAACCACTGCTGCCACTGATCCACCCCACCATGACCACTACTGCTACTGATCCCATCCTACGACCACCATCCTTGCCACTGATACCATTCCCCTCCTCACCACTCAAATACAGGGGCAGCCCTGTCTAGTCCCCCTGCCCAGTGCAAAGGCAGGAGATATCATATACAGAAGCAGTCTAGTGCTAGAATTATTGCTCTCACTCTAACAATTGCGGCAATATCTCACATGTGTGGTTTGAACACCATTGGCATATGCGGTCATGACTTCCATATGCGTTCGCTTCTGTATGCGAGCTCGAAGGAAGGGGCCCTTTAAAAGACCCCAAATGTCTCATTTACCTTTAAAAGCCCCTAAAAAATATGACATTTTGCCTTAAAAAAAATTCTGTCTATCTGCTGAGAACAGAAAGTGACGTAAGATGTTGCTCTGATCCTCCAAGGGAATAAAGCCAAATGGAGGGTATCTTGCCCTCATTCGACTTCCTGCCTAGCCAACAGCCTCACTGGATTGGTTCCAGGCTTACCAGTAAGCTCAGAAACCACTGGGAAGCGGCAGGGGGGCACTGCTCCCTCCGCCTATAAAAGTGATCCTGCAGCTCCAAGAAAACAAGTTATTTTATTCATTTATTTACTCGTTTATTAAAGGTGCATATATGTTGCTGAAGGTTTACACAGGACTTTACATATATATTGTACATTCACAAAAGTCCCTGCCCTCAAAGAGCTTACAATCTAAGATAGTATATGTTTGCTTTTTCATTTTGATGATTTCCCATAAACATTTGCAATTCAAAAGATTGAAGGATGCCACAGCTGATACTGGTTGGCAAAAAAATACAGATATGCATCATTGTTTTTGTAATAAAGGTAATTTATGATAATAACAGGATAATAGATTGTTTTATCTGTGGCCCTTTATTTGTACAGGTATTTGTCAGATGAAAAAGGATGCAGACTTTCACACAAATATAGCTTCACATGAATACACATACTCACACACAGATGACTGTAAATGTTACAGTGGCACTAATTTACTTACTGAATTAAATTCTGCTAGCAGACGTACTGTAGCTGCCTGATATCTCTCCTCTCACACATTAAAAGCTGTTCTGCTTTTTTGCTTTAAGCTGGACTGCTGGAACTCACTCACCAGAGCTGCAGATGAGAAGATCCTCTCTCTTGCTATGCCACACTTCCTTGTCTTGATATCTCTATTTGCTCTCTGTTAGGCCTCATTCAAATTGCCTTACCCCAGTCTGCATTCAGGGCCACTCACCAGCACCCACACAACTGTCAAATTGGTTGAGTGATTTTGTCTGTGCAGTTTCTGCATCGCCATAGACATAAATAAGTTGCCAGTGGTGGAATTACCAGGGTCGCACCAGTCGCATTTGCGACTGGGCCCATGAGTTTCGCCACTGTAGGGGGGCCCGCCCCTGCCCACTAGATAGTACACTGGTCATTCACGAGGAGTCCCTGTCCGCTCCACCCATCCTCTCTGGCTGTTCCGCTCATCCCCCCCCCTTTGCCCATCCACTCCGCCTGCTCTGCCCGCTCTGCCCAACCTTTCCGCCCAGCCTATCCACCCGCACTCACGGGCACAGTACCCGCCCATCTTCTCTGTCTCTGCCTGCACTCACGGGCACAGTTCCCACCCGCTCTGCCCATCTTCCCTGGCTCCGCCTGCACTCACGAGTACTCGCAGGCCTTGCCCACCCTCTCTGCTCGCCCAAACAAGACCTAGCAAGGAGGGGGAATCAAGTGATCTGCAAGTAAGTGGCACCCATCTCTGTACAATCAAAGGCCCAGGGAACACAGTTAACCCCTTGATTGCCCCCTAGTGTTAACCCCTTCCCTACCAGTGACATTTATACAGTAATCCGTGTATTTTTATAGCACTGATCGCTGTATAATTGTCAGTTGTTCCAAAAATGTGTCAAAGTTGTCCAATTTGTCCACCGCAATATCGCAGTCCCAATAAAAATCCCCACCATTACTAGTAAAAAAATAAAATAAAAATGCCATAAATCTATCCCCTGTTTTGTAGATGCTATAACTTTTGTGTAAACCAATCAATATAACGCTTATTGCAATTTTTTTTACCAGAAATATGTAGAAAAATACATATTAGCCTAAACTGAGGACATTTTTTTATTTTATTTTTAATGTGGGATATTTATTATAGCAAAAAGTAAAAGATATTGTGTTTTCAAAATTGTCTCTTTTCTTTTGTTTATAGCACAAACAGTAAAAACTGCAGAGGTGATCAAATACCACCAATAGAAAGCTCTATTTGTCGGAAAAAAAGGATGTCAATTTTGTTTGGGAACAACATTGCAGTTAAACCGGCGCAATGCCGGTTTCCAAAAAATGGCCTGACTATTGAGCAGCCAAATCTTCCAGAGCTTAAGTGGTTAAAGAGTTAAGACCTGGGCCAATAGTGCTGCCTGATAATACCAGCATATGTTGGGGAGTGCTAGGCCACCTTGGGTTTTGAGTCTAAAAAGTATGTCTTTAGAGCAACGCCAACCTTTGGAATCCTAGATAAACTTCATAATTGAAGACTGAAATTTTAGTAGTTGTGTTTTCCTAATCGGGATAGGAAGTGTTCTAAAGGGATAAAGGAGGCATGACAGAAGTTTTTTTTTTTTTATAAATTGTTTATTTATAACGTTTTTGCAAAAATTATACACTGCAGTATAAAGAAAAAGCATTTCAACTTTTGATAATACAAAGCTATGCATATATAAACTTATGAAACTGAGCGTAGATACAGGTATGTTCATAAAATAAGCATCCTCCAACTATGAATCATTCAAGTATAATTATCATACCATATCCTGTGATAAACAAAGCGAAAAAGGATATATAGTTACGAATAACAACAATACAAAAGAAAGAAAAAAAAGAAAGCAAGATACAGCATAATCAAGAGATGACACCATGAGATTCATGAGGTTTGAGGGTTATCAGACTCAAGAGGGAACTCAGAGTCATCCCATATAGCGAATTTCGCGGTCCGCCCAATTGGCGGACTATTGCCACTGTTCGCCCGGCGGACTTACGTGTTTACTGTGTAAAAGAACTTTGACCTATGATGACACATCCATCATGTGGTACAGGACAGCCAATTGAGACATTACAGCACATGGACACTTGGACATTCCCCCTAACTTAGAAAGTGGCCATTTTACATTCTTTCTACTGTCACTATAAGGAGAGGTTGCTGTGTGGAGCAGGGAGAGACTGCAGTGACCCAAATCACTAGCTATTAGGTCCACAAAAGTTCTTTTAAGGACTGGTATGGTATAGGTGTAGTTCAGGATATAGGTTTGAGGCACTGCTATTCAAGTCATTGTTGCAGCAGCCTGTCTTTTGTCAGTGCTGAGAGAGGGACAGGACGTTGTGTGCAGCAGGGACAGTCCGTTTAATCATTAGCTGTTACTATTAGGTCCACAAAAGTCCTTTTCAAGACTGGTATGGTAAAGTAGTACAGGATATAGTTTTGAGTGCTATTCAAGTTATTGTTGCAGCAGCCTGTGTTTTGCCAGTTTAAATAGGGACAGGCAGTGAGGGACAGTCAGTTTAATCAGTAGCTGTTACTATTAGGTCCACAAAGGTTCTTTTCAGGACTGGTATGGTAATAGGCTTGTACACGTATAATATTCTTTCTTCCAAATATAGAAAGAATATTATACTTGACTGCTGCCCTTCTGCTGCAGTAGTCCTTTATGAGTATAGGGACTGAGGTACAGTCTGCTAATCACAACCTACTAGTTCCACAAAGGTCCTTCTAAGGACTGGTAAGGTATAGCGTACTACAGGACTGGTATAGGTCCACAATATATAGGGTTGAGGTGCACTACTGCTGACTGCTGCCCAATTCTGCAGCAGTCCTTTATCAGTATAGGGACTGAGGTACAGTCTGCTAATCACAACCTACTAGTTGCACAAAGGTCTTTCTAAGGACTGGTAAGGTATAGCGTACTAGAGTATATAGGGTTGAGTGAGGTACAGTCTGCTAATCCTTAAGAACTGGTATAGGTCCACAATATATAGGGTTGAGGTGCACTACTGCTGACTGCTGCCCTATTCTGCAGCAGTCCTTTATCAGTATAGGGACTGAGGTACAGTCTGCTAATCACAACCTACTAGTTCCACAAAGGTCCTTATAAGGACTGGTAAGGTATAGTGTACTACAGGTATATAGGGTTGAGTGAGGTACAGTCTGCTAATCCTTAAGGACTGGTATAGGTCCACAATATATAGGGTTGAGGTGCACTACTGCTGACTGCTGCCCTATTCTGCAGCAGTCCTTTATCAGTATAGGGACTGAGGTACAGTCTGCAGTCGGCTCCCACCATCCCTGTGCTGTTCTGACTTCCTCCTGGGGCTGCTTATTATGAGGGGCTCCCACCATCCCTGTGCTATACTGACATCCTCCTGGGGCTGCTTATTATGAGGGGCTCCCACCATCCCTGTGCTGTGCTGACTTCCTCCTGGGGCTGTACCTCTGCTGTGCATATTATGAGGGGCTCCCACCATCCCCGTGCTATGCTCATTATGAGGGGATCCCACCATCCCTGTGCTATGCTCATTATGAGGGGCTCCCACCATCCCAGTGCTGTGCTGACTTCCTCCTGGGGCTGCTTATTATGAGGGGCTTCCACCATCCCTGTGCTATGCTGACATCCTCCTGGGGCTGCTTATTATGAGGGGCTCCCACCATCCCTGTGCTGTGCTGACTTCCTCCTGGGGCTGTACCTCTGCTGTGCATATTATGAGGGGCTCCCACCATCCCTGTGCTATGCTCATTATGAGGGGCTCCCACCATCCCTGTGCTATGCTGACTTCCTCCTGGGGCTGCTTACGGTGCAGGTGTCAGTGCTGTATATCACAGTGCTGGCGTCAGTGCTTTATGTCACGCTGCTGATGTCAGTGCTCTCTATCACGGTGCTGGTGTCAGATCACTCTATCACGGTGCAGGTGTCATTGCTGTATGTCACGCTGCTGATGTCAGTGCTCTCTATCATGGTACTGGTGTCAGATCACTCTATCACGGTGCAGGTGTCATTGCTGTATGTCACGCTGCTGATGTCAGTGCTCTCTATCACGGTGCTGGTGTCAGATCACTCTATCACGGTGCAGGTGTCATTGCTGTATGTCACGCTGCTGATGTCAGTGCTCTCTATCACGGTGCTGGGGTCAGATCACTCTATCACGGTGCAGGTGTCATTGCTGTATGTCACGCTGCTGATGTCAGTGCTCTCTATCATGGTGCTGGTGTCAGATCACTCTATCACGGTGCAGGTGTCACTGCTGTATGTCACGCTGCTGGTGATCATCTCCTGCACCCTCTTCTTTGCCTACCCTGACCTTCCCTCTCCTCCATTGCCTTCATGCGCTCCTGAGTCCTGAATTGTCAGAATTTCGCATATAAAAAAAGAATGCTTGTAGTTGTCGATCCCAGATTCACCTCATACATGTGTTATGTCATTGGCCATGTGGCGGGACTACGTTTGCACAGCTAGTAATTATTTTGTGGCTGCAAATTTGACCTGTAGGTTTGCAAAGTTCGCTTCCCATTGAAGTCAATGGGGCCCGCCGCGAACGTCGGAAGTTCGTCCATCACTAATCCCATATCTTCCATATTTTATAAAAGGAGGGTAGTGTGTCCTCTATTTTTTTCTCTTGCTATCCAGCAATGGATGATCATCTCTCGGGGTCTAGGGATGGCTCATCTGAATCAGCGCAGCAAATCCATCCATCTTCTGTCTCCACAGAGGAGACACTGCAGGGATTCCGGCGACCTGACGTTTGTTATATGGGGAGGGCGGGGCCACCCATCACCTGACCCCGCCCCCTCTGACACAAGGGGAAACACGGGCTTCCCCGTGACGTATGGGTGACCCCGCCCCCCTCTGATGTAACGGAAACCTGCCTGTGTTACATCAGAGGGGTGCAGGGTCACCCATACGTCACGAGGAAGCCAGTGTTTCCCCTTGCGTCAAAGGGGGGTGGGGTCAGGTGACGGGTGGCCCTGCCCTCCGCATATGACAAACGTCAGGCCGCCGGAATCCCCGCAGTGTCTCCTCCGTGGAGACAGAAGATGGATGGATTCGCTGCGCTGATTCAGATGAGCCATCGCTGGACCCCGGAGAGATGATCGTCCGTCGCTGGATAGCAAGAGTGGATTACCACCACTGGAATCTTTTTTTTAATCTTTTTTATTTTTAATAAAGGAATTTTTCAAAAGTGTGTTTGTCTTATTTAACAATTTTTTACACTTTCTTTGTGAAATGGTAGGCGTACTTTTGTACCCCCTTACCATTTCAAACGGGGGGCGGGATCTGGGGGTCCCCTTGTTAAAGGGGGCTTCCAGATTCTGATAAGCCCCCTGCCCGCAGACCCCCACAACCACTGGCCAGGGTTGTGGGGATGAGGCCCTTCTCCGCATCAACATGGGGACAAGGTTCTTTGAGGGGTGACAGACCCCCAAAGCATCCTCCCAATGTTGAGGGCATGTGACCTGGTACGGTTCAGGAGGGATGGGGGGCCACTCTCTCGTCCCCCCCTCTTTTCCTGCGGCCTGCCAGGTCGCGTGCTTGGATAAAGGGTCTGGTATGGATTTTTAGGGGGACCCCACGTCAATTTTTTTTTTAATTTGACGCGGGGTTCCCCTTAATATCCATACCAGACCTGACCTTTCACTTTAATCATTATTAAAATCACTGCTCCCGAAAAAACGTCCGTTTTTAAAACTTTTTTTTGCATTGATACATGTCCCCTGGGGCAGGACCCGGGTCCCCAAACACTTTTTAGGACAGTAACTTGCAGAATCTTTTCTCTCTGTCAAATCTTTTTTCTCTGTCGACTATTTTCTCTATATAATCTTGGACTAATAGAGGCAAGGTTAGGCACATTCGACCACAGGTTCTATACACACAGATTGTTATTGTCAGAGTCACGTCGAATCTCCTATTCTATATCGAACTGTTGTAACAACGAAAACGAAAATAAAGCATTTATTTATGTTGGATCTTTTGTTTTTTGGATTCTGTGCTTTCGTTATCGTTTGTCAAAATGAAAACGAAAATAGTTGAAATTCGGACGAAAATGCATTCGGACGAAAACGAATGCACATGTCTAAGCGCTACTGGAGAGGACAGCACGGGGAATGGCCACTTATAGGGCTTATTCCTTCTTGTGCTCTTTGTTTCCTCTCTTATTCTGTTTTTCAGTTAGAGGACAATATATGTATATTCATATCAAATAGCCTTTTCTTTTAAAGGCACCAGGGAACGTTTGAAGTTTCTGTAATTGCTGCCTTATCATTTGGATGTAAACTGACCAGTCTTTTGAACTATAACTATTGCAACTTTTGATACAGGACATATAAATACAAGTATGTGCCTACCTGTGTATGTTTCATTTTTATAGTATGCAGAGATACGCTACAAAATAAGTATAATATGTGGCAACAGCGATCCCTGTACCCCCCACATGGGAGAAAGCATGTATATGTAGACATGTGCAGGATGAAAAAAATTGTTTTGTTTCGTTTCGTTTCAATCCGTTATTTAACTAAATACGTTTCGTTAAATTTGTTGTATTCGTTATATTTGCTTTCGGGATTCGTTTCGTTTCGTATTTGAATTCGAAAAAATTTGCCCGCATTCGAAAAAAAATTATCAAATTAGAAAAAATTTGACCGCATTTGATAAAATGTCATATAGAATGAAATTGAATTACAATAGAAAAGATTAGAGTAGAATAGAAAATAATATAAAAGAATAGCATGAAAAAACATATATATATACATACATATATATATTTATTATTATTATATTATTATACAGGTTTTATATAGCGCCAACAGCGCTTTACAACATGATATATGTATATATATATATATATATATATATATATATATATTATTATTTTTTTTTTCAAAATTCAAATTTCAAATAGAATGAACTAGAATTCAAATAGAAAAGATTAGAATATAATAGAAAATAATAGAAAAACAACAGAATAGAAATATATATGAGCATTCTATTCTGTTCTATTGGTTTTCTAGTTTCTTCTTTTCTATTAATTTGTATTCTAATCTTTTCTATTCGAATTCAAATTCATTCTATACGAAAGTACAGAAGCCATGTTCCGAAATTCTAATTTCGTATAGAATGAATTTGAATTTGAATAGAAAAGACTATTATAGAATAGAAAATAATAGAAAAGAAAAGAAAAGCATAGAAAAACAATAGAACAAAATAAAAAAATATTATATATAATATATATATATATATATATATATATATATATATATATATATATATATATATATATATATATATATTCTATTGCTTTTTTATTTTATATTATATTTTATAGTTTTTTTTTTCAAAAATCGATTTCTATTTTTATCAAATTCAATTTGAATTTGATTCGAATTTGTGTTGGAATTTGATTCAAATTTGTTTTCGAACTTGTTCACTTTTTTCGGATTCGTTTAAATTTGTTAATTTTGTAATTTGGAAAATCGGATGCATCCGAATTTCCGAATAATGAAAAATTAGTCCAAATTTCGATTCGGAATGACACGAAATGCACATGTCTACGTATATATACGTCTATGCATGTACATTGTCATGGTTATGCAGTGATCTTCCTTTGGTTGCTTACCTCCCCTCATGTGTTCTGACTAAGAGGCCAGCCACTTCCACCTGGTGGTTTTTATAACCTCTCCTCTAAGCATGGCTCCACCCCAGGCCCTATCAGGGAACCCTATATTAACCTGTGCACTGCAAGCCAACAGTGCTGATCAACCATTGCGTATTCATTGTGTGTTTGGCTTCCTGGTTCCTGCTTGCCCTGTGCTCTATGTTTGACTCTGCTACCGACCTTGGCGTGTTCTCAACAATTCCTGTCTGCTTGTGACCTTGACCTTTTGCATGTCCCTGACCATCCCTGTCTGCCTGTGACCCTGAACCTTTGGCGTGTACTCTGTTGTTCCTGTCTGCTAGTTGCCCTGACCTCTACCTTATTCCCTTACTATCCGTGTTGTTCCAGCCTGCTGCTTCCTTCTCCTGTAGTCTACTGCGAGCGTGAGCTGTGAGACCCTAGGGGCCGTGACCTGGAGCCAGAGGGCAGCGAAGTCCATCCTCACCACTGGAGGCTCTGGCGAACACCCGCTTGCTCTTAGACTCCACGCCCTGGGGAATCTATGCTCCAGCTCCCATTGGGATCTGTGTTAGTGATCCTGTAGACCTGTGTCCTGAATCTCCCTGGGAACAATCTGCAGCAGTCAGTCCTAAGGTCCACTACCTAGCGGTGCACTTCTGACTCCTACGGAGTGCATCTGTCACCTGGTCTCAGGTGACCTGACATACATGCATGTATATGTGTGCATGTGTACTTATATGTGTGTGTTTATCCCCTAGGGGGTCAGGAGACCTATTTTGGATATATATGATTTATTTCATTCATAGAAGCCTTGCCGAGATCAGGCTCCTGATTTTTTTCTGTCTTCCACTGCACATTCTTCCTCTTCTCGGTTTGGCTGCTCGCCCCTCTCCCTCCTCCCATTATATGGAATAGATATTCCATGCTCTCTGTTCTAACCCTGGTATGTACCATATGAACTCATACACAGATGCCATATTTTTTCAATGTTCAACAATATTATTATTATGTATGTGTATTTAAGATGTATAGAAATATATGTAATTAAATGCTAATCAAGATGTATCTCCCAGTGCCAATTAGGATACCCTGAAGAAGCCATTGGTGAAATGCATAGTGATCCATTTGGTGACAACACTATTACCTTGCATGTGGCCCTCATCTATGGATAACCGCCATACAGATGCATTCAACACATGTTTGTACCATGGGCCATTTTGCTTAGGCTACTCTTTATGAGCCACCTACACTATTCCTTAGCAAGTATGGGAGAGAGAATGTTGTGTTAGCACATATTATATGATCTTTATAATTTTTTATGTTTTCTAATAAAATGTAATTTTTTATATTTATATATTTTTGATTATTTCTTTAAACTTGGGACATTAGTGGCTACCTTAAAAGTCAAATTCTTTCCCCTTCTTTTCTTCCTGTATGAAGTCTATGTTGCCCCACAAAGTTCTCTGTTTGGAGAGAGAGCTCTGTGATTTTGGTATAACTGGTCACATGACTGTGCTTTTTTTACAGCAAACTTTTATCTATTTCTGTTGTGTTTCACCCGTTTTAAATTCCCAAAGCCAGTGGAGCCAATAATCAATTATAAAGCGCTCCAATTTACAATAATATCTTCTAGAATGGTCCTCTTGAATGTGGTCCTGTTTACCTATTTATGATTTTTTTTGTTTTGCTTTTTAAGTTACTTGAAATATTGGGAACCTTGACACTTTAATATTCAAGAGGTCATTAAAGGTGTTTTGGGACAGTGGGGTTGATTTCTAAAGGTGAACAGACAATATAGTGAACATTCACTTTGCAAAGTATATCCAATCATGTATGAAGAATTTAAAAGAAAACTGAAATGAAGCTCAGCTAACTTACGTCATACAATCACGTGTAAGCAAAAATACAGTCACTAAGCTAAAGGAAAATTCCCCTGCAAAGTTAAAATGTCCTTGCAAAGTGTACCTGTGTTTTGATTTGTGAATGTAATTGAGCTCAGAGAAATTTGAAAGATAATACAGGGTACATATAACATTAAGCACTTTTCGGGTTGACACTCAATAGCTTAAATATTATACATTGCAAATTCAGTTGAAGATTCTCTGAAATAAAGTCAGCGCTCTTTCAGTTAAATTTAAGTGTAGATATATAGTACACCAATAACCAAATTATAACAAAATTATAACCAATGTATGGATTATAACTTTTTTTGTTATAATTTACTCTTTTTTGTGCAGCAGACCTAGACCTAGACAAATTCAAATTAGGAAATTGGTCAGTGCAGAAATAAATGGAGAAATACATTGGCAAGTTTATTTCTAATAAGCTAATCACTTTTATATTTATATCAGTAGAGTTTTAAGTAGAAATAAATCCTAACTGAATGCCATTTTGTTTTTTTGTATCATAAATAATTTACAGTTTGAAAACTATACCTTTTTTGTTGCATCTTAATGTTGCCAGTCAGTCCGGCACTTACCCCATCTAAGCGTGTAGCGGGTGGCGAGCTCCTCCCTTCCTCCTAGGCATCCAATAGGATTGCCTGTCCTTTCAGCCAATTGGGTAACAGGTCTCAAAATCGGCTTCCTGATTGGCAATTTTCTGTTGTAACAAGTGGGCTCCGTTCGTATTCTATTTTAAAGCCTATCAGAGCCACTGGCTCTAATCAGGTGCTTCAAACCCCCCCATTTTAATTCATGCATCCGGTGTCCTGCAAGTGGCCGGACGCATGGATGGGGGAGGCGGCAATGGATGGGGGGCAGTGCCATGTGTCCTTAAAGGACAGGCTTAATGGACAGGTCTGATGCAACCAGTTGGTTGAACAAAGAAAACTGGCCCGCTTCTTCCATCCACACATTTGGATGCAGAAATCATCCCTGCTGTGTCACTGTAAGCTGACAGCAGGGACTCCCCCACCATCACAATACACTGAATGCTTATTGGCAGCATGCATTGATTAAGGGAGAATTTACCAAAAAGCCAGTTAATGAGAAGTGGATCAATAGAGCAATTTCTCACAAACAGGAATGGCCATACATGGATCAAAATTCAGATGGTTCCTGCTGGACCAGCTGAATTTCAATCCATGTATGGCCAACTTAATGGGTGGGTTTCCTGACAAGTGCCCACTTGAAGTTTCCTTCAGAAGTCTACATGGCACAATGGAAAGCAAAGGCTTTCTACTTAACAACATGACTCACAGTGCCTTATGCAATTAAATGACACATAGGCTTAGGTTTATGAACGAAGTTGTATAATGGCATATAGGGCAAACAATTGGCTCACCCCTTAGGAATGGGACCTCTGCACCCTCTAAAGTTTTCTGCATCCTTTCTGTTCTTTACTCAGAATAAAACACCTGCTGCACCAACAGTTGCTCAGGACAGACTCCTCTAGTTTGTACAAGACACTGCACACTTCCACCTTTTTTCCTAAACTCCCTTCAGAGGTAATGTTCAAGTGACCACAATCAGCGCAGGCTTGAGCAAGGTCCAGACTCAATTGTTAGAGTACTCGTGTATGCGTATTTGTGATTATGGTAATGCATTTTATGTAATTTATCCCAAAGTTTATTTCAAATTGCAGTATCAGTGTCTGCTTGGAATACAGATTTGTATTATACCACAATATTCCTTGTAAGTCTGAAGTGCAGTCTTTCAGCAATCCATTGTCAATATAATGAATTGAACAGTTTATTAAGTGGCATAGTAAATCATACAAACATATCATAATAAATGTACGCAAATGTACTGAAAAAAAAACAGAAAACAAGATTTTCGTTGTTAACGTGATTTTAAAGTCTAATTTTTTTTAAATTAAAATTATAAACATGGTATACTTACCTGCTCTGTGCAAGTATATTGCACAGAAAATATTCCGCAGAGTGGTCCCTTACCTCTTCTTTTTCAGTTCTCTGCTGACATTCTCCTTCTCCTCCTCTTCTCCAAGTACCCCCATAGCAAGCCATATTCTGTGAAGATGCTCCCAAGGTGGGCTGCATGTGTCCATAGACACACACAGCAATGGCTCGGCCTGGACCTCCAGTCCCTCCTCGCAGTGTTTGACTGATAGCAGCAGGAGCCAATGGCTCCCACAGCTCTTAGTGAAGCCTGCAAAAGCAGAAAGAGGAGAGAGAGGAGCTGCAGCCAGGCACAGTATGGGATTGATAAAGTGTTTAGGGATGGGGAAAGGAATTAGCTAGAAGGTTACTTACCCTAGTGCATTAAATGCATTAAGATAGAAAAAAAAAAAACGTTTGTGTTTAGAACTACTTTAACAACAACATAACACCATATTGTTTTTCTTTTTAAGATATACTTGTTTCCAGGGACAGTCTTTAACCTATCTGTAGCTTGAATAACCTCCTGCAGTACACTGTATTGTGTAATTGCATTTTATATTAGCAGTAGTGTTTCCTTTACTTAGAAACGCAGGAAAGCTCATCAGAACAAAGCACACAGACAACTCAACCAAGGAAAATCCCATATTCCTACATTACGGTGTGCCTGTTATAAATGAGGACAAAATGTGTTGTTTCCTCTAGCAAATGAAATAAAGCACCTCAGTGAGAACACGGATTTAGTGGATTCAATTTTCTAGAAAGTTTATTTTCTAGCAGATAACAATACAGGTATATTTACAGAAGAAATAAATTGTAAATACCAAAAAAAGTAGTTTCCCTAGTGACAATCCCTGTTCTTCTTGCTTTAATATATTATAATTTGGCTGGTTTATTATAGTACATCCAATCCCTGGCTGGTCACTATAGAGAAAATTGTCCATTCAGTGTGATATAGTATAATAAAAAGGACTAGTTCTCTATGACTTATTCATCTACTTATACTTTTTTATAGAATAAAAATAATGTTCTCATTGCCACAGCCATTACAAAATGATGTCTGATGCTTAGTTTTTATATATCTAAAAAGGGCATTATTATTGAGGGGTTTTTCTGGGGTGCCTGGGGTTCTCGGCTCTTGATTGGATAGATTGTGCAGCCTTTGTCTCCTGCTGCTGTTAATTAAATCCAATGATACGGGCGATGGGGGGGGGGGGGGGGGGGGCGAGGCAGAGTCATACATTCAGCAGCTATGGATGCTGAATGATGGACTAGGAAGCTTGCCCGCAAGGTAACCCCTTTGAGAGCGCTTCTTCTAGGAGGTTATCCGATGCAGGGAGGAGCGGCGAGAGCCGCTGAGGGACCCTCAGGAGACTGTGTTTGGGGCCACTCTGTGCAAAACGAGATGCACAGTGGAGGTACGCATGACATGTTTGTTATTTTTTTTTTAAATAGTAAAACCTTTACAATCACTTTAACCCTCTTGGGCATGGAGTTCACCAGAGCTTAGAAAGAGCAAAAAATAAAAATGATCTGGCACACACCACAGTGACAAGCCTCCATCTCCAGTAATAGTTGCAAATAAGAAAAAACTGGTCATGGGATTTAAATGAGGGAAATCACTGAAAAAATAATATAATGAAATAAGTAAAAATATAAATATAATTTATTCTGAAATCGGAATCAAACAATATCATGATTGAGTACATGTTGCAATAGAGTAATAAGTTCATGACAGGCCAAGGGAAAACTTACATATATTACATAATAAATAAATAAATTCACTGAGGGGGCGTGGCTTGGAGCCGATGCGAATGGCCGCCTGAGCGCAGAGCTCCATCCTCGGGAGTCCTTTACAGACGGATCGGCAGCAGCACACGAGCCATCTCTCCCTCTCACTATGGGGAGAAGCAAGGGTAAGGGATCGCCATCCCGCTCGCGGTCCCCGAGGGGACCCGAATCGCAACACGGACGAAGCATTCCGGAAATCTTCCGGCCCCGCTCACGCGAGGCCGAGGCTTCACCACAGGCCTGTACGAGGCCTCACTCCCCCAGCAGGAGTCCGCCGGGAGACAACACCAGGCGGGATGCGGAACACCAGCGTGACTCTCACACGCTCACGATGGCTGACCTTCGGTCAGTAGCTGCTGATATAAAATGCTCCTTTACTACCGCAATCTCGGAGCTTAGGAGAGACATTCATTCCATGCATGTCAGAATGTCTGACCTAGAGGAAGCAGCAGACCGCCATGACACTGCTATACAACAGCTACACCGCACATATCAGGCCCAAAATTCGCAGCTCACGGATGTACACAGGCATTTAGAGGACCTCGATAATAGGGGTCGCCGCCACAATCTGCGGATCAGAGGCATCCCTGAAAGCGTGGAGCAAGCAAACCTGTCACAAGCTACGACACAGATCTGCAATGAGGTTCTGGGCAGACCACCTGAGACACCAGTGGAATTTGAAAGGCTGCACAGGGCCCTTAAACCCAGGGGAAGGGACACAGACCCCCCGAGAGACGTTATCTGCTGCGTTGTTAATTTTAAGCTTAAGGAGGACATTCTGAGAGGGGCCAGGGACCGCCATAACTTATCCTTCCAGGGATCGGAAATTAAAATATTTCAAGATCTATCCCCCTTGACCCTCCAGCACAGACGCGATCTGCGACCACTACGTGATGTCCTGCGCCGCAAAGGCATTCAGTATAGATGGCGATTTCCTTTCTGTTTATCAGCATCTGTGGGAGGACGAACCGCAAACCTGAGGGTCCCGGAGGACCTTAGGGAATTCTGCGCTACACTCCAAATAGCACCTGTGGAGCTCCCAGACTGGTACAAAGCCTTCCGTCCAGCTCACCTACAAAGGACCGCCTCGATGGACACTATACCAGAAAGGGAGGATTTCCATGTCAGACGACGCAGATCCCCATCACCGAGACCACTCGCACAGAGAGGCAATGGGGATAGAGTGTTTCCAAGCCCTACGGCCTCCCCTGCTCATAGGAGGCCCAGGCCTGACAACTCCTAAACAGGCATCCGCTGAAACACTAAGGAGGGAGATAGGGGACATACAAATCAACATGCAATGCGAATCCCTCCAGGTAATCCACAAACAATCCGGGTTCTCCGAAGACCCCACGACGGCTGTCGAATCCTGTTGGTCTCTCGCCATGTGAAGCGTCACCCTCCAACGGAAGGAAGACTTGAAAACGTGCATCGCAACCGGCCATAACTCTTCTGTGCTCCTTGCAGGGTTACACCAAACCCCTGAGAAGCTTAACACCACCCATGGGGATTTGACCATGCACAACATAGGCTTCACCACGACCATGGATAAACACCTCTGGAGCCCTATTCCCTGTGGAAATGACTGCCCTCCTCACCTTACAGTACCCCACCTGGTACAATTCAAGACCCATTTTATACATAAGGGACCGCTGGTTCCCCGCTCCTCCTCCCCCCCCCTTTTTTTATTTCCCTCCCTCCCCCCCCCCCCTTTTTTTTTTCATGCTTGTTTTTTGTGTGCTTGTTCCATCTCTCTCTTCTCATCCTACAGCCATCCTGTGAGTCCGCCATTTTTCTCTGTTTGGACTATATCAGGCTTGTCAAGCAACGGAATGGTCCACGCGCTCAATGAGGTATCTGTGAACTGACCCAATGGCTCAAGGACTTCCTTAACTAACGTAATCCATGGGTGGCTCTCCTTTTTTTTTTTTCTTCTGTTTGATGGGGAGATGCGCAGTGGAGGGGGGGGGGGGAGTACCGGGGGGGCGGGAGGGAGAGGGAGGGCGGGGGGGCTTTTAGCTCACTGAGGAGGGGTGGGAAAAAGGGAAGCATATTCCACACCAAAGGCACATGTTGGATCACACGTAAAGGAGGGGTATGCAGAGAAACACTTCACCATCCCCCTACACGCTACAATTCTCTCCCCACTGCCTGCATAGGCAGATAGCGGATTTACATCCCTCATTTGGTGAGAGTCTTGTCACGTCTTTTACTGAGGTGATCTATCTACGTTCTGGTCCCTTCCCAGGAGCAGGACGGCCTTCTTTCCCACCTGCCCCCTAATTGATCTCTATTGCGACTGGCAAGAGATGATGTTTTTGTTTTTTGCAGCCACTGTAGATTAATTGAGTACTTCCTGTCCATAATGTCGGCTAATGCCCCGATTAATGGAGCTGACCCAAACTTCAATTTTTCGGGCCGTTTTTATCCACACTCTGCACTGTTGCCGACCAAGCCATCACAACTGGCTTCGTTACACAACCTGCAACCCTGTCCTTTGGTCTGTTTGATTACCTGGAGGAGAGGAACAGACCCATGACTAAACCCGCCCCCCTTCTTCCTCTCCATAGCCTTCATGATACCTGTCCCTTTCAGCATGTTGCAGCAAAAAGGTTTTCTGTGATATCAACAGATCCCTGAAAGTTACTTTATGTTATCTCTGGGCCCCTGTTGTTGTTGATTGATGATACTTGGTTAACATTTTATTGTTCCTATTGTTTACTGTGTTCATGAAATATTTTATGATTCTTGCTTAACCGTAACCATGGCCTCCCCACCTATTGTTGTTTCTTTATTAGCAGGCTCTTTCCTTATATTTAACTTAGTCTGTGAGGACTCCCGCAGGACCGGACACCACACCCATTCGCCCCGGACTACCCTCCTCGCCTCCACACAGCGGGAGATTCGACTCGACCGCTGACACACCCCGGACTTTTCATCCTAACTTAGGGTAAGGTAGCAGTGCTACACACCCCTCCGGTTACTTTTCCCTCCCCTCACTGACTGCCCTTTTCCTCTCAAACTTTACCCTAGGCCCTCCCTCTTAGATCCTTCCCTACTCCCCTAACGCCGGGACCTGGTCCCTCTGACTCCCGCTGAGACACCTCGAACTCCTTAATCAGGGCTCGCCCCTATATCGCTTGCCCGCCCTCGGTCCATTCTGCTCCCGGACACGTAAAACTAATACAACCCAGATTTCTAGTTGCTTCAAGTACTTAACCATAGCTGACCAGATCACAATGGCCCCGGCCCACGTTCCAGCCCGATCAACCACTCTCAAAGTGGTATCGCAAAATGTAAAAGGGTTAAATATACCCGAAAAGCGCAGTCAGATCCTAACCATGATGCATGCCTTGAAGGCAGATGTTATATTTCTACAGGAAACCCATTTCTGCTCAAAAAATGTTCCCAAAATGACAAACAATAGATACCCTATAGCTTTCCATGCCACTAATCCCCTAGCAAAAACTAAGGGGGTCTCAATTCTAATCTCCAAATCCACCCCATGGCAAATGCTTGACTCCTTTGTAGACCCAGACGGCCGGTATATATTCCTTAAGGGCACCATTCACAACCGTTACACTGGCAAACATTTACAGCCCTAACACGGCCCAACTCAGCTTTTTTCGTTCGACTTTTGAACACCTAACAAACTTTCAATCTGGTATCACTGTTCTGGGGGGCGATTTTAATGTGACACTCCAGCCCCTTCTAGACTCCTCCTCCGGCTCCTCATCTCTCCCCTATAAAGCGCTGAAACAGATTAGGACGCTCCTGCATAATCTCACACTACATGATTCCTGGCGCACTCTACACCCACACGATAAAGATTTCACGTTCTTTTCTGCACCACATAACCGGTACTCCAGGCTCGACTACCTATTCATATCCCAAAAGGACCTTCCCTTATTAAAGGCAGCCACGATCGAACCTCTTCTCATAGCAGATCACCACCCCGTCACTCTCCTCCTCTCACTTGCGGAGAAAACCTGGTCCACGAAGACATGGAGACTTGATACCTCTCTCCTCACCTCGGAGGCTGATATCAACTCGATCCATTGTAATTTAACTAATTACTTCCAGGAGAACGACACCCCAGATGTCGCCCCCCTGACGATCTGGGAAGCACACAAGTGCACCATCCGCGGGAAATTTATCGAACTAGCAACCATTAGGAAAAAAGCACACCAAGCGTGCTTGAACACACTAATTACTAAAATTAAGGGACTGGAAGCTTCCCATAAACGTACTCAGGCGCAGAACACCCTTCAGGATCTGATAGACACCAGAAAGCAACTCCTGGAAATTCTCGATCGCAGAACACGTCGTAAAATTACCCTTACTCACAAACTGTTCTATGAACAGGGCAACAAATGTGGGAGACTACTAGCGAGAGCAATTCAGGCCCAAAGAGCAAGTACGATCATACATACCATCAAAGATTCCCAAGGTACTACGTATCATTCCCCTAAAGATATCGCTACTCAGTTCGAGAGATATTACAAAGGGCTCTACAACCTCCCCTCCACTCATGCCAACGACAAGGAACGCACACAAAGGGAGACACTCATCACTCAGTTCTTACATAAATATGGCCCCACCAAGATGTTTAGAGAGGTTGCCCAAGACATAGACCATCCACTTACCGAAGCTGAATTTAAAGAAGCCATTAAACAACTTAAACCAGGCAAAAGCCCTGGTCCGGACGGTCTCACAGCCCCTTACTACAAAACCTTCTCTGATATACTAGCAAAACCCTACCTCAAAGCATTTAATTCACTAAACACAACAACACCACCCTTTCACAGGCTATTGGAAGCCCACATTACAGTGATCCCAAAAAGCAGCAAAGACGCAACAGCGGTCACCAACTACAGACCAATTTCACTATTAGACGTTGACCTTAAACTTTTCGCCAGAATCCTGGCGAACCGCCTCCTTCCTTTTCTCCCCACACTGATTGGCAATCACCAGGTAGGCTTTGTCCCTGGCCAAGAGGCCAGAGATAACACCGTAAAAGCGATCAACCTTCATCACTGGTTAACATCCAATAAGCAAAGAGGATTCTTTTTATCCCTGGATGCGGAGAAGGCGTTTGACAGGCTGGCCTGGGACTACTTAGGAGCGGTACTGCACCACCTGGGCCTACCAGGTAGGCTGTATAATATGATTATGTCCCTATACACCACCCCTACAGCGAGAATTAGGGTTAACGGCCAGCTGTCAGACGCCTTCCCCATCCAAAATGGAACGAGGCAGGGATGCCCTCTCTCCCCTATTCTTTTCATCCTGACACTGGAACCGCTATTAAGACGCCTCCAAGCAAACGACGATATCAAGGGAATACATGTGGCGGGGCACACCCACAAATTAGCGGCGTTTGCCGACGATATTCTCTCACTCACATCTATCCCCAACTTATTGAAAGATTTTGAATTGTTTCACCGACTATCTAACCTTAAAATAAACTTCTCCAAATCCAATGCCCTGAATATATCCCTCCCTCCAGACACTGTCATGCAATGTCAGGAGAACTTCCCATTTTCCTGGAAGAGGGACTCCATTACATATCTAGGTATCCAGCTCCCCACTCGCTTATCTGACTTATTCTCACAAAATTTTCTCCCCCTAGTTCACTCAATAGCGGAAGACCTACGCAGATGGGACAAACCCCAATTTTCATGGTTTGGTCGTGCGGCCATCTTAAAGATGAACGTCCTCCCACGCTTTCTCTATCTGCTACAGACAATCCCTATCACGATCCCTGACTCGTTCTTTCGACGCATCCAGCGCCTATCCCAACAATTCCTCTGGAAGGATAAGCAACCAAGGATAAGCTTTTCCCAACTCACTAAGCCCAAACATTTGGGCGGCATCGGCCTTCCAAATCTACGATATTACTCCCTTGCTTGTCATTTGGGTAGAATCGTAGATTGGGCTACCCATGAGAAATCCAAGAGTTGGGTCCACCTTGAGAGCCTAGCCTCAAACCTACCCCTTAAAAGTTTGCCGTGGATTCTCCCCCCCCACATACCTAAGGGAGCTAAAGAACATCCCCTCATAGCAGCCACCCTAAACAGCTTCAAGACAGCCTGCAAACACTTTCAGCTATCATCCAACCCAGGACCGCTCATGCCGGTTCGCATGAACTCGGCATTTGCTCCTGGCATGAATGATTGTTTTTTGAAGTCGGACTGGCCTCATGAAGACATACAAGCTCATCACTTCTACCAGGCTGGTCAGCTATTAGATTATGAGGGCCTCCCTGTCAGACCTGACAGAGAGCCCCTCCCGTTCTGGTCGTACTTTCAGATCCGTCACTTTCTTAGAGCGTCCAACCGTGAGGGAGCTTTGTCACGGAACTTGACCCCGTTTGAGACTCTCTGCTCCCAAGTTGCTCCACAACAACACCTGATATGAACTATACACACTATGCTTTTCTGGCAGAGTTCTCCGAAAGACGGCTGGGCCTGCCCTGCTTGGGAGAGAGAGTTGCAAACAGTCTTTTCAGAAGCTGAGTGGGAAAGCATTTTGATCACCACACACAAGGGATCCTTAAATGTACACACACAAGAAAATAACTACAAAATTCTATCCAGGTGGTATCGTACACCGACACGCCTACACAAATTTAACGCAGTGATTTCGGAGAACTGTTGGAGATGCCAGTCGGAACTGGGATCTTTCATTCACATCTGGTGGTCATGCCCAAAAATCCAGACCTTCTGGACTCAGATCCACACATTGACCTCCCGAATCACAAACCAGCAAATTGAATTTACGCCAGCCACGCTCCTTCTTCACCTCTCTTCCACATCTAACTCCTCTTACAGAAAATCTTTGGGCCTACATATGCTTAACGCAGCCAAGCTGTGCATACCGGTACACTGGGGCTCTACAGAGATCCCGACTATCTCAGAATGGCTAAATAGAGTGGGGAAGATAGCGGAAATGGAAGAGCTTATCCATATTGCTCGAGACTCGCCCCAAAAATACGCCCGTACCTGGGACCGTTGGACCCAATTCCGTTCTTCTGCAGAATTCAGGGCCCTTGCAAACCCGGTCACACAAAACTCCAGGATTACTCATACCTCTGAGCAAAATTGATCCTATACACCCTTCCGAAGGTGACATGTCCGGGACCGGATGGGTCCTCTCATACCAACCCCGAAAATAAGAGGGATGCCCACATTTGTAGATGGGACTACCATACCTAGCCCCCATCAACGGTTTGTCTCGACGGGAGTCAGGGGGCGAACCGTGAAGGTCCCCACCCCTCCCCCTATCCCCCTCCCCTTTTCCTTCCTTAGGTACCCCTCCTTTCCCTTCCCCCTGTCCGCCCCCTCCCCCCATCCCTACATTGCCCCCCGACTGTTACCCACGTACCTGAAGACTTGACACCAGACACATACCCCCCGCGCCCTTACATTGAAGACCGTTGTAGACGAGACTTTTATTAAGGAAAAATAAATACGACTTCTAGACGACACCATTCGTGCACGATGCCCGAGAGAGACCGCCCCGTGATACAGGATGGACCAATCTGACCCTAATCGGGCAAAGCACCACCGCGTTTTCTCCTTCCGCTGATGGAACGATTCAGTGATAACGCGAAGGCAGACACATAGGGCACTCCTTCCTTACACCCCCCTTGGAAATTTATATCCCCCATTTCTTCAACTGAGTTCTCGGGGTAAGGAGATTTTTCCAGTTAAGGTGTTCTTACTGTTTAACAGATCACACACCCAGCAACATGTCTACTAAAAAATTTTTTTTTTTTTTTTTTTCAATGTTTGGGACATCTGTATGTTACTTATCTGATTGTAACTCTGGTATACTCTGAAATGCAGTTTGTATTTTCTCTTTTCTTTGAAGAAAAATAAAAACTTTTATGGAAAAAAAATAAATAAAAAATTCATAGTATACAGTACATAATACATTTATACATGAAAAGGAACATAATAAAAAATAATATATACCAAAATATAATTATATTTGCGCTACCAAAAAATCAAAACCAAAATGTAGCAGCCAGCATCAACAATGATACAATTGCATTAAACATAATAAACAAAAAATACAGCGCTAAAGTGAAAAAAACACCTCGTGAAAAAAAACAAATGAATGGCGTGGCAAAACCAGGCCAGATTATAGACAAATGTAAACAGTATAAATGGGCGAGTGCAAAAAATTCTTGTAAACCATGACATAAAATTCAAAAAGTTCTTGTAATGGATGAATGAATAATGGCTTGGAACCAGGCCAGGGCCACATAGAAAGAATTTTTTGCACTTGCCCATTTATACTGATTACATTTGTCATTAATTTTTTTTTCCACAGTATCACTTTCTATCACGAGGTGTTTTTTTCCCTTCAGCGCTGCATTTTTTTTTTATTAAATAATAATATATGCATCAGACAATCCAGACCTGTAATTTGAACACATGATTGGTAAAAAAAAGCAGCCCTATTGGACCATGGCAACAGCCCAAAGAGGGGGTCCGGATTTCCAAAAGATGATACATGTGAGGTGAATAATTAGGGGACACATCTGACCTGCACCAATCTGAAAAAATGCATATGTATAAATATAACTAAGTAAATATATAGATACATCGGGAAAAGGGGAGGATATTGTGAAAGATGTGCCCAAAAATCTAAAAAAAATGAATATGTGAAAGAAAAAAGGAAGGAGGGGAGAGAGGCATGAGTGAGCTGCCCTCCACTGACCGCCATTAAAAAAGTACAAAGCACAGAAGCAAAAAATGTGTTAATGAAACCCAAACTATGAAAGCAGTAAAGGTGTTGTATAAACCCTTAAGCCCCATCAGAAATTCTGCCACCAAAAGTCGGATGTGAGCTTTTGGTCAGAAATTCCGACCCTGTGTATGCTTTATCAGACTTTTGCTGTCAAAATTCCAGCCAGCAAAAGACTGAGAGCAGGTTCTCTATTTTTCGGAAAAAGGAGAGAAGAGATATCTTGGCCTGACTGAGCATCCAGGATACAAAACATGACAAATGATAACAAAGCTATGTTGACCAATACATGTAGTTGCCCAGAAAATTATGTCCTGTCCCATGATATAGAGAATGATATTAAAATGAACCCTTATACCTGAAACAAGTGAAAAGAGAAATGGAGTATTCACATTAAAGGTCCAAGTGCACATTCTTAAAGGCCAGTACACCCAATATTTTCACACATACTTTAATCTGAGTGATACAGGAAATGGACTCCTCTTACTGCTCCACTCCCATTTGCACAGTATACAAGGTGTCTGTAATTTTCCAAGAAAGGACCAGACTAAGTTTCTTTGACAACTATGTCACCTTCCCTCCATGTCCATATTGCACAGTATACAGGATGTCTTAAACCTTCCAAAGACCAGACTAAAGCCAGCCATACATGGATAAAAATTAGGCAGATTTAGCAGTAACTGGACAAATTTGATCCATGTATAGGTAGGGTGGTTTTATAGATGTTGATCTACTGATTCATTTCTGTACAACCGCCCTGTTGGAAAATGGTTATTCGATCAGTACTGTTGGCTATAGCCAGCACTCAGTGTATTGTGATTGTGGGGAAGTCTCCCTACCGTCAGAATACAAAGGCACAGTTGGGAGGATTCCTCATCCACATTGAATATGTGGATAGGGGGAACTGAGTATTTTTTTTTGTATTCAACCCAATAGTTAAATGAAAAAAAAAAAAGGAATCATCTATGGGTTGCCGAAGTTTCTTCCACAATTAAGTCACCTTTTTTCCATGTCCCCACTATTTAATGGAGGCTGAGGCTTGAGGCAGTCCTAACTGATTCACTTAGGTAGTGCAGTATGTTTGGTAGAAAGTTGACTCCTTATGCCCTCTCAAGAACATCACACTCCTTTCCTTCAACCCAAGCACTTTCACTGACCATGTCATGTATACAGTCACTATATTCACTTATGTCCCCTTCTTCTCGCGCAGACACACATACTGTAATATCGTGCTTCTGAGACATGGATAACAGCATAAACTGATAGAAGAAGTACCTGACTATACTGAGGGATTCCTAAATATGTACAGTATATAAAAAACCAAAATATTCCTTTTTATAAGCAATTGTTTCTTGGGCTAACTTAGGCTTCATTCACATTGGTGATTTTAGGTCCAAACGTGGATTCCTGTGGAACAAATCTTGCTATTGGAATCACTTGTGGTGAGGCTAAGTGGCCACAACTGTCCAAAGCTACTTCTGATTTCAGCCCCAAGAATCAGCAGATTCTTGCTGCAAGAATCCACTGCTGATCCTACAATTACCAGTGTAAATGGGGCCTTAGACTGTCTTATTAGAATATTTCACCTACTATGTTTCTTCTTAGCAGTGAATTAAAAAAAAAATCAAAGTTCACCTGCGGAACATTGTAGAGATCCCCAGTATCCCCACCCCAAGCCAGATAGTGAATATTAGTGATTACATTGTTGGATACAATTCCCCAGTATAGAAGAAATCCAAAGAAAATGCCCCTTAGGACAGCTCACCAATCCACTTCCCAGCTCACAAGACAGAGTCCTTTCACCTCATCCACAGAATAGATAGCTGACTCTTGGCCAATCAGAACTCTTTAACCAAAACAATCCAGATTGTGCCATCTCCAAATTAAAGGAGCATAGTAATTCCTGAAGAGGGGCCTTTTATATATCCCCACAGAACACCCTTTTGCTGATCCAAGAAATAAAGGGATAGAAAGGACAATGTTAAACAGCAACAGTAGGTAACAAACCTGAATAAAACATTTTTTCTATCTTCTCTATCATACACAGTCTGTTTGTCAAAAGGAAGCCCTATGGAATTGATTTACTGTATATATTTTCTCTATAAAATGAAATCAACATTTCATTTTTATAATGCTGGTATTTGAAAGCAATTGCATTTTAAATAGAGCAGCAATGAAGCAGGATGTTAAGAATCTTTTTCTTCACATCAATGTGCAGCAGGCCCTGTTATCCATTCCTTAATTTTTTTTTAGGTGACTTTTGACACTTCAGGGGAAGAAGAACTTGATCAATGGAGCTCTTCTGTTTTTTTTAATAAAGCAGTCTTTTTCCCTGCTAAACTTAAGACAGATTCAATGCTCTAAAATGCCATACCAGTGCTTCTTCTGATGCTCTGCTGTCAGAGTAATTTAGTAATCAGGTTCCTTGTTGTTCTATCACCATTGAAGTAACCATCAATTTCTGATTAAAAAAAGACGAGTGGAGGAAGCTTATTGACAACTGAAGCTTACACAGATCTTCGATTTGATGCACCTGACAAGTGAAAAGGGAAACTGGTTGTAGGCTTTAGAGGACAACTAGATGTGTATGCATGATTCTACTTGCCTCAAGGCATGAAGTCATATAGTTCTATAGAGCTATCAATTAAAATGTCAGCTCAAGCTCTGCATTACATTTGCTAAAAAAAAAAAAAAAATGTTTTGCAAGCAAGGTTCTGCTTACTTTATTTCCATGACAGTTCTCATAACTGTAAAAATAAAGGCATCTGCATCTCTTTGACATCACCTTAAATATACTGTACACATTAAAGTATGAGATTAAACTTGTTTTACTGAACACTTTTGAGGATTGCTATAATTTGATATCAAGCTTTTACAGATTTTAGAAAAACTGTGCGCTCATGACAAGATCAGAGGGACTAGAATGTTTAGAAATCTTACATAAAAAATTTTGAGGCATGTTTATAAGGTAGAGCAAATTGAGGTCACTTTGCAGTTTGTAGGAACACGTCCCAACTTAAAATGGAATTTTTATATAACTGCTTCCGTTCCGGGCCATTGTAAAATGAAGGCCAGGTGGGAACCCTATTGTTCTGGAAGGACCCCATGTTACATCCTCTCCAGGCCACACTTTGGCACAATCTGGTGACTGATCAGTGGACCGACCCGCTGCGATCGCTGTGACCAATCACAGCAGATCACATGACAATTGTAAACAATGAATGGCTTCCTTTCATGCCATTCATTGTACACAATTGTGTTTCTAGCTGTGATTGGCCACAATGATCACATGGTACAGACAGGTCAATCACAGTCTATCTGTACCATGAGATTAGCTGTGGCCAATACACAATCACATTTTTATTCAGTAAAACGGTTTGCTTAGTATAGCACTGAAATTCACTGCTATAAGCAATTATAGTGTGTTAAGAAAAATCACAATCACTTCCCCAGAGTAGTACAGTGTTATTATGGTAACACTGTATTTCTCTGGTCACAGTATGTAAAAGAAAAATGTAAAAAAAAAAAAGGAAAGAAAAAAATAAAAGAAAACAGAATTTTTTTTTTTAACAAATTGAAAAAAATATTATTTTATTTTTATGTTTGTTTTTACATAATGCCACAAGTCAATGTCCCTGGTCACCACCACACCAGTTTCAGGCAGTCCCCAGGTTACAAACAAGAGTGGGGCATGATCAGGGATGCATGCACTGTCCTGTCACCGTTTGAGGAGGCCACAAGGATGGTGAGCAGTGACAGTGCATGCATCAGTGACACTGTACCTCTTGTCCACCTCTTGGAGCATACGCTGCGTGGAATAATGGACAGGGCACTTGAGGCAGAACAGAGGCAGGAAGAGGAGGACTTCCTTGCCTCTCAAGGCCCCCTTTATCCAGACAGTGTTCCTGCTGTGCCACCCATCACACAGGAAGAGGATGAGGAGGAGGAGGATGATTGTGTCAGCATGGAGGTGGAGGCTGGCACTCAGCATCAGCAGCAGAATCAGTCTTGTAGGGATGATTTACAGTCCCAAGAAACCCGTGGACTTGTACGTGGCTGGGAGGAGGTAGCTGCGGATCATGTTGTCCTTAGTGACCCAGAGGACTCCGGACCGAATGCCTCAGCTAACCTACGCTGCATGGCCTCCCTGATCCTGCAAAGCCTGCGGAAGGATCCTCTTTGGATCAAGGAGAGGGACCATTACTGGCTGGCCACTCTCCTTGATTCACGGTACAAGGGTAAGGTTGCCGACCTTATCTTGCCATCGCAGAGGGAGCAGAGGATGAGACATCTCTGGGAGGCCTTGCAGAAAGGTCTGTGCAACGCGTTCCCAGAGACTGGGAGGTTACAAACTCCTGGTCCTGGACAACGTGTTGCTGAGGCATCGGTCAGATGGGGCGGTGGAGAAGGTGGCCGTCTGACTGATGCTTTCAGACAATTTTTTAGTCCGCAACCCCAAGGTATGATCGGTTCCAGCAACCATCGCCAGCGTCTGATTTACATGGTGCAGGAATACCTAGGGGCAAGGTCAGACTTGGACACCTTTCCCACCGAAAATCCTCTGGCTTACTGGGTCTTGAGGATGGATCACTGGTCAGAGCTTGCACAGTATGCAATTGAGCTACTGGCCTGTCCTGCATCCAGCGTTCTTTCGGAACGCACCTTCAGTGCTGCTGGTGGCTTTGTTACCGATCACAGGGTGCGCCTGTCCACCGAATCAGTTGATCGACTGACCTTCATCAAGATGAATCTGTCTTGGATCACCCACAGCTACCAAGCACCTGAAGCTGATGTAACCAAATAATTTTTTTTGAAATATCACATCCCTTCAAGACTGCCTATGCTGATGCTGAGTGACTGTCCTGTTATGTTGATTGTCTATCCTCTTCCTCCTCCGCTGATTTGTTGGAAGAACATTTCTGGTTCTGGGTGATGCCATCAGCCCAATTTTTCTGCCCCTGTTTAATAGGGGTGTTTAATTAAAATTTTTGATGCAATGCTTTGCAGCAGGGCTAATTCCTGCACTACAACTAGAGTATATGGGAGAGGTTGCAGTGTGGTGGCACCAGCACCAGTGTCTAAGGCCCACTTTTTCTGCCCCTGTTTAACAGGGGCGTTTAATTACAATTTTTGATGCAATGCTTTGCAGCAGGGCTAATTCCTGCACTAAAACTAGAGTATATGGGAGAGGTTGCAGTGTCCTGGCACCAGCACCAGTGCCTAAGGCCCAATTTTTCTGCCCCTGTTTAACAAGGACATGTAATTACAATTCTTGATTTAATATTTCACAGGAGGGCCCATTCCTGTGCCCACCCAGAGTAACTGTGAGGGCTTATAGTGTTGTGGCACCAGCACCACAACCACCAAAGGTCAATTTTTCTACCACTGTTCAACAATGGCATGTAATTACAATTCTTGATATAATCGTTCACAGCAGGGCGCTCCAGCGCCCACCAAGAGTCACTTTGAGGGCTTACAATGTTGTGGCAAAACCAACACCTTGTTCCGCCATTTCTGCAGAGCATATAGGGCAGGCCCCTACTTTCAAACATCCAACTTACAAACATCTCCTACTTGCAAACGGAAGGAGACAACAGCAAGTGAGATGAAAAAAGACGGATGTCGAAACAAATTATACAGGGGTGATAACCCTTCCCTATGTTTTCCAAAAAGCTTAAAAATAGTTTTTTTGACTGGAGCTACACTTTAAAAATGTACCAGTTGAAAATTACAAACAGATTCAACTTAACACAACAAACCTACACAGTCCCTGTCTTGTTTGCACCGCCTGTATACTGCTGTTCTGAGTATATAGGGCCTGGGGGCCACACGTATTTCCTTTTTCTAATATGGGTACGGGGTTCCCCTTAATACAAGACCCAAAGGGGCTGGTAATGGGCAGGGAGGGCTACCCATGCCATTTTTTCTCAATGATTTTCAACCATATTGCAGGAACCAGATATAACATTAAAACTGCAAGCAGTTTTAAATGACTTTATTTCCGTTAAATGTCATTTTGTGCAGGGACTGTTCTAAACACGGGAAACATGTGGCACTTCACAGGCATACTACAGACACCCCCCAGGCACGATATTTAAAGGAATATTTCACTTTTTTTTCACTTTAATCGTCATTAAAATCAGTGCTCCCGCCAAAACGGCCGTTTTTAAAAACTTTTTTTTGCATTGACCCATGTCCCCTGGGGCAGGAGCCAGGTCCCCAAACCTTTTTAGGACAGTATCTTGCATATTAGCCGTTAAAATTAGCACTTTTAATTCCGAACATTCAAGTCCCATAGACTTCAATGGGGTTCTAACGTTCGTATGAATTTGGGGTCCGTTCGAAAGTTCTGGTGCGAACCGAACCGTGGGGTGTTCGGCTCATCCCTAGTGAGCACCACCGTAAAGAGTGTTCACAATAATTCCTTAGCAAATAAATGAATATAAACACAATTTTAAAATGTTTTTTCAATATTAGTGAACAGTTTGTATCTAATGTACTGCTCTTTAACCACTTTAGCCCCGGACCAATTTTCAGCCTAAGGACCAGAGGTCTTTTTACAATTTCGCACTGCACTGCTTTAACTGGTAATTGTGCGGTCATGCAATGTTGTACCCAAACGAAATTTGCGTCCTTTTCTTCCCACAAATAGAGCTTTCTTTTGATGGTATTTGATTGCCTCTGCGATTTTTATTTTTTGCAATATAAATGGAAAAACACCGAAAATTTTGAGAAAAAAATATATTTTCTACTTTTTGTTATAAGAAAAATCGAATAAACTCAATTTTAGTTATACATTTAAGGCAAAATTTATTCAGCAACATGTCTTTAGTAAAAAAAATGTCAATAAGCATATATTTATTGGTTTGCGCAAAAGTTATAGCGTCTACAAACTAGAGTACATTTTCTGGAATTTACACAGCTTTTAATTTATGACTGCCTATCTCATTTCTTGAGGTGCTAAAATGGCAGGGCAGTACAAACCCCACCCAAATGACCCCATTTTGGAAAGTAGACACCCCAAGGAAATTGCTGAGGGGCATGTTGAGCCCATTCAATATTTTTTTTTTGTCCCAAGTGATTGAATAATGACACAAAAAAAAAAGTTTACAAAAAGTTGTCACTAAATGATATATTGCTCACACATGCCATAGTTATATGTGGAATTGCACCCCAAAATATATTCTGCTGCTTCTCCTGAGTACGGGGATACCACATATGTGGGACTTTTTGGGAGTCTAGCTGCGTACGGCACCCCGAAATCCAATCACTGCCTTCAGGATTTCTAAGGGTGCAAATTTTTGATTTCACTCCTCACTACCTATCACAGTTTCGAAGGCCATAAAATGCCAAAATAACACAAAACCCCCCCAAATGACCCCATTTTGGAAAGTAGACACCCCAAAGAAATTGCTGAGGGGCATGTTGAGCCCATTGAATATTTTTTTTTTGTCCCAAGTGATTGAATAATGACACAAAAAAAAAAAAAGTTTACAAAAAGTTGGCACTAAATGATATATTGCTCACACATGCCATAGTTATATGTGGAATTGCACCCCAAAATATATTCTGCTGCTTCTCCTGAGTACGGGGATACCACATATGTGGGACTTTTTGGGAATCTAGCTGCGTACGGCACCCCGAAAACCAATCACTGCCTTCAGGATTTCTAAGGGTGCAAATTTTTGATTTCACTCCTCACTACCTATCACAGTTTCGAAGGCCATAAAATGCCAAAATAGCACAAAACCTCCCCAAATGACCCCATTTTGGAAAGTAGACACCCCAAGCTATTTACTGAGAGGCATGTTGAGTCCATGAAATATTTTATATTTTGCCACAAATTGCAGGAATATTACAATTTTTTTTTTCACAAAGTTGTCACTAAATGATATATTGCTCACACATGCTATGGGCAGAAGTCAAATTACACCCCAAAATAAATTCTGCTGCTTCTCCCGAGTACGGGGATACCACATGTGGGGGACTTTTTGGGAGCCTAGCCACGTACGGGACCCCGAAAACCAAGCACTGCCTGCCGGATTTAAATATAAAACGCTACCAAAAAAAACTGTTAGCGATCGCAGGGATCAGGCCTGACTCTGCGATCGCTGTAGTTATGTGTTTAGTGTTTTGTTAGTGACAGTGATCGATCGATACTGCACTTGGGTGGGCTGGGCGGAGGGGCAAAACGCAGGTGCTAGCAGGTATCTGGGCTAACAATGCGTTTTTTTGGAACCCTAAACTGCTGGGGACGCTAGTATAGATCTGATCAGATCAGATATTGATCTGTTCAGATTCTATACCACTACGGGAGGTGTATGCTTTGCGCGTGGGTGTTAGCGGTACTGCCACTAACCTAGTGCTGCCTGGGGCGACGCAGACCCTGACCCTAAAACCTAATTGATATCACCCGCCGGGTGATCAGGGGGTTAAACCTTTATTGGGTAATAAATGGTGGGTGCCCTGATGCTATAAAAAGCAAACTGGCTAACCAGCGTCACCAGTGACACTTATACGGTGATCTCTGGTGAAAGGGTTAACTAGGGGCAATCAGGGGGTTAAAACCATTATTGGGTAGTATATGGGGGTACCTAGCGCTATAAAAACCTGTCGGTGAACCTAAAAAAATAACTAGCTACCTAGCGACACTAGTGACACTAATGCAGCGATCAGAAAAATGATCGCTTAGTGACACTGGCAAAAAGGGGTGAAAGGGTTAACTCTAAGGGCAATCAGGGGGTTAAACCTTTATTGGGGGGTCGTAGGGGGCTACCCTGGACCTAACACTAACTGCCCTGACACTTTTTACTTTTACAACTGACACTGAATGCAGTGATCAGTAAATAAATGATCACTGCAATCAGTGACACTGTGATTGGGAGTGGGAGGGGGGTGGGGGGTGATGGGGGGGGGGGGGTTTGTGTGCCTGTGTGTGCCTACATGTCAGTGTAGTGTTGGTGCACACTTGCTTTTAGTCTTCTCCTCGTAGTCCGGTCAATAAGACCGCCCCGAGGAGAATGACATCACTTCCTCCCTGCCTGAGTTTACTATACACAGTGGGAGGAAGCTTCTCATTCGCCAGGAGCGATCGAGAGGGGATGGCCAGAAACCATGACCATCCCCTCATCACGGATCACTCCAGAAGCGAAACGGACCGCCGCATCCAGCGGGAGGGGGTCCGATCGGACCCCCCACCCGCTGGAAGGCAAGCACGTACATGTACGTGCTTGTGCCTGTACATGCCATTGTGATGACGTACAATGGCATGCGGCGGTCGTTAAGTGGTTAACTTCACTCCTCAGTGACTGATGATCCCTACACCAGGGTAAAACCATAGAGAACGGTATTCCCTTATGTGAATTTTAAACTAGTTTTGCTGTGTTTTTAATGTGAGTTTTAGTTTTTAATAAATTTAGCCCTAATGTGAAAAATACTACACTATGAAAAGCTAATATTGTTTCTATTTTTAACATGAGTGATACGATGCAGAATAGAGCCTTTAAGGGACCCTCAACCCTTTGCTTCCTGGATGTGTATGCGAGTGTACTAACAGAGACCCCAGTCAACAGAAGGCCTCGGCGTTCTGTCCATACAGACATAGGAGACTTTGGTGGCTATTTATACAAGAATTTCATGACCTTGCATTCTATGTGGGTCAGTTAATGAAGGTGAGAGTTTTTTGAGCACAGAGGTTGCACAAGTTTTCCTTATTATAAGCGCACTCTATGGTTTTACACTGGGGTGGGGATTATCAGTCAGTGAGGAGTGAAGTTAAGGTGCAGCACATTGGATACAAACTGTTCACTATTATTGAAAGACATATTAAAATTGTGTTTATATTCATGTATTTGCTAAGGAATTATTGTGAACACTCTTCATGGTCATGACTCACTTTATATCTATTTATGTGTTATTCTTATGGATATGTGAGATTGTTTATCTGCACCATATGTATAATTTGCACAGTTGGTTGAGTAATTTTTTGTAAGAGGAGAGCAGCGCAGAATTTGTAGTATAGCCAGTTCCGGTCAGCCCCATAGCAGTTTTACTGCTACAGGGTGGCACCTATATGCCGGATCATGTAAGGTGCCTTCAAAAAATTAAACCCCGTGAAATTTTCCACATTTTGTCATGTTACAACCAATAATGTAAATGTATTTTATTGGGATTTTATGTGATAGACCAACACAAAGTGGCACATAATTGTGAAGTGGAAAAAAAAAATTATAAAGGGTTTTCAGCATTTTTTTAAAATAAATATGTAAAAAGTGTGACGTGCATTTTTATGCAGCCCCTTTACTCTGATACCCCTAAAATCTAGTGGAACCAATTACCTTCCGAAGGCATCTAATTAGTAAATAGAGTCCACATGTGTGTAATTTAATCTCAGTATAAATACAGGTGTTTTGTGAAGCCCGCAGTGGTTTGTTAGAGAACTTAGTGAACAAACAGCATCGTGAAGGAGCACACAAGACAGGTCAGAAATAAAATTGTGGAGAAGTTTAAAGCAGGGTTATATTATAAAAAAAATATCCCAAGCTTTGAATATCTAACGGAGCACTGTTCAATCCATCATCCGAATATGGAAAGAAATAAAAAATGCAGAGGTGATCAAACACCACCAAAAGAAAGCTTTTTTTGTGGGAAAAAAGGACATCAATTCTATTTGGGTACAGCGTGGTACATCCATGCAATTGTCAGTTAAAGTAACGCAGTGCCATATCGCTAAAAATGAAGGGGGGGGGAATCTCCCCAAGGTCAAGTGGATATACAACAGTACCGGGACTAAACTGGAGCTACTAAAACCAGTATGTCTCTTGCATCCAGGAAATACTAGAGGCTGGCATGATTGGTTTGGGGTGATATACCCCTGTTGATTTCTATCCCTACGTCTGTGAAGGCATTATAACGTTTGGGCTACTGTAGAGCTATACAGAAATATTTACCAACGTTTTAACAGCAGCAGTTATAAATATGTAGTAAATCATAAATAATGCATAAACAATAAGTAGCTCACTGGAACTGACATAACATGCGATGTGTCATCCTCACCACAGTTAGCAGTAATTTGCAAAACTCTCTATGCCACATATACACCATCAAAACACAGTGATCAAAGTTTCTCCACACTGAGAATGTCTTGATGCATATTTCCCTTCCTGCAATTTGAATCGGCTGGAGGTTCTATTCTAAATAAGAGATATGTTGCCAACAAAATAGGTGCGTAATTGCTTAAATACAAAGGCTGCTATTTTGCAATACACAGTAGCATTTTGAATGTGAACTTTTGAACTATTGACCTCGGGGATTACTTTGCTTACGGTTTACAAGAAAGTATTTAAGATAAGTGGATTTTTTTTTCCCCAGCCTTAGTGCTTCCCTTTTAATATGAGCTAATGTGTTAATGTAGCCTTATCTTGTTCTTCTAAAACATATTTGCAAAAAATATGGCCGCAAAATATGATCAAAACCTCAAACTTCATTTGACTTTTTAAGTCCTGAAGTTATTAAAAAAATATAAGAAGCTGAGAATGATCTAGTAAGAAAATCCATTTATGTGGAATGCATACAATTGGGAGTGAAAGTCAGACTGGAAGCCAAGAACAAAGTAGCTGTCGAGTTCAATAGTTTATTAGACCACAGTAACTTATCTAGAAAATGCGCACAGCTAATACATCATGCTTTATCCATTTAGTCCTGGTTTTCATTTACATATATCTATTTATTAATAGTAGTTATGGTTAGTAGTTTAAACACAAAGGAATGTTACATTTTTACAAGCATAGATTGTGTTTTATAAATTAGATAGCAGAGATGAAAAATACCTAATAGTATGGTTTTATCCATAGAAAAGTTTGTAATTTGAAGAAAGAGATAGCATAGACAATACAAAAAAGTATATATTTTCAGTACAACTGAAAAGTAAGAAACATTAGAGCCAGGTTCACATTAGTGCACTAGGATTGAGTGATGATCCTACGTGCTGGAGCTTGTATCTACATCATTTACATTTATTCGAACAGCATTTTAAGCAGCACACATTGAGACACAAAATAAAAACAAGAAACAGCTGCAAGATATAAAGTGCAGGCACCTACCTGCAACTGATTTCAAATGCCTGTCATTACAGCCAAAACTTGTCTGGCAAAGTGTCATCACTAAACCCCACTCCATACTCATTCCTTTTAGCATTTTACTATGATGGGTAGCCTTGCTGGTTGATATGAATGTGCAGGGTGCAGAAAGTATCAGAGCTTTGCCTGCCGAAATGACCATGCATGTTTCCATAATAATAAGTTTATTGTGGCTTCTGCAGGTACTTTCTTTTTTCCTGGATATCATTATTGACACTGTGTACAGAGCCAATTTGAGCTGCTTTGTACCTTGGGATTGCTGTGGTAGGTAATAGATAGACCAATAACACCAATTACAGATGGTGTTTATATCTGTGAGCCCTCTTCTACCTCTCACAATGAGGGAACAAGAGGAAAGAGGAGCTAATTATTGAATGAGATGTTCATTCGTTTCTAAGCACTGTAAAGATTATGGCAGCAGCAGATACACCCTCCTTTGCTGTACAGCTGACCTATATACTGTCCCTTCATTAGCCTATACATGAATCCTTTACCTCTCTTATCATGTACATCTGCACATGAACCCCCTCATCTCCATCCCACACTGTATGTCATTTGTGGATTAACCCCTTCCCCACCTCCAGCCTCTACCTTATGTATGACATGCGCTGTATCTGGTGCACTATTACCAAGCAAGCTCCCCATTTTAACTATCTCAATACCAGCATGTTTATTCACTTCTAAAAACTTGTGGAAAAAAAATTACCCTGGCGTACCTACTTTCCAAAAAGAGGTCATTTTGGGGTGTTCGCATTGTCTTGGCATTTTTTTTTATTTATAACAGAAAGTAAGAGTAAACATTTTTTTTAACCACTTGCTTACTTATATTCCTTCCCAGGTCAATTTTCAGTGTTCAGCGCTGTCGCACCTTAAAGATTGCGTGGTCATTGAACACTATACCCAAATTCAATCTGTATCTTTTTTTTTACATGTAGCAAGGTCCCAGGCCTCCTTTAGTCTAATGAAAACCTCCAGAGCCAAGGACAGCTGACATCCTTCTGTATAGAATGGGTTGCAAAGCATAGTGGGTGTAATGTAAAGTAGATTCATGGGCGCCAGACACTTCTGAATGCAAAGAGATTTATTTTCTCTTGAACAGAACAGTGGGAGAGAGGGTTTAGGGTCAGGACACTCTTAGGTAGTTGCAATGTTAATTAGCAGACTCCAAGACTTCTACAGGTAGACAGCCATGCAGGGAAAGGCATCCAGCAAGACACCACATCTGCATGTGTAGGAGCGCTGTCTCCTATGGCAACAGTTTTAGAACAGTTCCTAACACAGAATGTAAGAAACTCCTTTACTTTCTGTACAGTCCCAGTCTCTCTCACTAGACTTGCTGATTCACTGCCACTGAATCCCATGATCTCTTCTAATCTTCTTGCTTTAGTATCTTCCTCAAGCGTAACCCCCATTTGCCTGCTGGGTCTCTGGGTTGGCACTCCAGATACTCCTCAAGCATCACCCCACTGGCTGAGTCTATGGCTTGGCACTTGCTGAAGTTTCCAGATTCTTCAGCATCCCCAGTTGGTTGAGAATACTGCTCTGGTACTTGCTTCAGCTAGTCACTGTGGTCCCTGGTAACAAGGTGGTTGGTCCTTTAGTGGCAACAGCTTACCCTCTACCTCCGACCACGACAGGTTATCTGGCCAACAGAACCATCACTTCTCATTGGACTGCAAGCTGCAATCCCAACCCTACGCTGCTTTCTTGCTTCTGGATAGGCCCTTAGACAGCCTAGCAGCCAGATGTGCCCGGGATAGGCCCAAACTCCGGCTTAGCAGCCCGGGCTGCACGTCCACCCAGACAGCCATCCAGGTGGCACAGAACCACAATCACCTGACCTCACCCAAAAAAAATGGGCTCTCTCAGCAGGCCAAGGGACCCAAGAAAATTCCTGCCCATTGGCTGAGATCTATTCCTAATCTGTCCTATCAATGCCCTTGTCTTATCTATTATCACCAGATACCCGGCCATCTAGTGACAGAAGAGAGAAGTGCAGCATTTCCAGACTAAATTTAAGAGCAACCCTGCCTAAATATCAGGGTGCTACAGACACAAATAGTTGTATTTAATCACCACAGTTTTATTTTTTATTTTTTGATAAACAAACAAAAAAAGACAGAAAATTTGGAAAAAAAATGCAAAACTTTTTTTATTTTGTTATCTAGTGCCTTGCAAAAGTATTCACCCCCTTGGCATTTTTCGTTTTTGTTGCCTCAAACCTGGAATTAACATGGGTTGTTTGAGGATTTACATTATTTAATCATCATACAGAACATGCCCACGACTTTTAAGATTTTTTTTATTATTGTAAAGCAAACAACAAATAGGACAAAATAACAGAAAAGTCAATGTGCATAACTATTAACCTCCCTAAAATCAATACTTTGCAGAGCGGATATTACAGCTCCAAGTTGCTTTGGATAAGTCTCTATGAGCTTGCCACATCTTACCACTGGGATTTTTGCCCATTTCTCCTTACAAAACTATTCCAGCTCCTTCAAGTTGCATGGTTTGCGCTTGTGAACAGCAATCTTTTTTATTGGATTGAGATCTGGGTTTGACTAGGCCATTCCAACACATTTACATGTTTCCCCTTAAACCACTCAAGTGTTGCTTTAGCAGTGTGTTTGGGGTCATTGTCCTGCTGGACGGTGAACCTCCATCCTAGCCTCAAATCATACACAGAGTGGTACAGGTTTTGCTCAAGAATATACCTGTATTTAGCATCATTCATCTTTCCCTCAACCCTGACTGGTTTCCCAGCCCCGACTGCTGAAAAACATCCCTACAGCATGATGCTGCACCACCATGTTTCACTGTTTTGGGTTTGCGACAGACATAGCGCTTTCTTTGATGGCCAAAAAGTAGTCTCATCAGACCAGAGCACCTTCCTCCATACATTTTGGGAGTCTCCCACATGCCTTTTTGCAAACTCAAAACGTGACATTTTGTTTTTTGCTGAAAGTAATGGCTTTCTTCTGGCCACTTTCCCATAAAGCCCAACACTATGGCGCATACAGCTTATTGTTGTCATATGTACAGATATTCCAGTCTCTTTTGTGTAACTCTGCAGCTCCTCCAGGGTTACCTGAGGTCTCTGTGCTGCCTCTCTGATTAATGCTCTCCTTGCCTGGTCCATGAGTTTTGGTGTGCAACCATCTCTTGGCAGATTTTCTGTTGTGCCATGTTCTTTCCATTTGGTTATGATAGATTTGATAGTGCTCCTAGGGATCATCAAAGATTCAGATTTTTTTAATAACCTAACTCTGACTTGTACTTCTCAACAACATTGTCCCTCATTTGGAGAGTTCCTTGGTCTTCATGGCAGTGTTTGGTTAGTAGTGCCTTTTGCTTAGGTGTTGCAGCCTCTGAGGCCTTTCAAAAAGGTGTGTATATGTAATGACAGATCCTGTGACACTTAGATTGCACACAGGTGGACATCATTTCACTAATTATGTGACTTCTGAAGGTAATTGCTTGCACCAGAGCTTTTTATGGGCTTCATAACAAAGGGGGTGAATGCATACGCACATGCCAATTATCAGTTTTTTATTTCTGAAAAATAGTTTTATGTATATATTTTTCTAATTTTACTTCACCAACTTAGACTATTATGTTCTGATCCATCACATGGAATTCAGGTAAAAAAACATTGAACTAAAGGCTGTAATGTAACAAAATAGGTAAAAAGCCAAGGGGGGGGGGGGGGGCGAATACTTTTGCAAGGCACAGTAACATTTTGCAAACGGGTCATTTTTCTCCTTCACCGATGGCCACTGATGAGGTGGCACTGATGGGCTCTGATAGACAGCACTGATGGTCACTGATAGGTGCCACTGATCTGGGGGCACTGATGGTGAGGCACTGATGGGCACTGATTGACAGCAATGATGGGAACTGATAGGTGGCACTGGAAGGGACTGATATGTGGCACTGATGGGCACTGATTACCAGCACTGATGGGCACTGATAGGTGGCACTGGTGGGAACTGATAGGTGACACTGGTGTGCACTGATAAGCAGCACTGGTGATCACTAAGGGGACCGATGTCCCTCTAACAGAAGCCAGTTGACCACTTTCTTCTTTTCTTCACTCTGGCTTCTGTTAACTTCAGTGATAAGCTATCACTGACTGACAGCTGATCATGTGGTAAAAGGCTCGTTGTGATTGGCCCTTGACTCTGCTCTGTGATCAGCCAAGTACCAAGGACACGGCGATCACAGAGCGCTCTTCTCGCTTGTCCCCTGGGATGTCCATGTATGCCGTTCTGGTATTTTCACATTGTAGGTCTTTTTCCTATATGTAATGCAAAAAAGAGTGGTTATTAAAAACCATCGCAAGAAAGCTCTTTGCAGCAAAATAAAAAATATACAATTTGATTTGACAGTTGCATGTCAACTGTCAGTCAAAGTATTTAGAATCCAAAAAATGGTCTGATAAAGAAGGGATATTACAACCTAGTATTCAAACGGTTAAGCATCAAGATCAGCCCAAGATTCCAAGCTCTGGCAACAGCCTGGAGGCTGCAACTTCCAGAAGCCAGCACAGTATAAAAAAAATCATCAGTGGTTGAGTAACAAACATGCAAGGCCAGCGTATGTTGCGTCTATGACCCAGGCTTCTGGATTTCTCAACTGTCTGGCAGATGATGCAACATAAGTAGCCTTTGAGCACAATCTTTTATAAAAAAAAAAAAAGACAGCAAAATCAAAAGCAAGTGCACATTAACCACTTCAGCTCCGGACCAATAAACACCTTAAGGATCAGAGGTCTTTTTGCAATTTCGCACTGCGCTGCTTTAACTGGTAATTGCGCGGTCATGCAATATTGCACCCAAACAAAATTTGCGTCCTTTTCTTCCCACAAATAGAGCTTTCTTTTGATGGTATTTGATTGCCTCTGCGATTTTTTTTTTTGCGATATAAATGGAAAAAGTGCGAAAATTTTGAAAAAAAAAGATATTTTCTTCTTTTTGTTATAAGAAAAATCGAATAAACTAAATTTTAGTCATACATTGAGGGCAAAATTTATTCAGCCACATGTCTTTAGTAAAAAAAATGTCAATAAGCGTATATTTTTTGGTTTGCGCAAAAGTTATAGCGTCTACAAACTAGAGTACATTTTCTGGAATTTACACAGCATTTAATTTATGACTGCCGATCTCATTTCTTGAGGTGCTAAAATGGCAGGGCAGTACAAATCCCCCCCAAATGACCCCATTTTGGAAAGTAGACACCCCAAGGAAATTGCTGATGGGTATGTTGAGCCCATTGAATATTTATTTTTTTTGTCCTAAGGGATTGAATAATGACAAAAAAAAAAAAAAAAAAAATTTTTACAAAAAGTTGTCACTAAATGATATATTGCTCACACATGCCATGGTTATATGTGGAATTGCACCCCAAAATATATTCCGCTACTTCTCCCGAGTATGGGGATACCACATGTGTGGGACTTTTTGGGAGTCTAGTCGCGCACGGCACCCCGAAAACCAATCACCACCTTCAGGATTTCTAAGGGTGCAAATTTTTGATTTAACTCCTCACTACCTATCACAGTTTCGAAGGCCATAAAATGCCAAAATAGCACAAAACCCCCCAAAATGACCCCATTTTGGAAAGTAGACACCCCAAGCTATTTACTGAGAGGCATGTTGAGTCCATGGAATATTTTATATTTTGCCACAAGTTGCGGGAATATTACAAACTTTTTTTTTTTTGCACAAAGTTGTCACTAAATGATATATTGCTCATACATGCTATGGGCATATGTGAAATGACACCCCAAAATACATTCTGCTGCTTCTCCTGAGTACGGGGATACCACATGTGTGGGACTTTTTGGGAGTCTAGTCGCGCACGGCACCCCGAAAACCAATCACCACCTTCAGGATTTCTAAGGGTGCAAATTTTTGATTTAACTCCTCACTACCTATCACAGTTTCGAAGGCCATAAAATGCCAAAATAGCACAAAACCCCCCCAAATGACCCCATTTTGGAAAGTAGACACCCCAAGCTATTTACTGAGAGGCATGTTGAGTCCATGGAATATTTTATATTTTGCCAAAAGTTGCGGGAATATTACAAACTTTTTTTTTTTTTTGCACAAAGTTGTCACTAAATGATATATTGCTCACACATGCTATGGGCAGAAGTCAAATTACACCCCAAAATAAATTCTGCTGCTTCTCCCGAGTACGGGGATACCACATGTGGGGGACTTTTTGGGAGCCTAGCCACGTACGGGACCCCGAAAACCAAGCACTGCCTTCCGGATTTAAATATAAAATGCTACCAAAAAACCTGTTAGCGATGGTAGGGATCAGGCCTGACTCTGCGATCGCTGCAGTTATGTGTTTAGTGTTTTGTAAGTGACAGTGATCGATCGATACTGCACTTGGGTGGGCTGGGCAGAGGGGCAAAACGCAGGTGCTAGCAGGTATCTGGGCTGATCCCGCTAACAATGCGTTTTTTTGGAACCCTAAACTGCTGGGGACGCTAGTATAGATCTGATCAGATCAGATATTGATCTGTTCAGATTCTATACCACTACGGGAGGTTTATGCTTTGCGTGTGGGTGTTAGCGGTACTGGCACTAACCTAGCGCTGCCTGGGGCGACACAGACCCTGACCCTAAAACCTAATTGATATCACCCGCCGGGTGATCAGGGGGTTAAACCTTTATTGGGTAATAAATGGTGGGTGCCCTGATGCTATAAAAAACAAACTAACCAGAGTCACCCATAACACTTATACGGTGATCAGTGGTGAAAGGGTTAACTAGGGGCAATCAGGGGGTTCAAATTTTTATTAGGTAGTATATGGGGGTCCCTGGCGCTATATAAAAACCTGACGGGGAACCTAAATAACTAACTGGCTAACCAGCGTCACCAGTGACACTTATACTGTGATCGCTGGTGAAAGGGGGTGAAAGGGTTAACTAGCAGCAATCAGGGGGTTAAAACCATTATTGGGTAGTATATCGGGGTACCTAGCGCTATAAAAACCTGGCGGTGAACCTAAAAAAATAACTAGCTACCTAGCGACACTGATGCAGCGATCAGAAAAATTATCGCTTAGTGACACTGGCAAAAGGGGGTGAAAGGGTTAACTAGCGGCAATCAGGGGGTTAAAACCATTATTGGGTAGTATATCGGGGTACCTAGCGCTATAAAAACCTGGCGGTGAACCTAAAAAAATGACTAGCTACCTAGCGACTGTAGCGACACTAATGCAACGATCAGAAAAACGATCGCTTAGTGACACTGGCAAAAGGGGTGAAAGGGTTAACTAGCGGAAATCAGGGGGTTAAAACCATTATTGGGTAGTATATCGGGGTACCTAGCGATATAAAAACCTGGCGGTGAACCTAAAAAAATAACTAGCTACCTAGCGACACTAGCGACACTTATGCAGCGATCAGAAAAATGATCGCTTAGTGACACTGGCAAAAGGGGGTGAAAGGGTTAACTAGCGGCAATCAGGGGGTTAAAACCATTATTGGGTAGTATATCGGGGTACCTAGTGCTATAAAAACCTGGCGGTGAACCTAAAAAAATAACTAGCTACCTAGCGACTGTAGCGACACTAATGCAGCGATCAGAAAAACGATCGCTTAGTGACACTGGCAAAAGGGGGTGAAAGGGTTAACTAGCGGCAATCAGGGGGTTAAAACCATTATTGGGTAGTATATCGGGGTACCTAGCGATATAAAAACCTGGCGGTGAACCTAAAAAAATAACTAGCTACCTAGCGACACATGCAGCGATCAGAAAAATGATCGCTTAGTGACACTGGCAAAAGGGGGTGAAAGGGTTAACTCTAGGGGCAATCAGGGGGTTAAATCTTTATTGGGGGGTGATAGGGGGCTACCCTGGACCTAACACTAACTGTCCTGACAGTTTTTACTGTCACAACTGACACTGAATGCATTGATCAGTAAAGAAATGATCAATGCAATCAGTGACACTGTGACTGGGGGGGGGAGGGGGGGGCGGGGGGGATCGGGGGGTGATCGGGGGGGGATCGGGGGGGGTTTGTGTGCCTGTGTGTACCTACATGTCAGTGTAGTGTTGGTGCACACTTACTATTAGTCTTCTCCTCGTAGTCCGGTCAAAAAGACCGCCCCGAGGAGAATGACATCACTTCCTCCTTCCTGTGTAAACAATACACAGTGGGAGGAAGCTTCTCATTGGCCAGGAGCGATCCAGAGGGGGTGGCCGAAAACCAACGGCCATCCCCTCATCACGGAGCGCTCCTGGAGCGAACCGGACCGTCGTATCCAACGGGAGGGGGTCCGATCGGACCCCCCACCCGTTGGAAGGCAGGCACGTACATCTACGTGATTGTGCCTGCCTGTGCCATTGTGTTCACGTACATTGGCAATACGGCGGTCCTGAAGTGGTTAAAGTGATTTTAAAGGCTATTTTTTACAAAAAAAATGTACTTACCTGTTCTGTGCACTGTCATCTCTATAAGAGTAGTCAGGCAGTCCCAATTCCTATAAGACAAGCAAGCCTAGTCTACTGGTACATAAATGCCCCAAAAAATGCTATGTTCACTGGCCTGGTGTCTTGAAGTAATGTAGTTAGCTGGATGTGCATATGGATCAGTTCAGGCCACAGGCCTGAACTGATTCATGGTCAACAAACAGGCAAAGAATGGGTCTAGGCAATAGGTAGAAACATAGTCAATAAACAGGTCAGGATCAGTACAGGTGGTGTTCAGGGACACTATAACACTATAACTGATATGGCAGTGATCTGGGACACTGTAACTGTTGCAGTGCTGATCAGTGGCACTGTAACTGTTGTGGTGGTTATCAGGGACAATATGACTGGTTCGGCTGTGAGTAGAGACAATATGACTGTGTGGTGATAAGCATAGCTACTGTAACTGGTGTGGTGGTGATCAAGGACACTGTAACTGGTGTGGCGGTAATTAGGAAAAATATGGCTGGTTTATCAGTGATCAGAGACAATATGACTGGTATGGCGATGATCAGGGACACATTAATGTGGCAGTCAACTATATTGCATCCATGAATGTCTACATTTTTTACTGGACTACGCCTACACCCTCTAGCGATGGATCCCCCAACATTACCATTAAAGTGCCAATGCATAAACCAAAAATAAAAGTTTGTCAGAATAAGCTACTGCATAAAAAAAGGATAAGCTTTTTTTGCATCCACTTTATATAATCAGAAAACTTGACAACAATAGGATTGCTTGTAAAATATATATATTTATATTTATATACTTCTAATGCTTCTTCTTTTCTTTTCTTTTTTTTAACCACATCTGCAGCTTTTATAGAATTAATAATTAGACATGCAATATGTTTTCAAATATCTAATATTTTATATAGAACCACATATCTATAAAATCTGAACCTTTCTGTTTTAAAATCACTTGTATCTATAGCTGGATTTCTTGAGCAGCTTTAGAAAGGTAAAAAGTTCATTTCTGGCCTCCGGCAAATCATAGAGCCCATGCCCTTGCTAAAGAATATAAAGCAAATCAGTTTTAAAAAAAGTCATTTTTGTCAGTCATACTGCAGCAGAAAACAAGTCAGAATGATCATTTCAGGAGACCTGGTGGGCAAATGGTTTGATCTGACTCTGGTTTTGATTAAGTGACCTAAATCAGAAAGGAAGGCTTCAGCTACAAAAAAAGAGTTAGAAATCAAGAAGGAATTCTGTTGTACTGCTGCCTAAAACAAAGATCCTTGCACACTCACAGTGAGCTGCACAGAGGGAATTCCAATGATATTTTTGTAACTAGGGCACAATAATTATATATTTAAAATGTACCAAGGAGTTAATTGTCACAAGAGTTCCAGATATTATACCACAATGTTAACCATTGCTATTATATCTCTGTGTATTCCCTTGCATTTTCTGAGTCATTTTCTGAGTCATTCGGGTTAATTTAATTATTATTATTATTCATTTGCATAGAGATGGTATTGGAAGCCATAGGAGGTAATTAACCACTTCCCACCCGGCCAATGCACATATACGGCCGGGTGGGAGCCGTCTACTCCTGATAGGACGTTCAGGAACGTCCATCAGGAGGAGCGGGATCGCGCACGCGCGTGCCCGCGCAGCGCGCGATCCCGATGCGCCCGTGTCACCGGAACACGGCGCATCTCAGATCGGCAGGAGGGCTCTGTGATTGGCCCTCCTGATCACATGACGGCCGTGTCCAATCACGGCCGTCATGTGATGTAAACAAACAGCCGGTTGCTAGGCAATCGGCTCCTCCTCTCCTCACACAGAAGTCATCACTGAGGAGAGGAGAGCAGATTGCTGCAGCCGGCTGATGATCAGTGAGTATGAGCTGTTTTTTACAGCTTTTTACTCACTGATCTTCAGTCTAGTGTAAACACACAACACACCACACAGTGTAAACACAGTCCCCACATATGTCCCCATAACACACATGTCCCCAAAACATACATGTCCCCAAAAAATAAAAACACATGTCCCTAATAATAAAAACATGTCCCCCACATATGTCCCACTAAAATCACTTGTCCCAATGATTATGTGCACACATATGTACGTGATCACCTGCACACATATGTACATGATCATTTGCGTACATATGTCCGTGATCACACAAACCAATTATTATACACTTAACGGAATTTTTTTTACCAAAAACATGTAGCAGAATACATTTTGGCTTAAATTTATGACAAAATTTGATTTTATTGGATTTCTTTTAAAATAGAAAAAAGAAAATATTGTTTTTTTTCCAAATTTCCGCTTTTTTCCGCTTATATTGCAAAAAATAAAAAACGGAGTCGTGAATAAATACCACCAAAATAAATCTCTATTTGTGCGAACAAAATGATAAAAATTTCATTTGGGTACAGTGTAGCATGACTGCGCAATTGTCACTGAAAGCGCTAGAGCGATGAAAGCTGAAAATTGGGCTGGGAAGGAAGGGGGCGAAAGTGCCCTGTATTGTAGTGGTTAAGTGACCAAGGGAGGAGGTGTACATAGAGAAGAGAAGGAATCCAAGAACAGAACCTTGGGGGACCCCTGCAGAAAGAGGAAGTGAAGAGGAGGAGACATTGTTATATTTAACACTGAAGGAGTGCTGTGATAGGTAGGGGGAGAACCAGGATAGAGCAAAATCCTAGAGGACAAGGGAGTGAAGTTTATTGAGAAGGAGTGGGTGGTCAACAGTATCAAAGGCCACAGAGAGGTCTAATAGTAAGTGTATGGAGTAGTGACCATTGGTTTTAGCAGTTAGTAAATCAAGTTTAAGTAGGGTAGTTTCTGTGAAGTGCTGCGAGCAAAAGCCAGACTGTAAGAGGTCAAGAAGGTTGTTTTCAGTGAGGTAAGAGCTAAGAAAGTTGTATACTAAGCGTTCTAAAAGTTTAGAGGTGAATGGGAGCAATGAGATGGGTCTTAAGTTGTTCAGGTTGGTGAACAGTGCCCATCAGGGATGCCAATCAGTGCCCATCAGTGATGCCAGTCAGTGCCGCCCACCATTTCTGCCAATCAGTGCTCATCAGTACCGCATATCCGTGCTGCCTATCAGTGCCCATAAGTGCAGCCTATCAGTGCCCATCAGTGCCACTGATCAGTACCCATCAGTGCTGCCTATCAGTGCCCATCAGTGCTGCCTATCAGTGCCCATTAGTGCTACATATTAGTGCCTCCTCATCAGTGCCACATCATTAGTGCCCTTTGGTGCCTTGTCATCCGTGCTCATCAGTGTCCATCAGTGCAGCCTATGGTGACAATCAGTGAACGTCAGTGCAGCCTCATCAGCACACATAAGTGAAGGAAAAAAAATACTTAGTTACAAAGTTTTATAACAGAAACTAAGAAAAACGTTTTTTTCAAAATTTTCAGTCTTTTTAAATTTTTTTAGCAAAAAATAAAAAACCCAGTGGTGATTAAATACCACCAAAAGAAAGCTCTATCTGCCTAAAAAAAAAGATAAAAATTTAGTTCGGGTAAAGTGTTGCATTACCACACAATTGTCATTCAGCGCTCGACAGCACTGAAGGCTGAAAATTGACCTGGGCAGGAAGGGGGTAAAAGTGCCCTGTAGGTAATAGTTAATTGTTCATCAGTTGCATCTTATCCTTAACTGGGATTCATTCTCCAAACAGACTTAGAAAATGTAAAAAAGTTGCTATGAGAGAGATGGAAAAGAATGTAGCCATGCCCACGTAGGGGTTGCTGAATGCAGTGGTTCACCTGTCACCCTGCCCAGCCAGACACCCATCTCTCAGTCACTCAGACTGGGAGATTAAGGGGGTTGAATGGGGATGGGAAATAAGCAATTATAGGATGCCCAGGAATATTCAGTGTAAATTGCTTGGGACTTCTATATGCACTCCAGTATATGCACTCCAGTCTTCCCTCCAGCACAAACTCTTGGTCAAGACCTCGTATCCTGCTCTCCTCCGGCAATTTAATTGCTGCAGACTGTTACTCCTCCAGACTAGCTAGCACTGCATGGTTAGGCCTGACACTAACTCAGCCAGGCCTCATTGAACTGCCTTTTACGGTGCAGAAATAGTTCAGGTGCTCACTGTCCTCTGTTCAGCTATAAATCCCAAATAGTTCTCTCCACGGCCCTTCCCACAGTTCTCTCTTCTGGTTCTGCACCCATCTCAAACTGCAATCTCCCAGTTCTCTCAGGCATGCCTCCCCAGTCCTCCAGACTTTGCTTCAATCACTAGCCCTCCAGGCTGTGACCAGATGTCCTCCCTGGAGTCTCTTAGCATTGTTCTTCTATGCTGTCCTCTCCTTGCTCTCTCATGTGCCTCTCCTTCCAGGATCTCTTCACTCCTCCTGGATGCAAGTTGTGGATTTGTCAGGGCTCCTCAAGCCACCCCAGGCAGCTCCACCTCTCCTCTCTTACTTTCCTTCTAGCACCTTCTAAAAGTAAAGGGGAGGTGACAGTGATGCTACCTGTGAGTCACCTAGCCAATAATGAAAACAAACAGGCCAAGCCACCAGCTAGGCCTGCCTACATTTTCCTACTCTCCAGAAAAATCCTCACTCTAGCACCTACCTAACTAGAGGGTGCTACACTAAGTTTACTACATGAAGGATGTCTATAAATGAAACAAAGTTAATTAATTAAACTTGTTTTTAAGGTAAGTTTTTTGGCACTGGATGGTTCAGGGCCAGTGTAGATGTGCTTTTGTTAACTTCAAGCAGGATTTGCTTTTCTATACAAGCAGTGTCTCAAATTCATGCCACTGACACAAAACCAAAGTTTGTTGACACAGGCATTAATAGTGCTGTCCTGCATATGTCAGTAACTCAAAACATTAAACAGTGCCCCAATCACACCTCTTTATCACAGTAGCAACTGTTGTGCTAACCAACATTTCAAACACACAGTACAAAGCCTAAAGTACAACTAAAATGTACTACTAAAAAAATGTTGCTGTGGCACTTTATTATAAAATACATTTGTATATACAGTTTTTCCTTAGTCCCCCTGCAAAGTCAGCCCTCTCTGCCAGTGAAGTTCACCTAATGCAGCTTTCTGATGTTATGGCAATGGTGCTGCACTGCTCCTGAATTCAGAGCAGAGTTCATTTAGGCTGTGCCTGCTTGCACTAAAGTGGGATGCAAGATTGGCCTGCCAGACTGCCATGTTATGATTAGGCATTGTTAGCTGCATAACTGTTAACTTTTTTATTTGGTGCTCGCTGTGCTGTATATGCTTTTAATTGTTGATCACTACAATAAAGAAATAAAGAATTTGTCATTCTTCCGGAGTGTTCAGCCATTCATCCTGAGTTTGGACCTACTTTAACCATTGTAAACATGAGGAACCCTACTAATACTAATATAAACTTCTCTTTATAATGTCCTATTAGGGATGGTCCCAATGTACAAACTGAACATATGGGGCGTTTGCGGCAAATTCGAGCACCACAGAGTGCCCCAAAATGCACTGCGAGGTTGCAGTGCATTGAGAGCTGCTGATTGGCCAAAGCATGCACCTGATCTGCATGCTTTGGCCAATCACAGCACAATCTGCTGTGATAGCCATGACTGGCCAAAGGCAGGGTGCCTTTGGCCAATCTTTGCTCAGGGAGCTAAGTCCATACCCTACACTATATAAGGCTGCTTACATGGCTGCCGCATGTAGTGTGATATGTAGACATGTGCATTCGTTTTCGTCCGAATGCATTTTCGTCCGAATTTCAGCTATTTTCGTTTTCGTTTTGACAAACGATAACGAAAGCACAAAATCCGAAAAACGAAAGATCCGACATAAATAAATGCTTTATTTTCGTTTTCATTGTTACAACAGTTCGATATAGAATAGGAGATTCGACATGACTCTGACGATAACAATCTGTCTATAGAACCTGTGGTCGAATGTGCTTAACCTTACCTCTATTAGTCCAAGATTATATAGAGAAAATATTCGACAGAGAAAAAAGATTTGACAGAGAGAAAATATTCTGCAAGTTACTGTCCTAAAAAGTGTTTGGGGACCCGGGTCCTGCCCCAGGGGACATGTATCAATGCAAAAAAAAGTTTTAAAAACGGCCGTTTTTTCGGGAGCAGTGATTTTAATAATGATTAAAGTGAAACAATAAAAGTGTAATATTCCTTTAAATTTCGTAGGGGGGGGTTGTCTATAGTATGCCTGTGAAGGGGCGCATGTTTCCCGTGCTTAGAACAGTCCCTGCACAAAGTGTCATTTATGCAGGAAAAAAAGTCCTTTAAAATCACTCGCAGCTATAATGAATTGTCGGCTCCCGTAATACAGAGAACACTCATTGAAAGTCATTGATAAAAAAATAAATAAATAAATAAAAAAAAAAGCGTGGGGGTCCCCCAAATTCAATTTCCAGGCCCTTCAGGTCTGGTATGGATATTAAGGGGAACCCTGCCTCAAATTTAAGAAAAAATTTGACGTGGGGTTCCCCCTAAATATCCATAACCAGACCCTTCAGGTCTGGTATGGATATTAAGGGGAACCCCGCATCAAATTTAAAAAAAATTTGACATGGGGTTCCCCCTAAAAATCCATACCAGACCCTTTATCCGAGCACGCAACCTGGCAGGCCGCAGGAAAAGAGGGGGGGACGAGAGAGCGGCCCCCCCTCCCTCCTGAACCGTACCAGGCCACATGCCCTCAACATTGGGAGGATGCTTTGGGGGTCCGTGACCCCTCAAAGCACCTTGTCCCCATGTTGATGAGGACAAGGGCCTCATCCCCACAACCCTGGCCGGTGGTTGTGGAGGTCTGCGGGCGGGGGGCTTATCAGAATCTGGAAGCCCCCTTTAACAAGGGGACCCCCAGATCCCGGCCCCCCCCCTGTTTGAAATGGTAAGGGGGTACAAAAGTACCCCTACCATTTCACAAAGAAAGTGTAAAAAATGGTTAAATAAAACAAACACACTTTTGAAAAATTCCTTTATTAAAAATAAAAAAAAGATTCCAGCGGCGGTAATCCACTCTTGCTATCCAGCGACGGACGGTCAGCTCTCCATCGATGTCTAATGTCATCCAGCGCAGCGCAGCATCCTTCTTCTGTCTCCGTGGAGGAGACACTACAGACATTCCGGCGGCTTGACGTTTCTTATATAGGGTGGGCGGGGCCACCCGTCACCTGACCCCGCCCCCCTCTGACGCAAGGGGAAACCCGGGGTTCCCTGTGACGTAGGGGTGACCCGCACCCCTCTGATGTAACACAGGCAGGTTTCCGTTACATCAGAGGGGGGCGGGGTCACCCATACGTCACGGGGAACCCCGGGTTTCCCCTTGCGTCAGAGGGGGGCGGGGTCAGGTGACGGGTGGCCCCGCCCTCCGTATATAAGAAACGTCAGCGCCGGAATGCCTCCAGTGTCTCCGTGGAGGAGACAGAAGAAGGATGCTGCGCTGCGCTGGATGACATTAGACATCGATGGAGAGCTGACCGTCCGTCGCTGGATAGCAAGAGTGGATTACCGCCGCTGGAATCTTTTTTTATTTTTAATAAAGGAATTTTTAAAAAGTGTGTTTGTTTTATTTAAACATTTTTTACACTTTCTTTGTGAAATGGTAGGGGTACTTTTGTACCCCCTTACCATTTCAAACAGGGGGGGGGCCGGGATCTGGGGGTCCCCTTGTTAAAGGGGGCTTCCAGATTCTGATAAGCCCCCCGCCCGCAGACCTCCACAACCACCGGCCAGGGTTGTGGGGATGAGGCCCTTGTCCTCATCAACATGGGGACAAGGTGCTTTGAGGGGTCACGGACCCCCAAAGCATCCTCCCAATGTTGAGGGCATGTGGCCTGGTACGGTTCAGGAGGGAGGGGGGGGCGCTTTCTCGTCCCCCCCTCTTTTCCTGCGGCCTGCCAGGTTGCGTGCTCGGATAAAGGGTCTGGTATGGATTTTTAGGGGGAACCCCACGTCAATTTTTTTTTAATTTGACGCGGGGTTCCCCTTAATATCCATACCAGACCTGAAGGGTCTGGTTATGGATATTTAGGGGGAACCCCATGTCAAATTTTTTCTTAAATTTGAGGCAGGGTTCTCCTTAATATCCATACCAGACCTGAAGGGCCTGGTAATTGAATTTGGGGGACCCCCACGCTTTTTTTTTTATTTATTTATTTATTTATTTTTTTATCAATGACTTTCAATGAGTGTTCTCTGTATTACGGGAGCCGACAATTCATTATAGCTGCGAGTGATTTTAAAGGACTTTTTTTCCTGCATAAATGACACTTTGTGCAGGGACAATTCTAAGCACGGGAAACATGCGCCCCTTCACAGGCATACTATAGACAACCCCCCCCTACGAAATTTAAAGGAATATTACACTTTTATTGTTTCACTTTAATCATTATTAAAATCACTGCTCCCGAAAAAACGGCCGTTTTTAAAACTTTTTTTTGCATTGATACATGTCCCCTGGGGCAGGACCCGGGTCCCCAAACACTTTTTAGGACAGTAACTTGCAAATTAGCCTTTAAAATTAGCAATTTAGATTTTGAACGTTGGAGTCCCATAGACTTTAATAGGGTTCTAAAGTATGCTATATAGTTAGCTCCGTCGAATCTTCTTTATACATTCGACAGACACCATAAGCCTTCCAAGACAGATTCGACCGTAATTCATGTGGATTTTCGGACGAATGCAATTTTTGAACGAAAAACGAAATAAATAAAAACGAATTTCGGGAGTAACTAAATAAATTAAGTTTTCAGACGAAAACGAAATTCCGAAACGAAATATTTTACTCTGCACATGTCTAGTGATATGTGAAGGAGACTGAGAGAACTTGAGCTATATTAAGCAGGTTAGATAGTGGCGTGTAGGCAGTTTAGTATATATATATATATATATATATATATATATATATATATATATATATACAGTGCAGTCAGTGTACAGTATCTAATACAGTGCATTGAAGTGGTTCAGGGAACCCTATGACAGAATTAAGAAAAAAATGGCATTGGGTCCCCCCAAAATCCATACCAGGACCTTCGGGTCTGGTATAGATTTTAAAGGGGAACTCCACAACAAAATGTAAAAAATATTGGCGTGGGGTCCCCCCAAAATCCATACCAATCCCTTATCCGAGCAAGTAGCCTGGCAGGCCAGGAAAGGGGAGGACGAGTGAGCAGACCTCTTCCCAACAACCCTGGCCATTGGTTGTTGGGGTCTGCAGATGGGGGGCTTATCAGTATCTGGAAGCCCCCTTTAACAAGGGGGCCCCCAGATCCTGCCCCCCATGTGAATGGGTATCGGATACATTGAACCCCTACTCATTCACCAAAAACAGTGTTAAAAAGTAAAAACCACAATAGACAGTGTTTGACAATTCCTTTATTAACCACTTAAGGACCGCCTCCTGCACATAGATGTCGGCAGAATGGCATGGCTGGGCACAAGCACGTACCGGTATGTTGTATTTTAAGTGCCCAGCCAGTGTTATTTTTTTTGTGTTGATGGGCGGGTTCATTGCTGCAAAGGGACAATGTTATTCTCTGATTCATACGCCCTGCAAAGCACTGGTCCCGCCCATTAACAAAAAAAAATTGCCCTTCAACATACTGAACACACCCAACAAGTGTGAGGCAGAATCAGAGAATAACATTGTCCCTTTGCAGCACTGAACCCGCCCATCAACACAAAAAAAAAAACAATCACAACAGTGAAGACACCCCGCAAGTGCGAGGCAGAATCAGAGAATAATTCTGTCCGCTTGATGTGTTTCATCATAGAGATACCACATTGTCAGAAGCAGGAGTAAGTATAAGTATAACATGTTTGATATTTTTAGAGAAAAAACACAGAGACTTTAAAATAAGCAGGTCATTTGACAAATCTTCATATTTACCTTAGATCTTTAATTTATTTATTGATATTTATTATACCAAGTCAGAAGTATATATTTTTTTGATTTGAACTAAACAAGTGGATTTTTTACCACAGTCGATTTTTTTTGTCCTCTGTACTAACTTGGTTGCATTCTAGTTTTTTTTTTAATTTTTGTGTAAAAAATTGGACCATGCTCTATATGACTTTTTTTTTTTTTTGCCTTACTCTGGATCACAATGAATATATGTCCTTTTTAACCTTAGCAACTTGTAACTTTGTGTGGATTAGTGGTGAGGCTGTAGTGGGAAGGAACCCAGGTTTGCATTTACATACCACACTGCTTTAGGCACTTGAGAATTGAATGCCCTTTGCACAAGCTTTGCCCCTTTTATTGTCCGTTTATATAAGTAAAAAACACTTCTATAATGCAGTATTGTGAGCAACTTACTGTCTATTTTTTTTTCCTCACTGCTACTTTTTAAATGTTCAAACCAAAAAACAATAGGAAGAATAGATGATTTTATAATTATTTCACTGAATTTAGCTACGTACATATGCCCAGAGGTAGCCAGAGGAGAGAAACAAAATTAGAAAAAAAATAACACAGTATGTACATTTTTAGGCTTGGTGCTGGCCCTCTAACCCTGCTGCATTGGCCCATGAGTGCCATTATGGTAAATACAGCCTGAAGGAGTCCCACTTTCTGTGCTTCTATGGTGTCAAGAATTAGCAAAAGGTACTGTACATAATATGCAATAAATAGTGCTGAATCAACATCTTCTATAAAATATTATTCTCCTGTAATGTAATGATCCAATTAAAGTAATTCAAGTATTGTATTATTTTACATTTAGCTTTAAAAGGTTTTCTTTTTATTAAGATATTGAGCTGTTAGTGCCTGCACCATGTAGAAATCACAGCACATCCCAACCTTGTAAATCACACTTTTTAAAAGGGAATCTGTCACAAACAAACCAGCATTTGGACATGCAGCAATTCACTTAACAAAGTTACAAATGTCCGTTGAGTCTGTAAGTGTCCAGATAGATGTTATAATAATACAGAATCTGTTCTTGGTGCAGCCACGTAGAATAATTATTTGCAGTGTCCAGGCACAGAGCAATTTAAAGAGCTTAGCTTTTAAATCTATCCATTTGTTATGTTGAATGCTGCAAAAGTGTAAGAGCTTTAACAAAAGGTGACGAAACTGCTGAATGTCTACTGCCGGTTACTCAGCAGTCACAGAATTATTTAAAAAGAATAACTAATATGTCTGCCTAACTAAGAGTTTACTGTCACTCCTCATGCAACAAAACCACTTTAAATTCCACATAAAGCTTTGAAAAACACATAGGGGGTTATTTACGAAAAGGCAAATCCACTTTTCACTGAAAGTGCACTTGGAAGTGCAGTCACTCTAAATCTAGATCTGAAATGAGTGGAAGCCCTGCAGATTTTATCATCCAATCATGTGCAAGCTAAAATGCTGTTTTTTATTTTCCTTGCATGTCCCCCTCGGATCTACAGCGACTTTACTTCCAAGTGCACTTTCAGTGCAAAGTGGATTTTCCTTTAGTAAATTACCCCCTAAGGGTTAATTTACTGAAGATCAAATTAAGTGCAGGTTAGCCAATCAGCTTCTACCTTCAGCTTGTTCAATAATGCCCTGTACACGCGGTCGGACATTCAGACAACAAAATCCGTCTGATTTTTTCCAACGGATTTTGGCCCAAACTTGTCTTGCATACACACAGTCGCACAAAGCTGTCATAAAATCTGATCGTTCAGAACGAGGTGGCATAAACCACGTATGACGGCACTATAAAGAGACCAGTAGCCAATAGCATTCGTCTCGTAAATTTATTCTGAGCATGTGTGGCACTTTGTGCATCGTTATTGTATACACACGAATTGGAATTTAAACAATCGAATTTTGCTGTCGGAAAATTTTAGATCCAGATCTCAAACTTTGTGTGTCGGAAATTCAGACGGAAAAAGTTAGATGGAGCCCACACACGATCGCAATTTCTGACAACACAGTCCGATCGCACATTTTCTGTGTGTACAGGGCATTAAGCTTTGACAATAAAATCTGGAAGCGGATTGGTTTCTATGCAGAGCTGCACCAGAATTTGTACTCTCTAGTTTTAATAAATCTCCCCCAGTGTGTAGTGAAATAAGAGTGAGCAATTTAATACAGGAAAGGAACATTTACAAATGTCCACGACAGAAGGTAAGGCTCGAGTTTAGCTCTAAATTAGCTATTTTATTCTAAAACAGTTTAATGAATAGCATTAGTGGCTTACTGAATATTTTCACTAGGGCCTGGTAATGTATAAAGAGCAATGCAGTATCCCATAGTGACCTAACTAAAACAAAGTTACTTTTAGTGGGCGCACTAGAGACTTGATGTATTAAAGCTGTGTTAACATAAACATTTTTTATAAGTAGCAGCAACCAGACACAGTACTTGTTAAACTTTTAACCCTGCACTTCATAAATGACAGTTGGAAGCCGGCTTGCTATGGGCAATAAGAAATTGTGTGCATTGTTTCATAATCCTCCCCCTAAGTCAATCTTATTTCTGGTTAGTTGCTGTTGGTGCTGTTTAGCGAAATGCTAAATTACACTCACAAACTCATCGTAATTTTTTCCTCACCTTTGTTAATCACATCACTGTTGCCAGTTTTTATTTAACAATCCTATTTTAAATGTAGATTTCTAAGCATTTTTTATCTATGGCATATAAGAGCTAATCTAAATTGCTATGTAGTTTTATATGCAAACAGCTTTCTGTATCGTGCTCTTATATATTAGTCGTAAGGTATGAGTTCTTTGGTAGAATGTTAGTATTCACTGCACATACTTGTAGATATCAAACGCCTTCAAGCATGTCCTTCAAAATGACTCCCAAATTGCATGCTTATTGCATATTGTATCACTACTACATAGACAGAAATCATTAAAAAGGCTTTTTCTTTCATGGCAATTCTTGTCAGGATGTACAAACCTGAAATATTGATCAACATCTTCTATGTTCTGAGTATGAAATAAATGATGGATTAGTCTGCGTATGCATATATGCCTATTGCTGTAGCTACGAGATATTGTTCACATGGCAACTATGAATTAAAATATGAGGGCAAAAGTTCAACTGAATAAGAATACTGATCTTTTGCAGTACTTTATATATATATATATATATATATATATATATATATATATATATATATATATATATATATATATATATATATATATATATATATAGATAGATAGATAGATAGGTATTAGGCTTGTGCAATTCATTTCGTAACAAATCTAAATTCGGCCCGAATTTTGCATCATTCGGATACATCCGAATGTCCGAATAAAAAAATAACGAACTACAACAAATACAAAAGAAATATAACAAATGAATTTGAATGAATTCAACATGATTCAGTAATTCTTTAAAGATCTAATGAAACAAAAGGTCAGCTCAAAGTAAATCTTATAGTCCAATCAGCTAATTAATTTTGTGCCGGAGGTTGGATTACTGGCAAAGTGCATTCCTGAGAACTGAGTTAGAAGGGTGTTGTATTGTATTTGAGCCGAGGAGAAGAGACGTTGTCATTGTGTATGTTTAAAGATTCAATAAACAAACGACTTTCCAAACTACGAATCATTATCACGAATGTCTATACATACATAAATAGCGAATTTCAACGAATACAAACGAATGAATTCGACACTCTACGAATAATTACGAATTATCCGAAAACGTATTAACGTAACATAACGAATATAACAGAACGAAATGATGTATTTTACGAATGACAACGAACCGAAACTAAACGAAATTTTCCGTTAAACTTACAGGATTACTTACTGGATGTTCAATATCCGCATTCGTTTTCTTCTTGGCTGTATTCAATGGCAGAGTTATTGTCACATAAATAAAGTGTACGACTTATCAATGTTGCTGAACCACAGATATCAAAACATACAGAATTTGCTAGTACTTTTAAAATCTTCATTTTCATTCATCCAATCCATCATTCATTCTTTCAATTCATTTTGGAACACCTGGGTAGCTTGTGCTGTCCCTATACAATGAAGGTCTTGACTTCAGCTTTTACTGGCATTCTGGCACTGGATCCTTGAAAGGTGGATCTTAGCTGCATCGGGGAGCTAGGCTTAGTTCAGAGTCACAGTGGAAGTTGATACCCATGTGGACAGTAAATATGAGTGAAGGGGTTACCTGGCAGCATTCAAAATTAGTTTGTGGATTTAAAAGGTAAATGGCACCTTTATGCGCCTCCTCTTCATCATTATAGATGTTTTATAAGCTTAAAGTGGAAGTAAACTCACATTCTAAGCCTAACCTATCTAGCCCTGGAAAGAAAAAATCATTAGACTAGACTTAGATGTTTTATAAGCTTAAAGTGGAAGTAAAGTCAAAATTGAACTAACGCTAAACCAACTCTCTGCCACATTCTAAGCCTAACCTATCTAGCCCTGGAAAGAAAAAATCACTAGACTTACTTGTTCTTCAGCACCTCTGGTCCGGTGTCCAGTGGTGGCTGCTGTGTGCGGGAGAAAACCAAAAACAGTTGGGAAATGCCTTGGAAGTGACATCACCAATAGATTCTTACTATGGGTCTTCAGTTATCGTCTGCTTTCCCTGCACACACCTAGACACTGAAGCTGCTGCTGACAGCTCAGTGCAGGACCAAGTCGGAGTGGCTGCAGAACATTTTTTTCTTTACAGGGCTATATAGATGAGATTTAGAATGTGGCAGAGAGTAGTTTTATAGTTAGATTTTGATTAAACTTCCATTTTAATTCATGTGAGATTAAAGCGGACCTTTCAGTAAATTGTAAAGTAAATTCAGACACCATATTCAGAAACAGTAGTTTTTTTCAAAGTAACTTTATTATTTAAGATTAAAAAGCGGTCTTTGAGCTCTAGTCCTGTGACATTGTCTAAGCTGAGATCATGTCATCAGTTTACTGTAGGCAGGAAGGAGCATTTTGTCCTCTCCTCTAGTTATCAGACTGCAATATTGTAATGTTGTAGTTAGCTAGAATTTCAGACATTTCAGCAGGGTACTAATCTGTATCAGACATTTACAAACATTATATAGAACAGTGGGTTTTCAACTACTGTCCTCTGGGCCCACTAACAGGCCAGGTTTGCAAGATAACTAAAATACATCACAGGCTATATAATTTGCTGCTCAGCGATTGCAGTATTCTAGTCTGCATCTAATACATAAAACCTGGCTTGTTAGTGGGTCTTGAGGACAGGAGTTGAGAACCACTGATCTAGAACCACACAGCCACCAGTGATTACATCACGTGTATCATCATACTATGTCACAAGTTAGCCTTCAGTTTCCTGCTTGTGTACTCTTACCTTCTTTGATGCAGGGTTTCTCAATCTGATACCTTTCACATGCGTGGCTTGGCTGTGCTCTCCTATGGACATCGTCTGCTATTATGTGGACCTTTATTTCCTTCCCTTCCATCACTTCCTGGCCTGCCTCCTAGTTGCTTGTCTATATTAATGAATGAATGAAATACTTGTATAGCGCACAATGCGAACTGAATCGCCTCTAGGCGCTGTGGCGAGCTTTGATCATCTGCTAAAAGAGGAAGGTCTTGAGTTTTTTCCTAAAAGCCAGGTGATTTTCTTCCTGGCGGATGTTGATTGGTAGAGCATTCCATAGCCGAGGCCCTTGGACAGCGAATCTCCGATCACCCTTGGATTTATACCGGGCTTTGGGCACGAGGAGGAGGTTTTTGTTGGCTGATCGAAGACTGCGGTTTGGTGTGTAATGATTTATTTTCTCCATTAGGTATTGCGGAGCTTCTCTATGCACGCATTTGTGGGTGAGGCACAGGGTCTTGAACGTGATCCGATTTTTTACGGTTAGCCAATGTAAGCTCCTCAGTGAAGGAGAGATGGATTCCCAGGGTTTTTTTTCCTGTTATCAGCCTTGCCTTTTGCCTGCTGCTTGTACTCTACACACGTAAGTGATCTCTGCATCCCCGCCTAAGCGTACCTGGGGGCTGCGACCTGGTTTCAGCTTGCTGCAAGGCCATGCCCACCATCAGGACCTCTGGTGAAGAAGCAGGCTGGTGCTTAGACTCCGCACCCTGGGGAATACTAAATATAAATAAACTGGTCAATCAGTACCTGACCACACACACACAGCCCTTGCACTGATTTCTGGATTGTCAACAATGCATGTGCTGCTAAAAGCCTTCCACTATGAGCCACAATGTGTGGGAATGTGTGGAACACAAATGAAGGTGGGTCTGGCTCAGTTAACCACTTCAGCCCCGGACCAATTGTCAGCCTAAGGACCAGAGGTCTTTTTACAATTTCACACTGCACTGTTTTAACTGGTAATTGCGCGGTCATGCAATGTTGTACCCAAACAAAATTTGCGTCCTTTTCTTCCCACAAATAGAGCTTTCTTTTGATGGTATTTGATTGCCTCTGCGATTTTTATTTTTTGCGATATAAATGGAAAAAGACCGAAAATTTTGAGAAAAAAAGATATTTTCTACTTTTTGTTAAAAGAAAAATCGAATAAACTCAATTTTAGTCATACATTTAGGGCAAAATTTATTCAGCCACATGTCTTTAGTAAAAAAAATGTCAATAAGCATATATTTATTGGTTTGCGCAAAAGTTATAGCGTCTACAAACTAGAGTACATTTTATGGAATTTACACAGCTTTTAATTTATGACTGCCTATCTCATTTCTTGAGGTTCTAAAATGGCAGGGCAGTACAAACCCCCCCCCCCCCCAATGACCCCATTTTGGAAAGTAGACTCCCCAAGGAAATTGCTGAGGGGCATGTTGAGCCCATTGAATATTTTTTTTTTGTTCCAAGTGATTGAATAATGACACAAAAAAAAAGTTTACAAAAAGTTGTCACTAAATGATATATTGCTCACACATGCCATAGTTATATGTGGAATTGCACCCCAAAATATATTCTGCTGCTTCTCTTGAGTACGAGGATACCACATATGTGGGACTTTTTGGGAGTCTAGCTGCGTACAGCACCCCGAAAACCAATCACTGCCTTCAGGGTTTCTAAGGGTGCAAATTTTTGATTTCACTCCTCACTACCTATCACAGTTTCGAAGGCCATAAAATGCCAAAATAGCACAAAACCACCCCAAATGACCCCATTTTGGGAAGTAGACACCCCAAGCTATTTACTGAGAGGCATGTTGAGTCCATGAAATATTTTATATTTTGCCACAAGTTGCAGGAATATTACAATTTTTATTTTTTTTGTGCAAAGTTGTCACTAAATGATATATTGCTCACACATGCTATGGGCATATGTCAAATTACACCCCAAAATAAATTCTGCTGCTTCTTCCGAGTACGGGGATACCACATGTGGGGGACTTTTTGGGAGCCTAGCCACGTACAGGACCCCGAAAACCAAGCACTGCCTTCCGGATTTAAATATAAAACGCTACCAAAAAAAACTGTTAGCGATCGCAGGGATCAGGCCTGACTCTGCGATCGCTGCAGTTATGTGTTTAGTGTTTTGTAAGTGACAGTGATCGATCGATACTGCACTTGGGTGGGCTGGGCGGAGGGGCAAAACGCAGATGCTAGCAGGTATCTGGGCTGATCCTGCTAACAATGCGTTTTTTTGGAACCCTAAACTGCTGGGGACGCTAGTATAGATCTGATCAGATATTGATCTGCTCAGATTCTATACCACTACGGGAGGTTTATGCTTTGTGCGTGGGTGTTAGCAGTACTTGCACTAACCTAGCGCTGCCTGGGGCGACGCAGACCCTGACCCTAAAACCTAATTGATATCACCCGCTGGGTGATCAGGGGGTTAAACCTTTATTGGGTAATAAATGGTGGGTGCCCTGATGCTATAAAAAGCAAACTAACTAACCAGAGTCACCCGTAACACTTATACGGGGATCACTGGTGAATGGGTTAACTAGGGGCAATCAGGGGGTTCAAATTTTTATTAGGTAGTATATGGGGGTCCCTGGCGCTATATAAAAACCTGACGGGGAACCTAAATAACTAACTGGCTAACCAGCGTCACCAGTGACACTTATACAGTGATCGCTGGTGAAAGGGTTAACTAGGGGCAATCAGGGGGTTAAAACCATTATTGGGTAGTATATGGGGGTACCTAGCGCTATAAAAACCTTGCGGTGAACCTAAAAAAATAACTAGCTACCTAGCGACACTAGTGACACTAATGCAGCGATCAGAAAAACGATCGCTTAGTGATACTGGCAAAAGGGGGTGAAAGGGTTAACTAGGGGCAATCAGGGGGTTAAAACCATTATTGGGTAGTATATCGGGGTACCTAGCGCTATAAAAACCTGGCGGTAAACCTAAAAAAATAGCTAGCTACCTAGCGAAGCTAGTGACACTAATGCAGCGATCAGAAAAATGATCACTTAGTGACACTGGCAAAAGGGGGTGAAAGGGTTAACTAGGGGCAATGAGGGGGTTAAAACCATTATTGGGTAGTATATTGGGGTACCTAGCGCTATAAAAACCTGGCGGTGAACCTAAAAAAATAACTAGCTACTTAGCGGCACCAGTGACACTAATGCAGCGATCAGAAAAACGATCGCTTAGTGACACTGGCAAAAAGGGGTGAAAGGGTTAACTGTAAGGGCAATCAGGGGGTTAAACCTTTATTGGGGGGTGGTAGGGGGCTACCCTGGACCTAACACTAACTGCCCTGACACTTTTTACTGTCACAACTGACACTGAATGACAGTGATCAGAAAATAAATGATCACTGCAATCAGTGACACTGTGACTGGGAGGGGGGGATCGGGGGGCGATCGGGGGGTGATGGGGGGGTTTGTGTGCCTACATTTTAGTGTAGTGTTTGGTACACTTACTTTCAGTGTTCTCCTCGTAGTCCGGTCAAAAAGACCGCCCCGAGGAGAATGACATCACTTCCTCCCTGCCTGTGTTTACTATACACAGCGGGAGGAAGCTTCTCATTCGCCAGAAGCGATCGAGAGGGGGTGGCCAGAAACCGCCATCCCCTCATCCTGGATCGCTCCTGAAGCGAAACGGACCGCCGCATTCTGCGGGAGGGGGTCCGATCGGACCCCCCACCTGCTGGAAGGCAAGCACGTACATGTACGTGCTTGTGCCTGTACATGCCATTAGTGATGGACGAACTTCCGACGGGACGTTTCGCGAACGCGAAACGCGAACGGACACAAACGTTCGCGAAAACGACCGTTCGCCGCGGGCTCCATTGACTTCAATGGGAGGCGAATTTCGCAAACCTTTAGGTCGAATTTGCGGCCACGGGGTAATTATTAGGGGGTAGCACGTAGTCCCACCACCTGGACAATAGCATAATACATGTATGAGGTGAATTTGGGATCGATAACTACAAGCATTTTTTTTTTATTTGGGAAATTGTTCTGACAATTCAGGACTATGGAGCTAATGAAGGCAATGGAGGAGAGGGAAGGTCAGGGACCAGGGTAGGCAAACAAGAGGGTGCAGGAGATACAGAGCACTGACAGCAGCACCGTAATACAGAGCACTGACATCAGCACCGTGACATACAGCGCTGACAGCAGCTCCGTGACATACAGCGCTGACAGCAGCTCCGTGACATACAGCGCTGACAGCAGCTCCGTGACATACAGCGCTGACAGCAGCTCCGTGACATACAGCGCTGACAGCAGCTCCGTGACATACAGCGCTGACAGCAGCACCGTGACATACAGCGCTGACAGCAGCTCCGTGACATACAGCGCTGACAGCAGCTCCGTGACATACAGCGCTGACAGCAGCTCCGTGACATACAGCACTGACAGCAGCTCCGTGACATACAGCGCTGACAGCAGCTCCGTGACATACAGCGCTGACAGCAGCACCGTGACATACAGCGCTGACAGCAGCTCCGTGACATACAGCGCTGACAGCAGCTCCGTGACATACAGCGCTGACAGCAGCTCCGTGACATACAGCGCTGACAGCAGCTCCGTGACATACAGCGCTGACAGCAGCTCCGTGACATACAGCGCTGACAGCAGCACCGTGACATACAGCGCTGACAGCAGCTCCGTGACATACAGCGCTGACAGCAGCTCCGTGACATACAGCGCTGACAGCAGCTCCGTGACATACAGCACTGACAGCAGCTCCGTGACATACAGCGCTGACAGCAGCTCCGTGACATACAGCGCTGACAGCAGCACCGTGACATACAGCGCTGACAGCAGCTCCGTGACATACAGCGCTGACAGCAGCTCCGTGACATACAGCGCTGACAGCAGCTCCGTGACATACAGCGCTGACAGCAGCTCCGTGACATACAGCGCTGACAGCAGCTCCGTGACATACAGCGCTGACAGCAGCTCCGTGACATACAGCGCTGACAGCAGCTCCGTGACATACAGCGCTGACAGCAGCTCCGTGACATACAGCGCTGACAGCAGCTCCGTGACATACAGCGCTGACAGCAGCTCCGTGACATACAGCGCTGACAGCAGCTCCGTGACATACAGCGCTGACAGCAGCTCCGTGACATACAGCGCTGACAGCAGCACCGTAAGCAGCCCCAGGAGGAAGTCAGCACAGCACAGGGATGGTGTGATCCCCTCATAATAAGAACCCCCAGGAGGAAGTCAGCACAGCACAGGGATGGTGGGAGCCCCTCATAATAAGAACACCCAGGAGGAAGTCAGCACAGCACAGGGATGGTGGGAACCCCTCATAATAAGCAGCCCCAGTAGAAATATGACACCGCTCAACCTCTTCAAAGAGGAGGGTAGGGGCATATAGTACGGTGTGCTTTTTTGGGTCAGGGAAGTGAGCCAAATGAATTAAGAAGGTCTGTGTGCTTGATTCCAAAAATTGTTTATAGACATATACATGGTCTACTGATCACATGTGTTGAATTCCTCCGAGATCCATGCCTCATTCATTTTTAGAAATGTGAGGTAGTTAACACTGTGGTGAGCTAGGCGAGTACGCTTATCGGTCACAATCCCCCCTGCTGCGCTGAACGTCCTTTCGGACAGGACACTGGATGAGGGGCAAGCCAACAGTTCGATTGCAAATTGGGCAAGCTCTGGCCAGAGGTCAAGCCTGCCCACCCAGTAGTCTAGGGGTTCATCACTCCTCAGAGCGTCCACATCGGCCGTTAACCCAATGTAGTCGGACACCTGACGGTCTAGGCGTTCCCTGATGCTGGATCCGGATGACACCTGTCGATGGGTCGGCTGAAAGAATGACCTCATATCCGAAGTCACCAACACATCTTCAAACCGGCCTCTTCTTGCAGGCGCTGTTGGATTGGTACCCGCAAATCCTTCTCTGGGAGTGGGAATTGCTCCTCTGCCAGCGCACGCAAAAGCAGAATGCAGCATTTCTCGAAGCAAGGCCTGGAAGTGCTGCATTCTGACAGCCCTCTGCGACGGCGGTAACATTTCCGCCATTTTGTGTTTGTACCGGGGGTCTAAGTACGTTGCCACCCAGTACTGGTCCTTGACCCTCATGCTTTTTATACGGGGGTCCCTATTAAAACACTGGAGCATGAAGGCCCCCATTTGCACTAAAGTGGAAGCGGTGTGGTGGCCTGGCTCCTGCTCATCATCCAGGATAATGTCGTCCTCTTCATTCTCCTCTCCCCATCCTCGCACAACAGGGATCCCAGAAAGGTTTAAAGCATGCTCTTCTTGCTCCTGCTCATCCGCCCCGGCACCATCCTCCTCTGACTCCTCATCAGACTCCTGTTGTTGACTTGTCTCAGATAGAGTAGCCCCCCCTGGGAATTCATCCAGCATTGCGACTTCCTCATCTTCCCGCTCCTGCTCCTCCACAGCCTGATCAATGACACGACGCAATGCACGCTCCAGAAAGAAGGCATAAGGTACCATGTCACTGATGGCGCCATGGCTGCGACTGACCAGTTTGGTGATCTCCTCAAATGGCCGCAGAAGTCTGCATGTGTCGCGCATGAGCAGCCACTGGCGCGGTGAAAAAAAACCCAGCTCCCCAGAACCGTTTCTTTCGCAGAGTTCATACAGGTAGACGTTAACTGCACGTTTCTGCTGGAGCAGCCTATCAAGCATATAGAAGGTTGAGTTCCATCGCGTCGGGCAATCGCAAATAAGACGTCTGACCGGCAGATGGTGTCGCCGCTGAATGTCAGCAAGGCGAGCCATGGCCGTGTAAGATCTTCTGAAATGGGCCGAGATTTTCCTTGCCTGCCGCAAGATGTCCTGGACCCCAGGGTATTTGACAAGGAATCGCTGCACGACCAAGTTTAAGACGTGTGCCATGCACGGCACGTGCGTGATTTTGCCCTGTTTCAATGCGCTAAGCAGATTGGCACCGTTGTCACACACCACTTTACCAACTGTCAAATTGAGCGGTGTTAGCCACTCATCTGCCTGTGAACGCAAAGCTGAAAGGAGTGCCGGGCCAGTGTGGCTCTTTGCTTCCAGGCACAACAGACGCAGCACGGCATGGCAACGTCTCACCTGGCATGTGGAATAGGTTCTGGGGAGCTTGGGCGGTGCAGTGGAAGAGACGCTAGCAGCGGAAAAGGAGGAGGCAGCTGAGGAGGAGAGGGAGGAGGATGGAGTAGGAGGAGGAGAAGAAGAGTCAGGCCTGCATGCAATCCGTGGCGGTAAAACCAAATCTACACGGGTGCCACGGGTTACATGCTTGACGGCCGTCAGAAGGTTCACCCAGTGGGCAGTAAAACTGATATACCTTCCCTGCCCGTGTTTGCTAGACCACGTGTCTGTGGTCAGATGTATCTTGGCACCGACACTGTGTGCCAGAGATACATTCACTTGCCGCTGAACATGGCCATATAGCTCTGGGATGCCCTTCTCTGAGAAATACTTCCTTCCTGGGACCTTCCATTGTGGTGTTCCAATGGCCACAAATTTGCGAAAGGCCTCCGAGTCCACCAGTTTATATGGCAGTAGTTGGCGGGCTATGAGTTCTGACAAGCCAGCCGCCAACCGTTGGGCAAGAGGGTTATCCGGCGTCATCATTTTTTTACGCTCAAACATTAGGCCCACGGAAGCCTGCCTTTTTGCAGAAAAATGTGAGCTTGGCGTGATGGAAGGTGGAGTGGAGGACAATTGTGAGGAGAGAGGAGAAGGAGAAGTAGAAGACGAGGCTGGACGGTGAGAGCCTGCAGTGTGGCTTTGTGTGTTCCGTTGCTCCCACTGGGCTCGGTGATGGCTGCTCATGTGCCTTCTTAAGGCGGTCGTCCCTAGGTGAGTATTGGGCTTACCGCGACTAACGCGTTGACTGCAAAGATTGCAGATGGCAACGCTATTGTCAGCAGCGGACACGTTAAAAAAAGCCCACACTGCGGAGCCATGTGCCGGTGTCCTGGGAGCGCCAGATGTGACCGTACATGGTCGATGACTCGCTCCTGATACATTTGCAGTCTGCTTTGTCCCTGCTGTGCAATGTAAGTCATTGCTGCTTCTCCTCCCTATCTGCTGGTCCATATCTCCCTCTGAACTCCCCTCCTCTTCCTCTCTTGTGGGCACCCACGTGACATCACTAGACACGTCATCATCAACGTCACCTTCCCCACCGCTATAAGTAGAGTAGGCAGCAACACCGGGGACCAACCTCCTCCTTGGGCTGATCTGGGTACTGGCGTCAGACTGCTGAGTAGCGCTTGTTGCTACCTCCTCTTCCTGATCCAATACCAAGAGTGGCTGCGCATCAGAAATGTCCTCTTGATATGGATCGGAAAATAATTCCAGTGACTCAAGCGGAAGGTATGTGGTGGTGGTGGTGGTGGTCGTGTTGTTGGTGGTAGTGTCTTTGGGGGTGCACATAGCAGAGAGTGAAGAAGAGGGTGCAGATCGAGAGGATGAGGAGGGTGCAGAAGAGTAAGGCTGAGCGAGCCACTCAACCAAGTCTGGTGCATCCTTTAAAGTAATTGAACGCACCTTCTGCAACTTCCCACTTTGGCTCAAGCCTGTTGCTCCTGCCCTACCCCTACCACCCCTGCGGAAGGGCCTGCCTCTTCCTCTGCATGTCATTTTTTAAATGACCCTGTGACAAAACTCTTAGTCCCTATACCGCTGAAGGACTGCTGCAGTATAGGTGAGCGGTCAGCAGTGGTGCACGTCAACCCTATCTATTGTGGACCTATAGCGGTCCTTACAGAACAGCAGACTGTACCGCACTCAAGCCTATGTACCGTAGCACCCTATACCAAGTTACCAGTCCTTATAAGAACTTTTGTGGACCAAGCAGGTTGTGTATTAGTGTTTAGCAGACTGTACGTCAGTCCCTATACCGCTGAAGGACTGCTGCAGTATAGGGCAGCGGTCAGCAGTGGTGCACGTCAACCCTATCTATTGTGGACCGATAGCGGTCCTTACAGAACAGCAGACTGTACCGCACTCAAGCCTATGTACCGTAGCACCCTATACCAAGTTACCAGTCCTTATAAGAACTTTTGTGGACCAAGCAGGTTGTGTATTAGTGTTTAGCAGACTGTACGTCAGTCCCTATACCGCTGAAGGACTGCTGCAGTATAGGGCAGCGGTCAGCAGTGGTGCACGTCAACCCTATCTATTGTGGACCGATAGCGGTCCTTACAGAACAGCAGACTGTACCGCACTCAAGCCTATGTACCGTAGCACCCTATACCAAGTTACCAGTCCTTATAAGAACTTTTGTGGAACAAGCAGGTTGTGTGTTAGTGATTAGCAGACTGTACGTCAGTCCCTATACCAATGAAGGACTGCTGCAGTATAGGGCAGCGGTCAGCAGTAGTGCACGGCAACCCTATGTATTGTGGACCGATAGCGGTCCTTACAGAACAGCAGACTGTACCGCACTCAAGCCTATGTACCGTAGCACCCTATACCAAGTTACCAGTCCTTATAAGAACTTTTGTGGACCAAGCAGGTTGTGTATTAGTGTTTAGCAGACTGTACGTCAGTCCCTATACCGCTGAAGGACTGCTGCAGTATAGGGCAGCGGTCAGCAGTGGTGCACGTCAACCCTATCTATTGTGGACCGATAGCGGTCCTTACAGAACAGCAGACTGTACCGCACTCAAGCCTATGTACCGTAGCACCCTATACCAAGTTACCAGTCCTTATAAGAACTTTTGTGGACCAAGCAGGTTGTGTATTAGTGTTTAGCAGACTGTACGTCAGTCCCTATACCGCTGAAGGACTGCTGCAGTATAGGGCAGCGGTCAGCAGTGGTGCACGTCAACCCTATCTATTGTGGACCGATAGCGGTCCTTACAGAACAGCAGACTGTACCGCACTCAAGCCTATGTACCGTAGCACCCTATACCAAGTTACCAGTCCTTATAAGAACTTTTGTGGAACAAGCAGGTTGTGTGTTAGTGATTAGCAGACTGTACGTCAGTCCCTATACCAATGAAGGACTGCTGCAGTATAGGGCAGCGGTCAGCAGTAGTGCACGGCAACCCTATGTATTGTGGACCGATAGCGGTCCTTACAGAACAGCAGACTGTACCGCACTCAAGCCTATGTACCGTAGCACCCTATACCAAGTTACCAGTCCTTATAAGAACTTTTGTGGACCAAGCAGGTTGTGTATTAGTGTTTAGCAGACTGTACGTCAGTCCCTATACCGCTGAAGGACTGCTGCAGTATAGGGCAGCGGTCAGCAGTGGTGCACGTCAACCCTATGTATTGTGGACCGATAGCGGTCCTTACAGAACAGCAGACTGTAACGCACTCAGGCCTATGTACCGTAGCACCCTATACCAAGTTACCAGTCCTTATAAGAACTTTTGTGGACCAAGCAGGTTGTGTGTTAGTGATTAGCAGACTGTACGTCAGTCCCTATACCAATGAAGGACTGCTGCAGTATAGGGCAGCGGTCAGCAGTAGTGCACGGCAACCCTATGTATTGTGGACCGATAGCGGTCCTTACAGAACAGCAGACTGTAACGCACTCAGGCCTATGTACCGTAGCACCCTATACCAAGTTACCAGTCCTTATAAAAACTTTTGTGGACCAAGCAGGTTGTGTGTTAGTGTTTAGCAGACTGTGCGTCAGTCCCTATACCGCTGAAGGACTGCTGCAGTATAGGGCAGCGGTCAGCAGTGGTGCACGTCAACCCTATCTATTGTGGACCGATAGCGGTCCTTACAGAACAGCAGACTGTACCGCACTCAAGCCTATGTACCGTAGCACCCTATACCAAGTTACCAGTCCTTATAAGAACTTTTGTGGACCAAGCAGGTTGTGTATTAGTGTTTAGCAGACTGTACGTCAGTCCCTATACCGCTGAAGGACTGCTGCAGTATAGGGCAGCGGTCAGCAGTGGTGCACGTCAACCCTATGTATTGTGGACCGATAGCGGTCCTTACAGAACAGCAGACTGTAACGCACTCAGGCCTATGTACCGTAGCACCCTATACCAAGTTACCAGTCCTTATAAGAACTTTTGTGGACCAAGCAGGTTGTGTGTTAGTGATTAGCAGACTGTACGTCAGTCCCTATACCAATGAAGGACTGCTGCAGTATAGGGCAGCGGTCAGCAGTAGTGCACGGCAACCCTATGTATTGTGGACCGATAGCGGTCCTTACAGAACAGCAGACTGTACTGCACTCAGGCCTATGTACCGTAGCACCCTATACCAAGTTACCAGTCCTTATAAAAACTTTTGTGGACCAAGCAGGTTGTGTGTTAGTGTTTAGCAGACTGTGCGTCAGTCCCTATACCGCTGAAGGACTGCTGCAGTATAGGGCAGCGGTCAGCAGTAGTGCACGGCAACCCTATGTATTGTGGACCGATAGCGGTCCTTACAGAACAGCAGACTGTAACGCACTCAGGCCTATGTACCGTAGCACCCTATACCAAGTTACCAGTCCTTATAAGAACTTTTGTGGACCAAGCAGGTTGTGTGTTAGTGATTAGCAGACTGTACGTCAGTCCCTATACCAATGAAGGACTGCTGCAGTATAGGGCAGCGGTCAGCAGTAGTGCACGGCAACCCTATGTATTGTGGACCGATAGCGGTCCTTACAGAACAGCAGACTGTACCGCACCCAAGCCTATGTACCGTAGCACCCTAGACAGACCAAGTTACCAGTCCTGATAAAGAGCTTTGTGGAACAAGTGAGTTGTGAATGATTAGCAGACTGCAGCAGAAGGGCAGCAGTCAAGTATAATATTCTTTCTATATTTGGAAGAAAGAATATTATACGTGTACAAGCCTATTACCGTACCACTGATACCAGTCCTGAAAAGAACCTTTGTGGAACTAATAGTAACAGCAAGTCTTTAAAATTATCCTCACTGCCTGACACACTGCTTCCTGCCTGTCCCTATACAAATTGGCAAAAAAGAGTAGGCTGGAACGATTAGCTGGAACAGCTCTTTTGTGGACCTGATAGTAACAGCTAATGATGATGATGATGATGATGATGAAGAAAGACTAATCTGGCTGAGCTGTCCCTAAAATAGCAGCATACAGCGCTCTGTCCCTTTATCTAAACTGACAAAAGAAACTCAGGCTGCTGACCTAACACCTATACCAGTCCTGAAAAGAACTTTTGTGTACCAAATAGCTAGCGTTTTCTCTGTCCCTACTCCACACAGGATCCTTTCCCTACAGTGACAGAAGAAAGAATGTAAAATGGCCACCGGATCGGGTGTATTTATAGGTTAGGGGGAATGTCCAAGTGTCCATGAGCTGTCATGTCTCAATTGGTTGTCCTGTAACACATGATAAACGTGTCACGAAAGGTTAAAGTTCTTGTATACATTAAACACGTAAGTCCGCCGGGGCGAACGACGGAAAAAGGCGTTCGAACCCGCGGACGGCGAAAGTCGGAAATTCGCCGCGAAACGACCGCCGGGCGAACCGTTCGGCCATCACTACATGCCATTCTGATGACGTACATTGGCATGCGGCGGTCCTTAAGTGGTTAAGGAAGGCAAGGGAGGTATTGTATTTATTTTATGAGGCTTGTACATCGCATAGTAATTGGATTTGGGTCTTGTTTAGACTGTCATACAGAAGCCTTTCGTTGTGCTTTAAAATAAAAATGATTGTAAAGGCCATTTTTTTATTAATAAACATGTTATACTTGCCTGCTTTGTGCAATGGTTTTGCACAAAGCAGACCTGATCCTCCTCTTCTAGGCTCCACCCATGATGCTCCTGGCTCCTTCTCTTTTCAGTGTGCCACCATAGGAAGCTTCTACCTATGGTGGCACACCTGGACAGACTTTGTGCACCATATGGAAGGATAAGGCCATTTAGAAATACATTTAAATATTGTTTAACATTTCTGAAGACCTTGATCACACATGCAGTGAAGAGCCAAGGGGATTGGCCGGATGTGAGTGGTGTGCAGCATGTGAGTGAGGAGATGTGAGTAAGCCGCCCCACGCTGTCTCCCCTATGCTGACTGTGCAGATGGCTGCTGATCTGTGCTGAGCGAGCGGTGGAGAGAACACGGCGGGTGAAGAGACTGCCCGTGGAGCCTCGGGAGGGCGCCGGGGAGCCAAGGAGGTGCTGAAGAGGTTGGCCGAGGTTGGCCGAGGCTGCCTGAGCCGGCTGGTGTAGGAGCGGAGACGCCGGTCTCAGGACGGAGAGTGGCGGTGGCAGTGGCGGTGCGCTCCTGGAAGGCAGCCTGTGTGGAAAGCTGAGGGCCAGGACAAGTCATCTCCTGGGGGGAGCCTGGAAAGGTACTGACAGTTACTGTGTGCACCTGGTGTCTTTGGCTCCCTGCATCCTGCTGTTCTCCTCCTATCTCTGGCAAAAACTAATCTGATTTGATTAACTTGGACTGAGTGTATAGGAGACGGTCGGGATAAAACAGCAACATACAGGTCAGCTCTTCCTTGCCTTATTTTTCTGTTATAATCAGTCTGACGCAGAGGATATTAAGGATATTAAGATCTCAGAATATACTGAACTGAACTGTATATATTCTATTAAGTCAAGTGCTGCGGATACCTGGAACTTAAAACTGTCTTTATATTGTAGCAAGCAGCACTTCCTTATTGGTTTGCTTTCTTTTTTGTTTAAGTGACTTATAAATATTTTTCTGGATAAATAGCCCAGCTGAAAACTTTATATACAGTCGTATATTGCTATTAAATGCTGGCATACAGCAGCCTGTAGAGAAAAAAAAAAAAAGGTCAGCCTTATATCACTATTAACCCTGATAACCTTAGTATGAAGGACTTTTTTTTTTTTTGGAGGGGAAATCTTTGCATGTGATATTCCTTGTTTTTTTTTCTTCTCTTCCCTCCCATATACTCTCTCCCTCCTGGAATTTGGTCGGGTTTTTTTTTTTTAGACCCCCCTTTTTTTCCCCCTCTCTCAACATAATCCAATATTGAGTTAATATGTCGAGGCGACGAGGAGAGGAACAGGTGCAACAGGAAAGTATGGGGTCACAACAATTTCGCTCTTCCAAAGAAAAAAGTAACCAGACAGCAGCGGCAGCTGTGGCAAAACTAGAGCGTTATGTCCATACCCCTGGACAGACTCCAACAAAGGGGGGACAGTCGGTGCAAACAAAAATACATCAAGGGGCCCCTGCAGATAGAAAAAGTCAAGGTCAATCATCTACAATGGCCTTGGTAGTTACTGGACACAAGAGTAAAAGCAATAAAAGTCAGGGGGATATCCAATGTGATCTGGAATCTGCTTTGAGTATTAGTCCACCTGTGGAGGAGGCCCCAACACTGAAGGACGTTTTACAAGCGGTAAATGCATGTCAATTTTCATTGGGAGAATTGGCCGCCCAATTAACAGGGATGAAGGAGGAATTGCTACTAGTTCGACAAGATATTCAAAAAGTAGTTGAAAGAACAACTGTGTTGGAAACAAGGATAAGTCAGTTGGAAGATGATGTACACCCAATACAATCTGAGGTTAAGAGTATGAGAAAGCAACTGGATAGCTATGTTTTTAAAATGGATGAAATAGAAAACAGATCCCGAAGGGATAATATCAGGATGACGGGGTTACCTGAGAAAAGTGAAGGTCCTGATTCCATAAAATTCCTGGAAGCCTGGTTTATAGAACTTTTTGGAAAATAAAGTTTTTCACCTTTTTTTTCGATAGAACGGGCCCATAGGGTTCCTTTTAGAGCCCCGCCCCCTGGAGGCTGTCCGAGACCCATACTGTTGAAGTTCTTTAATTATAAAGACAAAGTGACACTGATGCGTAAGGCGAGGGAGATGGGGAACATCACCTATAAAGGCACGGAGATCTCACTTTACCCAGACTATTCTCTTGAACTGCAGAGACGTAGGACGGAATTCCGTGCAATTAAATCTACACTGCAGCTATATAAAATAGCATATGCACTTTTATATCCAGCAAGACTGCGTGTGATGGCACCGGGTGGGACTCAGATTTTTGATTCCCCAGCTGGGGCACTACAATCGTTGGAAGCTAATAAGGAGACCCTGCAGAGAAGCCAGGGGGAAAGGGAGGGGATCTAGAAAGTGAGGGGGAGGGATGAAGTTGCAGGGGGAGGGGGGGCGGGAGGGGAGAGAGGAGGGAGAAGAAGGGAAGAAGGGGAGAGGTAAGGAAGGGAAGAGAGGAAGGAGGGGAAAGAGAGAAAAAGAAAAAAAAAAAGAGAAAAAAGCAAGAGGGGTAGGTAGAGGTTATAAGCCGGTAGATAAAAATAATGGGCAATGGAAGGTAAGCTGAGGTATGATGGAAGGGAGATAGTGGGGGTGGCACATGGGAGTATGGGAGAAAGAAGGTGTATGGATGATATGGTCACGTTAAACTCCCCTAGGGAGCACCATGACAGGCGGAGGGAGGGGAGGGAAGGGAGGGACGGGGGGGAGGGGGGGTGTTTGGAGGTGGGTGGAAGGGAAAATTGTATGAAAAACTTCACAAGAAGGTCAAAATTGAATACTGCACGATAAATGAACAGGAGAATAAGATAAATATTAGTAAGCACTCTGATAAGGAAATATACATAATGTTAAAGTTAATTTACAAGGAAACAATGCACTGAATAATCAAAAGGAGGTGAAATTTGTATGGGGGCACTTTGAATATGGTGGTATCTGTAGGGTCTGTATATTATAAGTATTATATATATTTGCTCCATGTACTCGTGCTGTTTTTTTCTCCTTTGCCTTGCTGTTTTCCTTTTTTTTTCGATATGACAGATGGTACAGGTTAAAACACTCAATATTGGGTCCTGGAATGTGAGGAGTCTGGGTAGTATGATTAAAAAAGCGACAGTTTTTTCTATGTTGGAGAGACTTGATGTTGGACTGGCCTTCCTGCAGGAGACACATTTAACAAAGATGTCTATATCACAATTAAAAAACAGGAAATACCAACAGCAGTACCATTCAGTACATACCTCTTACTCAAGAGGAGTGAGTGTGATAATAAAAGATGGGGTGAGTTTCTCCTGCAGACAGGTCAGTACCGACGAACTGGGCCGATATGTTTTCTTGTATGGGGTATTGGAAGGTAGATGTTGTATCTTGGCAAATATATATAAACCCCCACCGTTTAAAATGGAGGTTGTGTATAAATTAATGGAATTCATTGGGGACAAAGAAGACGTCCCGGTTATAGCGTTGGGCGACTTCAATGAAGTCCTCGATGAAGAGATTGACAGGCACCCCCTAGGGTGCGATCCGGGAATTTGGGTGTAACCATGTTGGGTTGTTTTTTGAATGAAATAGGGTTAATGGATCTGTGGAGAGAGAGAAATCTGAAAGTTAAACAATATTCCTGTTTTTAAGGATCCTATTCTACCCTCTCTAGAATAGACTTGGCCCTGGGAAATGTGGAAATGGCACAAAATATAAGCGATATAGTATATATGCCCAGAGGGGTCTCAGACCACTCATTGTTAATGGTGGCATTAAATATGGGGGAGAAGAGAACACAAGAGGGATGGAAAATTAGCCTGTTTTGGCTCGAACTAATAAAAGACGTAGAGGAGGTTACGTCAAAATTACAAGAGTTTATAATGTTCAATACGGGTACCGCCCCAACCAGTGTAACATGGGATGCCTTAAAGGCTTTCCTTTAGGGGCATCCTGATCCAGCAGGTAGCAAGAATTAAGCGAAAATCCAGGATGTGGGAGGAGAGTATTAGGAAGGAACTGACAGAGGCCGAAAAGGATTATGTTAAAGATCCAACCCCAGAAAAACAAAAAATGTGGTTAAATAAACAACAAGGGTATAAGTTAGCAATTAAAAAAAAAGAAGAGAGTAAACGAATATTTCAGAAACAGCACTACTTTGGGGAAGGGGAGGGGGTGGGCAGAATGTTGGCCCTGCTGGTAAAAACAAATTCCCCTCCGTCTGTCATCCCTAGAATTAGAACCTTGAATGGGGCACTATCCTTAAGAGGTGAGGAGATAGTAGAAACCTTTGGAGCTTATTATAGTGAACTGTACCAATCACAAGGGGTGGGGGAGGAAGGGGAAATGGATAGTTTTTTGTAGGGAGTGGAAATGGTGACTCTCACTCAGGAAGAGAGGGAAGAATTAGATGCCCCGATAACCCTGGGTGAATTACAACAAGCAGTGATCAGAATGGCTAATCAAAAGGCCCCAGGACCTGACGGGCTCCCGGTAGAGATATATAAATACTATGGAGGGACTCTGCTTCCAGAGTTGTATAAGACATTAAGGGGTGCAGTGGAGAAGGAAAAATTGCCCGTCTCGATGACAGAGGCAACTATTTTCGTGATCCCCAAAGTAGAAAAGGACCCATTAGAGGTGGCCTCATATAGGCCGATCTCTTTATTAAATTTGGATGAAATTTTTTTAGCCAAGGTATTATCAAATAGGCTGAATCAATTTATCACAAAGTTAGTACATCCAGATCAAACAGGATTTTTTCTGGGAAGATCTACCAGCATGAACATCAGAAGGGCATTTTTAAACATGCAGACACCGTCAGAGAACATGGGGGCAAGAGGCATAATGTCCTTGGACGTAACTAAGGCTTTTGACAGCCTAGAGTGGAAGTATCTCTGGCGCGTGTTGGAGAAAATTGGATTTGGCCCCTCCTTTATTGGATGGATCAAAATGATGTATAATGCCCCTAGCGCAAGGGTAAGGGTTAATAACAAGTATTCTGAAAAGATTGAAATGAGCAGGGGGACAAGGCAAAGCTTCCCATTGTCTCTGCTGCTCGTTGTACTTGCTATGGAGCCATTGGCAATAGCTGTCAGGTCAAATCCGGGGATAAAAGGGTTTCAAAGGAAGGAGGAGAGACATGAAAAAAATGGCTTTATATGCGGATGACGTCCTCCTAAAGATATTTACAACTGAGACATGCTTTAGCAGCCCAGTTTGGGGCACATATGCCAGTGTGGGATAAAACACCTCTACTTCGGAAGTTACTTACAATGGATAGGGCCAGCGGGTGTATATCAGTAATATATAATCAGTTATGCATGAATATTAACCAGGAAACTGATCACCCGAATAAAAAGAGGAGGTGGGAAGAGGATATTGGGGAAATATCAGATGAGCAGTGGAGGAGAATAATGGAACTAGGGCCAATGATATTGGTTTCTCCCTCACAAAAAATCTCCCACCTGATGCTAGTACACAGGGCTTATTATACACCTAAGAGATTATATATGTTTGGTAGGAAAAACGATGACAGGTGCCCTAGATGCCGGAGACAGGGAGACCTTATGCACATGGTGTGGCGATGTCTGAAGCTGTTTCGTTATTGGAAGGGTGTGGTGGAAACTATAAATAAAATCTTTGAGGTAGAATTGGAAATGGACCCGATATTCTGCGTGTTGGGTTATAGGAAGGTGCCGGGAGAACAAAAATGTACTACGGTGGCAGTTATATGCTGCCTATTCCAAGCGCGTAGAATAATTGCACAAAGATGGCAGGCGGAGAGGGCCCCATTGGTGAGTGAATGGATCCAAGTCATTAGTGAACTAATATGGAAAGAGAAGACAGTATATGTAAAAAGGGGGAATGTTAGAGAATTTGAAAAAATATGGACGCCATGGGCAAATGAAATGGGGTACCCTATAGATTAGAAAGGAGCAGGAGAGAGAAAAGATTAAGACTAAGAAAGGTAAGGTAGACTTTAACCTAAGCTATCAGTAAATCCCCCAAAAAGGTATTAGAAAAATAGGTAATAAAGGTGAGAGGAAAGGAGGTATGGGTAAGTAGAGGGGAGGGAAGGGAAGAGAGGAAAGAGAAAGAAGGAAAAGAAAAACTGCAGTAGAATAGCAATGTTAATGAGGGTGGGGGGGTTTGAGAAGGGAGGGGGAGGAGGGAGGGGATAGTGATAAACTAAGGAAACATGGAATGTAGAAGATAAGAATTAATGTAATGAGATATTATTTTTGTAATAGTGATATTTTACTGTTTAAAAAAAAAAAAAAATGTTGACGTGTATTATGATGTTTTGTAATTGTGAAGGAAAATGGAATAAAGAGTATTAAAATATAAAAAGAGCCAAGGGGATGATTACCAGCCATAAATTGTAGCTGTCAGAGATCTAATCACTGTGCAGATCATACCTGAAGCACACTAGACCCAGGGATTGTGGGACATTTCTTCACAGGAAGTGTCAGTTCTCAGACTACAGACAGAGGACATAGAGGTGAAGGGATTTGAAAGGGAGAAGCACCCTGGGCATTGTCTGCAATCTATCACTATTTAACAGGATCCTTTATAGAATTATTAGGAGAACATCTACCACATTTTGATGCGAGACAATACAATAAGGTGAGAGTTCTTAGAGACCGTAATTGAGGAAGAGCACATATGGAATAATATCATCATTATCGGGTTTATTTTTGATATACATCCATGTAATTTGGAGGATGCTATTATTTTTCGTAGACTTTTAAATCCATCATATCTTAATTTTTGGACTTTTTCAATACCTGACTTTTATGCATTTTTATTATTTGTAGTCATAAAGAACATTAGTCTTTTTCCTTCCAATTTTCATTATATTGGCATTATTTATTTATTCATTTTCTTTGTCACTTTATGCTTGGGTCACTTTCTGGTTACACCTTCATTAGCACTACGTCACTTTATGCATTATAATTTGCACTGTGACACTTTATTTATGTTGTCATTTTGACACTACTTTATATTCACATAATTATGTAGTCACTAGGAACATTTTGTTTGTTTCACTTAAACCTTGTGATTTTTAGTGCGCAAAATCAACCACCCCCCCCCCCCTTTTTATTCTACCATTCTCTGTATGTCTGTGTGAACACTCTAGATTTTGCAGCATTTTTATATCACTTCATTTTAAATAGATATTATCATTCATCACTCCTAGTAGCACGAAGGACACATACATACAAAGTTCCGATATATAAATTTTGTATTATAATAATAACTAGAAAAGCTACAATTTCTGGGGAAATTGTGTGAAGTGTTCTTGCCTCCACCTACTGGAGTAACTGGGGGGGGGGGGGTCATAATGTTTTGGCTGGTCATAATGTTTTGGCTGGTCACAAAATTTTGGCTGTTAATAATGTTTTGGCTGGTCATGGGGTTGTCAGCTTTTGTCACCTTCCACTCTAGTTTTGAACATTTCGCCATTCATTCCTATGGGACAAATTTTGCCGCAAAAACGCCAATATTTCGCAAACCATTTGGCAAAACATTCCACAAAGTAATAGCACACCAATCAGAAACAATCCGCACGTTTTGGTATATTACTGTCTATGTAGTGTAAAAGCTGTGGGAGGAGTTAGGGTGGTAAATTTGGCTATAATAATAATAATATATATGTTATGCTATGCTATGCAAGAACACTTAATAATCTGTATATATTTTATATGTGTATTTATCTGCTTGCCTAGAGTTTAGCTTTGAATTATAACAATAATACTGTATACCATTTATACTTTAACCACTTAACCACTTTCAGACCGGACCATTTTGCTGGTAAATGACCAGAGGTCTTTTTACAATTTGGCACTGCGCTGCTTTAACTGGTAATTGCGCGGTCATGCAATGTTGTACCCAAACAAAATTTGCGTCCTTTTCTTCCCACAAATAGAGCTTTCTTTTGATGGTATTTGATTGCCTCTGCGATTTTTATTTTTTGCGATATAAATGGAAAAAGACCGCAAATTTTGAAAAAAAATGATATTTTCTACTTTTTGTTATTAGAAAAATCCAATAAACTCAATTTTAGTCATACATTTAGGCCAAAATGTATTCAGCCACATGTCTTTGGTAAAAAAAAAGTCAATAACTGTATATTTATTGGTTTGCGCAAAAGTTGTCACATCTACAAACTAAGGTTCGTTTTCTGGAATTTACGCAGCTTTTAGTTTATGACTGCCTATCTCATTTCTTGAGGTGCTAAAATGGCAGGGTAGTACAAAACCCCCCCAAATGACCCCATTTTGGAAAGTAGACCCCCTAAGGAAATTGATAAGTGGCATGTTGAGCCCATTGAATATTTTTTTTTTTTTTTTACACAAAGTTGTCACTAAATTATATATTGCTCACACATGCTATGGGCATATGTGAAATGGCACCCCAAAATAAATTCTGCTGCTTCTCCTGAGTACGGGGATACCACATGTGTGGGATTTTTTGGGAGCCTAGCCGCGTACGGGGCCCCGAAAGCCAAGAACTGCCTTCAGGTTTTCTAAGGGCGTAAATATTTGACTTCACTCCTCACTACCTATTACAGTTTTGAAGGCCATAAAATGCCAAGATGGCACAAAACCCCCACAAATGACCCCATTTTAGAAAGTAGACACCCCAAGCTATTTGCTGAGAGGCATGTTGAGTCCATGGAATATTTTATATTTTGCCACAAGTTGCGGGAATATTACAAACTTTAATTTTTTTTATTTTTTTTTCACAAAGTTGTCACTAAATGATATATTGCTCACACATGCCATGGGCATATGTGAAATGACACCCCAAAATAAATTCTGCTGCTTCTCCTGAGTACGGGGATACCACATATGTGAGACTTTTTGGGAGCCTAGCCGCGTACGGGGCCCCGAAAACCAAGCACCGCCTTCAGGCTTTCTAAGGGCGTTACAGTTTTGAAGGCCATAAAATGCCAAGATGGCACAAACGCCCCCCAAATGACCCCCATTTTGGAAAGTAGACACCCTAGGTACACTAGTGAGACTAGGTAATAAATGGCGGGTGCCCTGAAACTATAAAAAAATAACTAACCAACCAGCGTCACCTGTAACCGTTATATGGTGATCACTGGTGAAAGGGTTAACTAGGGGGCAATCAGGGGGCTTTATGCGGTAGTATATGGGGGTCCCTGGCGCTATAAAAAGTTGCGGCGAACCTAAATACCTACCTGCCTAACTAGCGTCACCTGTCACACTAATACAGCGATCAGAAAAATGATCGCTTATTAGGCTGGGTTCACACTGGAGCGATGCGGGAATGCCACGAATCCGCGGCGAGTTCCCGCATCGCATGCCTCCCGGCGGCAGTTCACACTGCCCTATGCGAACTGCTGGGAGTGTCAGTGAAATGTTAATGACACCCCCAGATCAGTTCGCATATCGCAGTGCGATCTGCAAACTCGGATCGCATGGTGTGAACACCCATGCGATCCGATTCTGCTGCGGACCAAAAAAAGGGTCCCGTGCAAATTTGCGGCGGGTGCAGCGGGTGCGGCGCGAATTCAGCCATACTATCTGTATGGCTGAACTCGAATCGCACAGAGATCGGATGTGATTTGCACTGCAGTGCGGTGCGAATCACATCCGTTCTCATAAACCGCTGCAATGTGAACCCAGCCTTAGTGACACTGGCGACGGGGGGTGATCACGGGGTTAAACCTTTATTGGGGGGGTTAGGGGGGCACATTAGAACTAAAGGGGGCTAACCCTAACTGCCCTAACAGTTATTACAGTCACAAATGACACCAATGCAAAAAAAAATGCAATTGGTGTCACTGTGACTGGGGGGGGCAGGGGTAATTGGGGGGGTGATCGGGGGGTAAAGGGGGGGTGTGAGTGTGCCTGGCATGTTCTACTGTACGTGTGGTGTGTTGGTGCAACTCACCGATCCTCTCTCCTCGGTGCCGGAACGAAAAATACCGACACGGAGGAGAGATTACATCACTTCCTCTCCTGTGAGGAGAGGAAGTGATGTCACGGAGCATTTCTATTCGTCGGGAGCGATCGCGAGGGGGTGGCCATGAATGAATGGCCACCCCCTCATCCCGGATCGCTCCCGAACGAATGCCGACCGCCGATCGGGCCCCCCACCCGCGGGAAGGCAGGGACTTATATATACGCCCATATGCCTGCCCGTGCCATTCTGCCGACGTATATCGTCGTGCGGCGGTCGGCAAGTGGTTAAGGACCAGGCCTCTTTTTCAGACTTGGTGTTTACATGTTTAAAACAGTTTTTTTTTGCTAGTAAATTACTTAAGCCCCCAAACATTTTATATTGTTTTTTTTCTAACATCCTAGAGAATAAAATGGCGGTCATTGAAATACTTTTTTTCACACCGTATTTGCGCAGCGGTCTTACAAGCGCACTTTTTTTGGAAAAAAATCACTTTTTTGAATAAAAACATAAGACAACAGTAAAATTAGCCCAAATTTTTTTATATTGTGAAAGATAATGGTACGCCGAGTAAATTGATACCCAACATGTCACGCTTCAAAATTGCGCCCGCTCGTGGAATGGCGTCAAACATTTAGAATTAAAAAATCTCTAAAAGCGACATTTAAAAAATTCTACAGGTTGCATTTTTTGCGTTACAGAGGAGGTCTAGGGCTAGCATTATTGCTCTCACTCTACCAATTGCGGCGATACCTCACATGTGTGGTTTGACCACCGTTTTCATATGCGGGCGCTACTCACGCATGCGCTCGCTTCTGTGCGCAAGCTCGTCGTGACGGGGTGTTTTTAAAAAAAAATTTTTTTTTTTCTTATTTATTTTAATTGATTTTATTTATTTTTACACTGTTTAAAAAAAAAATGGATCACTTTTATTCCTATTACAAGGAATGTAAACATCCCTTGTAATAGAAAAAAGCATGACAGGTCCTCTTAAATATGAGATCTGGGGTCAAAAAGTCCTCAGATCTCATATTTGGGCTAAAATGCAAAAAAAAAAAAAAAAAAAAAAAAGAAAATCTGACATCTAAAAAAAATATACCTTTAAGAGGTATGGGCGGAAGTGACGTTTTGACGTCGCTTCCGCCCTCCTATGGTATAGAGACGAGTGGGGGCCATCTTAGCCTCACTTGTCTCTATGCCCAGCAGACGAAAGGACCCGATTGCCTCCGCCGCTACCGACGGCTCCGGTAAGCGGCGGAAGGTGTGGGAGGGCGGCGGGAGGGGGGGTGGCACCTCTCCCGCCGCCGATAGCGGTGATCTCGCGGTGAATCCGCTGCGGAGACCACCATTATCGTACAGCCGACTGCCGCCTGAAGAGATGGATATCTCGGTTGTGGCAGCAGCTGCTGCCGTTACCGAGATATCTCTCTTCAAAAATAGGACGTACTTCGTCGTGCGGCGGTCGGCAAGTGGTTAAACAGAAAGGTTAAAATATGAAACATTATATAATAAACTTTTTATCATTTGATTGCTTGGTATAGACCATGACATAAGTCTGCAAAGTTTACATAAAGCTCATCAATAAACATTTTACCATTGCATGAGAGATTACCTGCCCATCTTTCCATAAGGAATTGTTTTGTATTCTAAACTTTTTACACAAGTTTTCTCATACTAAGGTTTCTTTTAGTTGTTGTGGCTCTGGGATTTCTGTCCATCTCACATGAGATACTACTGATGTCAGAACAGACAGCCCTGAAGGCTCCTTCTGGTTACATCACAACCTAGAAAATGATATAGGGGAAACAAACTGTCATTCACATAATAGACAATACCAATGCTAAGTGAATGTGTAATGTGCGTTAGTAAGCATTTCTATGCCTGCCCAGAAGACAATGTACTAAGTTGTAGAAAACTTTTATATTTCTGCTAGAGAATAATCTTTTGCACTCTAAAGTTGGCCATAAACTGAGCAAATTTTGACCAGTTCCTGATGATCAAGCCAAAATTCGATCATTGGGTGGCCCTGTTGCCATCACTCTACCCAACATCCTTCACTTGAAAAAGAATGCTTTCTGCTCGTGCTGAAGTGGTTAAGTTTGGATTCATTTATAGCCAACGTAAGTGTGCTGCACATAAGGCAACTGCTAATGAGTAGCTAAGAAACCCAATCACCAGTTTAGCCCTCACCTTAAAGTGGACCTGAACTCAGAATGTGAAGCTATGTAGTGTTATAGAAAATACAGTAGTATCCTGGAAAATATTTTTGGTGTAGCGCCCACATCCTTGCTCCACTAGCTTTTATCCCAGGTGATAGAGCTGCAGCTCTCTGGCAAACCCCAAAGGCCAGTGCACTCTGTGGACTGAAATCTGTGAAACATTTGTCAATGTGTCCCTAAGCCCCCATGTTTTTCCAAGCCTGTGCCTTTTATATTTATGAATTAAATTGACTAAACAGAAAAACAAAAAAAAATAGATTCCTCCATCCACACAGGGTGGAGTAGACCCCCCCCCCCCCCCCAAGTCCCCACCCTGCCTTCCCCTCCAGGAAATTGTATTCTGACAGTAAGACTTGGCTGGTACAATACACTGACCAATGAATGGCTGCAACTGCAGATCACCAAAAATTGAAGGAGACAGGTGGAAAATAATTGGCTAAACAGCACCTGCATACAAACATATGCTGAAACTGTTAAAGGACCTTGACAGAATAGTCAAATTTTTTTACCACGGTTAAGCATACAATTGAGAAATTGGTTGTTGTTTTTTTTTTAATTATCCATCCTACGGGCTGAACAACAAAGAAGAAGAAAAAGAATAAGAAAAATGTATTGCGGGCTTAAGGTTTCCTAGTCTACTCTAATGTATTATTATACATCTTTTTTTTTTTTGGGACGCCCAGGGCTTTCATTTGGTTGCAAATTTGAACATATATATTTTTATTTACTTGGTTTTTCGTAGCGAATAAATAGTAAAAAATGCATTTTTCTCAGAAAAATTTTCGACTGCTTAGTAATTTTAACACCCTTTTAACACCCAAAAGTTTAACCCAAAATATTTTGGCAGAATACAATAATCACAGTTTCTCAGCACTGTTAAGCATAAATGGAGGAATTTAAAAAAAACAAAAATAAGAAAAATGTATTGCTGGCTTAGGGTTTCCTAGTCTACTTTAATGTATTATACATTTTTTTTTGGGACACACAGGGCTTTCATTTAGTTGCAAATTTGAACATATATATTCTTATTTACTTGGTTTTTCATAGGTAATAAATAGTAAAAAATGCATTTTTCTGTAATTTTTTTCAACCACCCTTCAAAAGTTTAAACCAAAATATAACTGGCAAAGTCTGCTGATTACCAAGATATCACATTAGTGCAACTTTTTTATGTAATGTAGCAGATTGGAAAAAATGTAAATGCATGCATTTTACTTTAGGGGAACTTTATTCTCATTTTGAAGCTAAATTTAGACTTACGTAGAGGAAATAAAACAGTTTGTGTAAATTGTCAGTGTAGCATTAAGATAAAATTAAGTCAGGTTGATGAAGGAACAAATTAGCATGACAGTAACTTTTTCACAGGTTTGCAATTGCTAAAGATTTAAATGACTTTGCATTCACCATGAACACTTGATGTTTGCACTGTGAATGCAAATGTTAACCATCTGACATCATTGTTTTGATTTGGGGGATTTACCTAGGGAGAATATTTTTATTCAGCCTCATGCAAAAGAATGCTTTTGTCTGTACAATATAAATTAGGAAGTTTTTCCATGAATGGGAAGATAAAGTACTGTGTACATCCACCCATAGAGATTATTGACTATGTACACACACGTATGGAAACATGCCTATGCGCAGGGCCGCTGATAGGACAGTACAACCAGCCCTGATGTACTGGGCCCACCCAGATCAGCTACACAGTGGGGCCCGGGCATCATGACAATTTGTTACTGCATTTAAAAAAAACGTTTTCTAAACTCTTCCCAACTTCCACTTGCTTACAGAGTGGGTAAATTGTTTTCCTGGGCCTCATCTGGTCAACGCAGGGGCTCAGGAGGGGAGCACAGTAGAGGGACTATTTCTTTATTTTCGGGGCGCATATACATCATGCCTCCCCACTATTTTATTAGTCCCGGCTGGCGGAGTGATATTGTGATTCTCCGTTCGGCTCCCGGCTGCAATCCTCACCAGATCTGAAGAAGCTGAATGGCTGACAGGGAAGAGCAGGAGGAGATCGTGGCTGCACTGGACACAGTGAGTGGGGAATATAGGAAAGAATACTCACTGTGTCCTATTATATATCTCGCAGCACAGCAGGGTACAATCATCACACAGGCAGCACAGCAGGGTCTCTGTCATGGCTCTGTGTTACATTGCTTTTGGGTACTGACTTTGTTATGGTTGTACTGTTACAGTTTGTTATATATAATACAGCCATAAGTTAACTAAGCCAGCACTCAACAGCCATGTGACATAAAGTCATGATAAATTCATGATAACGTCATGATAGAGCCCCTGCTTACTGTGCTGCCTGTGTAATAATTGTAACCTGATGATAATAAGAAACATGCTACTTTAAAAATTCATTTGGAGGAGCAGTAAACGTGCAGCGGAGCTGCCTTTTTACTGCCCCCCAAACCAATCCCCTTTAATTGCTTCCCATCGTTGCTGGATTGGAAGGTTGATGATATCTCAGTCATCACTACAGCAATGATCGAGATATTGTTTTTTAGCCCCATCAACTCTGCACAAAGTAAAAGTAATCGCAGTGGCTAAGAAGCCCCTGGATTACCTTTACAGGCAGTGGAAAGGGGTCCCACCACCACCTTTACTGCTTTTAAGATGTGACCAGTAGCATCCAGTTACTAGGACACAGTGAGAGGGAAGGATTGTCATTCCTCCCACCGTGTGACATCAGAACCCAGAAGTGATGAAGATTTTATCACTTCTGGTTTCGGTCTCATGTAAATAAGCCATTACTGACTTGAACAAGCATATGATCAAACTGATCTTAGCTTTAACAGATACTTTGGAGGCCAGAGGACAGATATGGGGTCTAAAAGACCTCATATCTCCCTATAAAGAGGATCTGTTATGGCCCTTGCTATCACAAGGAATGTTGTCCATCCCCTGTGAAAGCAAAAATGACAATAAAAAATGTAAAGATACAGTGTAAGATTTTTTTTTTATTTGTAACTAATAAAATACAATTGAAAAGAAATGTAAACTGCCCCCTGCTCCTACATGCTTACTAATTGCAAACATGTGTTGGCTTCACACGCATATGTAAACGGCAACAAACCTGCATTTCACTTCAAGTCGGGGTCAGGGGCGGGGCAAGGGTGTGGTTGAAGGGGGCCCTGTCAGGTAGGCTGTACGGGGCCCCATGATTTCTAACAGTGGCCCTGCCTATGCGTTATATTTGTGTTTACGCAAGTATGCACCTTCTTCCACCTTTGCTTCCTGGGCACAAAAAACCCCTTGCATTTTATGTTGTACAGACAAATACTTATAAGTTGCATATTCATTTATTTCTTTTTACAATTTTTTTTTTTACCTTCCTTTATTGATTTGATCAATGAAGAACCAGATCATCCTATTCAGCTTCGCAGCAGATCTTTTATAAACATTTCTAAGATAATTTGCTGACTGCAATCAGTCAGAAAATGATCACTATAGCAGTGATCTACTGCTGTATGGAAAGGCAGGACAGAGCTTTGCCTTGCCCCATGTAGTGAATGGAAGTGCAGTGATGTCACCGGTAATGATGCCACATTTCCAATGTAAAGGCAGAATTTCTGCATTTAATTTTGCTTTCACAGTGCACTCATATGGAGCAATCTGTGAAAGTATCATTAGCCTAGGAGCTAATCATTTCACCAAGACAAACAGAAGAGGAACAGCACCTTCTAAGTGCAGTAAAACTGTAAATTTTAATAACATTTTAAAAATCAATAAACTCACAAAAGTGGTTGATAGATGGGCTTTGTAATAATTTCAGCATCCGCTAGTCACCGTCAGAGAGGAGAGGCCATCAGCTGTAAATCCGGCAGAGGAATAGATGATGTGGATGGTCCCAGGCCCGGAAACACCGCTGGATACGATGTGCTCGTGGAGTGCAGACACTAGGCACTGGCGGGGATTGGCATCACTTCCAGGAGTCACTTTCAGGTTAGCGGTGAGGAGCTCGCATTCGGGACATGCGTGTCCCTTCTTTAGGCTATTCCTTTCACCTCCTGGGCTTAGCACTAGATGTCAACTATCACAGACAGATAGCATTACAGCTCTAAGCCCTTGTACACATGGTCGGATGGACCATGTCCAATAGGACCGTGTTGTCGGATAATCCGACAGTGTGTGGGCTCCATTGGACTGTTTCCGTCGGAGTATCCGACGGACCAAGTTTTCCAGCTGGGCTATAAAATTTTCCGACAACATGATCCGATCGGACTTTGTCCGATCATGTGTAGATAATTTCGATCGGACAAAGTGCCACGCATGCTCAGAGCAAATTCCTACACCAAAGCTATTGGCTACTAGCCTGAACGTAGTCCCGTCCTAATGAAATAACTTCATCACATTAAGTACGATCGGATTTTCTGACAACTTTGTCCGACTGTGTGTATGCAACAGTTTCGGACAAAATCCGTCAGACAAAATCCTACGGATTTGTTTGTCGGAATGTCCGACCGTGTGTTACATAGTTACATAGTTAGATAGTTAGTCAGGATAAAAAAAGACACAAGTCCATCCAGTTCAACCACAAAAAAAAGAGGTGACAGGTGCACACCGTAGGGATCAGGAGTGCACCGCAAGGTTGTGGATCCTACGGCTGACTTCTGCAGACGGGGGACAGATCCCACTGGGGTTAGAGCATAAGATTCCCTGGTGGCGCGGAGTCTAAGAGCCAGCAGGTGTTCACCAGCGCCTCTAGTGGTGAGGATGGACTTGGCTGCAAATGGCTCCAGGTCGCGACCCCCAGGGTCCCCCAGCTCACACCCACAGTAAGCAACAGGAGGATAGGGATGGTGAGGGACAAAGCCAAGGTCGGGGCCACAAGCAGACAAGAATAGTCGGGTACACGCCTAAAGGTCAGGATCACAGGCAAACAGGGATAGTCAAGACACGCCAAAGTCGGTAACGGAAAACAGAAGCAGAGCACACGGCAGGAAACAGGAAGCTAACACACAAAGGAATACACAATGGTTGATCAGCACTGATGGCCTGCAGTGCACAGGTTAATATAGGGCTTCCTGATAGGGCCTGGGGTGGAGCCATGCTTAGAGGAGAGGTTATAAAAACCACCAGGTGGAAGTGGATGACCTCTTAGTCTGAAGACATGAGGGAAGGAAAGCAAACACAGGAAGATCACTGCATAACCATGACATTTAGGAAATAATCCAGGCCTTTCTTAAAGCAATCCACTGAGCTGGCCATAACAACCTCTGCAGGGAGTCTATTCCACATTTTCACAGCTCTTACTGTGAAGAAACTTTTCCGTATTTGGAGATGAAATCTCTTTTCCTCTAGACGCAAAGAGTGCCCCCTTGTCCTCTTTGTTGACTGTAAAGTGAATAACTCGACACCAAGTTCCCTATATGGACCCCTTATATATTTGTACATGTTGATCATATCCCCCCTTAATCTCCTCTTATCAAGAGTGAACAAATTCAGTTCCTCTAATCTTTCCTCATTGCTGAGTTCCTCCATGCCTCTTATCAGTTTGGTTGCCCTTCTCTGCACTTTCTCCAGTTCACCGATATCCTTTTTGAGAACTGGTGCCCAAAACTGAACTGCATATTCCAGATGAGGTCTTACTAATGATTTGAACAGGGGCAAAATGATATCTCTCTCTCTCTGGAGTACATACCTCTCTTAATACAGGAAAGGACTTTGCTCGCTTTGGAAACCGCAGCTTGGCATTGCATGCTATTATTGAGCTTATGATCTACCAAAACCCCCAGATCCTTCTCCACTATGGATTCCCCCAGTTGTACTCCCCCTAGCATGTATTATGCATGCATATTAGACATGTGCAAAAGGAAAAAATTCGTTTAGTTTCGTTTCGTTTTAATTCGTTAATTCATTAATTTCGTTTAGTTATATTCGTTAACTTCCTTAAATTCGTTTTCGGATTTCGTTTAGTTTTCTACCGAATTCGAAAAATTGGCCACATTCGGCCACATTCGAAAATATTTCAACGAAATTCGAAAATATTTCTACTGCATTCGAAATTATTTCAACATGATTCGACATTATTTCAACCACATTCGAAAATATTTTGTGACCCGACTTTAGAGCCATGTATCTCGGGGTCACTTGGTGCTTTTGGATATGTTGTAGTGCTAGTACTATTGTGTTTGCATACCAAATTTGTGGTTTCTAGCTATAAGTGACCCCGAGATATGTGGCCCCAAAATCAGGTCGCAAAATGTTATTAGTTAATAGAGCAGAGAATGACATTTTGCGACCCGACTTTGGGGCCACATATCTCGGGGTCACTTATAGCTAGAAACCCCAAATTTGGAATGCAAACACAATAAATAGCTCTACAACATATCCAAATTTGAAGTGTCTAGCACTAAGTGACCCCGAGATACATGGCCCTAAAGTCGGGTCACAAAATATTTTCGAATGCGGTTGGAATAATGTTGAATCATGTTGAAATCATTTCGAATGCAGTTGAAATAATGTTGAATCATGTTGAAATAATTTCGAATGCACTAAGTGACCCCAAAATTGGGTCGCAAAATGTCATTCTCTGCTCTAATAACTAATAACATTTTGCGACCCGATTTTGGGGCCACATATCTCGGGGTCACTTATAGCTAGAAACCCCAAATTTGGTATGCAAACACAATAATACTAGCACTACAACATATCCAAATTTGAAGTGTCTACCACCAAGTGACCCCGAGATACATGGCCCTAAAGTCGGGTTACAAAATATTTTCGAATGCGTTGAAATAATGTTGAATCATGTTGAAATAATTTCGAATGCAGTTGAAATAATGTCGAATCATGTTGAAATAATTTTGAATGCGGTTGAAATAATTTCGAATCATGTCGAATTCATTCGAATTCATTCGTTGTATTTCTTTCGTATTCGTATTATTTTTTTATTCGGACATTCGGATGCATCCGAATGTCCGAAAGATGCAAAATTCGGCCGAATTTCGATTTGTTACGAAATGAATTGCACAAGCCTAATGCATATTCTTAGCCCCCAAGTGCATAACTTTACATTTCTCAACATTAAACCTCATCTGCCACATAGTCGCCCAATTAGACAGAACATTGAGGTCGGCTTGTAAATTGGAGACATCCTGTAAGGACGTTATTCCACTGCATAGCTTGATGTCATCTGCAAACAAGGAAATGTTACTTTTGATCCCAGACCCAATATCATTTATAATGATATTAAAAAGTAAGGGTCCCAACACTGAACCTTGGGGTACACCACTGATAACCTTAGACCATTCAGAGTAAGAATCATTAACCACTAGTCTCTGAATTCTGTCTTTTAGCCAGTTTTCTATCCATTTACAAACTGATATTTCCAAACCTGTAGACTTTACCTTACACATGAGCCGTGTGTGCGGAACTATATTGAACGCTTTTGCAAAATCCAAATATATCACGTCTACCGCCACCCCTCTGTACAAGGTTTTACTTACCACCTCATAAAAAGAAATCAGGTTTGTCTGACAACTTCTGTCTTTCATGAATCCATGCTGTCTGTTGCTCAAAATATTTTTTTCCTGCAAGAACTCGTCTATGTGGTCTTTTATTAATCCCTCCAGTATCTTCCCAACTATAGAAGTTAAACTAACGGGTCTATAATTACTTGGTAAAGACTTGGTTCCCTTTTTAAATATAGGCACCACATTGGCCCTGCGCCAATCCAGTGGTACTATTCCTTTCATTAATGAGTCCCTAAAAATTAGATACAATGGCTTTGAAATGACAGAGCTCAATTCTTTTAGGATCCGTGGGTGGATGCCATCAGGTCCAGGTGCTTTATCCACCTTTATTCTGTCCAAATATTTCTGGACCATATCATTTTTGAGCCATTGTGGATTTGGGGCTGCATCAGTACTTAACTTTTTTTTAACCTTTTTACTATTAATATATTTGAAGAATTTTTTGGGGTTTGTCCTACTATCTTTTGCAATCTGTCTTTCATTTTGAATTTTTGCATCCTTGATTTCCTTTTTACATATTCTGTTATATTCCTTGTAACATTTAAATGACACTAGCATTCCTTCATTTTTATATTTTTTAAAAGCTCTTTTTTATAGTTTATAGCTTTTTTAACTTTGGCCGTGAGCCACATCGGTTTTATTTTTAACCTTTTAAACTTATTGCCCATGGGAATATACTTTGCCGTGAGATCACAAACAGTCTTTTTGAAGAATTTCCATTTCTGTTCTGTGCCCATTGGTGCCAATATTCTCTCCCAGTCTAAGTCCTGGAGAGCAGCCCTCATCCTTGGAAAATTTGCTCTCTTGAAATTAAGTGTTTTTATCTTTCCCGTATGTGATTTTTGCTTACAGCTAACATCAAATGAAATCATGTTATGGTCACTGCTACCCAGATGTTCCTTTATCTGAACATTAGTAATACGTTCTTCATGGTTTGAGATTACCAGGTCCAACAGAGCATCATTCCTAGTTGGGGCCTCAATAAACTGGACCATAAAATTGTCCTGTAATAGGTTTTGCAAATTTTTGCCCTTTAAAGCGGGAGTCCGCCGGGAGTCCGCGTTTTTTTTTTTTTTAAAAGCCAGCAGCTACAAATACTGCAGCTGCTGACTTTTAAAATAGTGACACTTACCTGTCCAGCGCGCCCGCGATGTCGGCACCCGAAGCCGATCTCTCGATCGTCTCTCGGGTGCTGCCGCCGCCATCTTGGGTATGGGAATCAGGAAGTGGAGCCTTTCGGCTTCATTTCCCAGTTCCCTACTGCGCATGCGCGAGTCGTGCTGCGCAATAAGGATGGACCCGCTGCCTCTGGGATCTGTGTGTTTCCCAGCAGGCAGCGGGGGACTTTCGGAAAGGGGCGTAATCTACGCCCCTTTCCGCAGAGAGTTATCCCGGAAGTGGGTGCAGATACCTGTACTGTACAGGTACCTGCACCCCCCTCCCCCCTGAAAGGTGCCAATTGTGGCGCCGGAGGGGGGGAGGATTCCAATGAGCGGAAGGTCCACTTTAGGGTAGACCTCCGCTTTAAAGTGGAAGTAACCTCCCCTATCGTTTTCAGCCAAGGAAGCTGCCATCTTTGCCTCTGTTTAATCTTCAACTGCTATGGTGCTGCACATGTGATTCGTTATGACACCAGCCATTGGATGGTTTGATAGTTTGGCTGAGAGCACAGCCAATGTGCAGTTAGCATTCCCGGCATGCCTTTCTTTTTTAACTGTTTAAATCGATGGGTTTACTTCCACTTTAAGCCAGGTAATACAAACTACTGCACCTCCACAGCATGTGTTGAGAGGGGATCATCACTTAAACAACTGGCTAAATAATAACTGTCCCAGCAGTGCCATTACTCCAGTCAATTTCTGGGTAGTTGAAATCCCCCATTATTATCACTGTCCCAGCCCTTGCAGCCCTTTCTATCTGTGCAAGGAGCTGAGTCTCCACCTCCTCATTAACATTGGGTGGTCTGTAACAAACTCCAATGAATAACTTTGAACTAGGCACATCTGTATGCAGTTCCACCCATAATGCCTCAGACTCATCACACTCTCCATCCACCAGGTCCTCTTTCTCACTCGCTTTGAGATCATTTCTCACATACAGACAGACCCCTCCACCTTTCCTTTTTACTCTGTCTTTCCGAAAGAGTGCATAGCCAGGAATATTAATAGCCCAGTCATGTGAGGAATGAAGCCAAGTTTCAGCAATACCGATTACATCATAGCTCTCCTGATGCACCAGAGCTTCCAACTATTTTGCTTGGCAGACTTCTGGCATTGGTGAACAAACATTTTAATGTATTAATATATTTTGACCGGTCACATACTATCCTCTTGGGTGTTCCAAGATTACAACTAGGACTTGCTACTATATTTACCTCGGGTTTATGTTCTTTGGTTACCCTATCACTAATGCCCCTAATGCCCCTAATATTACCCTTTGGAATATGCTCCACGCTGACTATCTCTATCTCTGAACCCTCCCCCCCATCGCCTAGTTTAAAAACCCCTCTAACTTTTTGGCCATCCTTAATCCCAGCTGATCTGCACCCTCCTCATTTAGGTGTAGTCCGTCCCTTCTATAGTACCGGTTATCAACTGAGAAGTCACTGGTAGTATTCCTGAGAATACTACCTTGGAGGTCCTTTTCCTCAATTTAGCTCCCAAGTCCCTAAAATCATTCTTTAGGACACTCCATCTGACTCTGACTTTGTCATTGGTGCCAACGTGCACCATGACAGCTGGGTCTTCCCCAGCCCCTCCCAGTAATCTGTCCACCAGATCCGTGATGTGCCGATCCCGAGTGCCCGGCAGACAACATACAGTTCGGCACTTCAGGTTGTTGTTACAGATTGGCCTCTCTGTCCTCCAAAGAATTGAGCCCCCTACCACCAAAATCTGTCTTTCCTTTCCCTTCACTCCCCCCCACTCTCACTGGAGGAGTTCTTCTCCTGGCAGCTAGAAGAATCCCTCAGCTCCAGCAGTGCTGGTCCCTGACTGGGATCACCAATGTCACTCAATGGAGCGTACTTATTGGGATGCTCCAGTCCTGGATCGGCCTCCCTGGCACTTGCCCCTCTACCCTTCCTGTCACCCATCTACTCTCTGCTAGTGCCTGCACCTCTTTGTCTCCACCCACCTCTGTGCTGGCCCCTGCCGGCACCTGCCGTGTATGTTCCTGGCTCTCATTTAGGGTGGAGGGTCCTCTCAGTGCTGACAGTTGCTTCCCCAGATTCAGAACCTGGGCTTCCAGGGAAACAATTTTCTTACATTTTGCACAGCAGTATTCACCCTCGATCAGATGATCAAGGAACGCATACATGCCGCAAGATGTACACCGAGTCGCCTCTCCACACCCGCCAGTCATCGTACCTATTAATTTAATGAGGATTAGAGTTTATACCCAGTCCAAATTACCTAACAACTAGCTTCCTGACACTAATACTCAACAAGACAGTACACAGGTACTCACAGACCAGCATGCACAAGTACTAACGAAATACACACACACTACTCAGACACACAGGTACTCACACTACACAGCTACTATGACCTCCTGTTTTAAACTCTGGTTTTTAACTCACCACTTGGACCAGTTCCACTAACTCTGGTTTTTAACTCACCACTTGGACCAGTTCCACTAACTCTGGTTTTTCTCTCACCACTTGGACCAGTCCACTAACTCTGATTTTTAACTCACCACTTGGACCAGTTCCACTTAGACAGAGTTCTCACAGACTCAAGATGAGCAGGCTCAAAAGAGTTCTACCCAAACTTATATAGACCTCAAGCACCTGTGCCCAATTAAACCCTTTCCTTAATTAGTAGGCTGAAGGAAGGAAAGAAAAAAAAAACTATTTAAAAAGTGTCAGAAAAGGGTATTAAAAAGCTGTGTACAAGGTATTAAAGTGTGTACAAGGGCTAACTCTTGCATGTAACTGCAGGTGCCACTGGAAGATTTTTCCTATATTTCTGTGTTGGTGACAAAACTCAAAATTCTGAAATGCCCCTCACTTTCTGTTCTAGTGATATTGGTCACCAGGATGTAAAAAGAAGATAAATCTCCCATTATGCCACATGCAGAAAAAAATTGAAAATAAAGTTTAAGGTTTTCCATTTTTTTTAAAGACAATAAAAATGGCTTTAGACTTTAAATTAAGCATACATTTAAGGCTGGGTTCATATATGCTGCGGTCACGGGTCACAGCATGGGATCCAGTGCGTCCCTGTTCAACAATTCAGGTGCGAGTCAGTACTGAATTTTTGACTGAATTTGCATCTGAATCGGAACCAAAGATGCACAAGACCCTTTTGAAATGTGGACCGCAGCTGCCCTAGAGCTTTGTGAATTGGCTTCATTAAGAGTTAGTCACACTCTCCTGCCACATGAATTGGATGTGGTGAAATCCACATCCAATTCACATATGTGGGAACCCAGCCTAATATCAAAAAAATAACCCATGCAAATGATGTATTGCTTGAAAAGGAACAATGGGGTTGATTTACTAATACTAAAGAGTACAAAATCTGATGCAGCTCTGCATAGAAACCAATCAGGTTCCAGTATTTTTTTTTTTTTGGCAAAGCTTAACCACTTTCAGACCGGACCATTTTGCTGGTAAATGACCAGAGGTCTTTTTACAATTTGGCACTGCGCTGCTTTAACTGGTAATTGCGCGGTCATGCAATGTTGTACCCAAACGAAATTTGCGTCCTTTTCTTCCCACAAATAGAGCTTTCTTTTAAAGGTATTTGACTGACTCTGCGATTTTTATTTTTTGCGATATAGACGTAAAAAGACCGCAAATTTTGAAAAAAAAATGATATTTTCTACTTTTTGTTATTAGAAAAATCCAATAAACTCAATTTTAGTCATACATTTAGGCCAAAATGTATTCAGCCACATGTCTTTGGTAAAAAAAAAGTCAATAACTGTATATTTATTGGTTTGCGCAAAAGTTGTCACATCTACAAACTAAGGTACATTTTCTGGAATAATCAAGCGATTGAATAATGACAAAAAAAATTTTATTTTTATTTTTTTACACAAAGTTGTCACTAAATGATATATTGCTCACACATGCCATGGTTATATGTGGAATTGTACCCCAAAATACATTCTGCTGCTTCTCCTGAGTACGGGGATACCACATGTGGTCGACTTTTTGGAAGCCTAGCCGCATACGGGGCCCCGAAAGCCAAGCACCGCCTTCAGGATTTCTAAGGGCATACATATGTCATTTTACTCCTCACTACCTATCACAGTTTTGAAGGCCATAAAATGCCAAGATGGCACAAAACCCCCACAAATGACCCAATTTTAGAAAGTAGACACCCCAAGCTATTTGCTGAGAGGCATGTTGAGTCCATGGAATATTTTATATTTTGCCACAAGTTGCGGGAAAATTACAAACTTTATTAATTTTTCACAAAGTTGTCACTAAATGATATATTGCTCACACATGCTATGGGCATATGTGAAATTACACCCCAAAATAAATTCTGCTGCTTCTCCTGAGTACGGGGATACCACATGTGTGGGATTTTTTGGGAGCCTAGCCGCGTACGGGGCCCCGAAAACCAAGCACCGCCTTCAGGCTTTCTAAGGGCGTAAATTTGTCATTTCACTCCTCACTACCTATTACAGTTTTGAAGGCCATAAAATGCCAAGATGGCACAAACCCCCCCCAAATGACCCCATTTTAGAAAGTAGACATCCCAAGCTATTTGCTGAGAGGCATGTTGAGTCCATGGAATATTTTATATTTTGCCGCAAGTTGCGGGAAAATTACAAACTTTTTTTTTTTTTCACAAAGTTGTCACTAAATGATATATTGCTCACGCATGCCATGGGCATATGTGAAATGACACCCCAAAATAAATTCTGCTGCTTCTCCTGAGTACGGGGATACCACATGTGTGGGATTTTTTGGGAGCCTAGCTGCGTACGGGGCCTTGAAAGCCAAGAACCGCCTTCAGGCTTTCTAAGGGCGTAAATTTTTGATTTCACGCCTCACTACCTATTACAGTTTTGAAGGCCATAAAATGCCAAGATGGCACAAAACCCCCACAAATGACCCCATTTTAGAAAGTAGACACCCCAAGCTATTTGCTGAGAGGCATGTTGAGTCCATGGAATATTTTATATTTTGCCGCAAGTTGCGGGAAAATTACAAACTTTTTTTATTTTTTTTTTCACAAAGTTGTCACTAAATGATATATTGCTCACGCATGCTATGGGCATATGTGAAATGACACCCCAAAATAAATTCTGCTGCTTCTCCTGAGTACGGGGATACCACATGTGTGGGATTTTTTGGGAGCCTAGCTGCGTACGGGGCCTCGAAAGCCAAGAACCGCCTTCAGGCTTTCTAAGGGCGTAAATTTTTGATTTCACGCCTCACTACCTATTACAGTTTTGAAGGCCATAAAATGCCAAGATGGCACAAAACCCCCACAAATGACCCCATTTTAGAAAGTAGACACCCCAAGCTATTTGCTGAGAGGCATGTTAAGTCAATGGAATATTTTATATTTTGCCACAAGTTGCGGGAAAATTACAAACTTTTATTTATTTTTTTTTTTTTTTCACAAAGTTGTCACTAAATGATATATTGCTCACACATGCCAGGGGCAGATGTGAAATGACACCCCAAAATAAATTCTGCTGCTTCTCCTGAGTACGGGGATACCACATGTGTGGGACTTTTTGGGAGCCTAGTCGCGTACGGGGCCCCGAAAACCAAGAACCGCCTTCAGGATTTCTAAGGGTGTAAATTTTTGATTTCACACCTCACTACCTATCACAGTTTTGAAGGCCATAAAATGCCAAAATAGCACAAAACCCCCCAAAATTACCCCATTTTGGAAAGTAGACACCCCAAGCTATTTGCCGAGAGGCATGGTGAGTATTTTGCAGCTCTCATTTGTTTTTGAAAATGAAGAAAAAAAAATAATGTATATTTTTTTTCTTTTTTTCAATTTTCAAAACTTTGTGACAAAAATGAAGGTCTGCAAAATACTCACCATACCTCTCGGCAAATAGCTTGGGGTGTCTCCTTTCCAAAATGGGGTCACTTGGGGGGATTTTGTGCTATCTGGGCATTCCATGGCCTCCGAAACTGTGATAGGCAGTGAGGAATGAAATCAAAAATTTACACCCTTAGAAATCCTGAAGGTGGTGCTTGGATTTTGGGGTACCGTACGCGGTTAGGCTCCCAAAAGGTCTCACACTTGTGGTATCCCCGTACTCAGGAGAAGCAACAGAATGTATTTTGGGGTGTAATTTTACATATAACCATGGCATGTTTGAGCAATATATCATTTAATGACAACTTTGTGCAAAAAAAAAAAAATAATAATAATGTCTTTTTTCCACAACTTTTGTCAAAATATAAAATATTCCATGGACTCGACATGCCTCTCAGCAAATAGCTTGGGGTGTCTACTTTCTAAAATGGGGTCATTTGGGGAGGTTTTGAACTGTCCTGGCATTTTATACACAACATTTAGAAGCTTATGTCACACATCACCCACTCTTGTAACCACTTGAAGAAAAAGCCCTTTCTGACACTTTTTGTTTACATGAAAAAATATTTTTTTTGCAAGAAAATTACTTTGAACCCCCAAACATGAAGTGTTTTTTTAAAGCAAAAGCCCTACCGATTAAAATGGTGGGTGTTTCATTTTTTTTTCACACGGTATTTGCGCAGCGATTTTTCAAACGCATTTTTTGGGGAAAAAACACACTTTTTTTATTTTAATGCACTAAAAATCACTATATTGCCCAAATGTTTGATGAAATAAAAAATATGATCTTAGGCCGAGTACATGGATACCAAACACGACATGCTTTAAAATTGCGCAGAAACGTGCAGCGGCGACAAACTACGTACATTTTTAAAAGCCTTTAAATGCCTTTACAGGTGACCACTTTAGATTTACAGAGGAGGTCTACTGCTAAAATTAGTACCCTCGATCTGACCTTCGTGGTGATACCTCACATGCATGGTGCAATTGCTGTTTACATATGACACCAGACCAACGCTTGCGTTCGACGTTGCGCCTTAGTCAATAACTGTATATTTATTGGTTTGCGCAAAAGTTGTCACATCTACAAACTAAGGTACATTTTCTGGAATAATCAAGCGATTGAATAATGACAAAAAAAATTTTATTTTTATTTTTTTACACAAAGTTGTCACTAAATGATATATTGCTCACACATGCCATGGTTATATGTGGAATTGTACCCCAAAATACATTCTGCTGCTTCTCCTGAGTACGGGGATACCACATGTGGTCGACTTTTTGGAAGCCTAGCCGCATACGGGGCCCCGAAAGCCAAGCACCGCCTTCAGGATTTCTAAGGGCATACATATGTCATTTTACTCCTCACTACCTATCACAGTTTTGAAGGCCATAAAATGCCAAGATGGCACAAAACCCCCACAAATGACCCAATTTTAGAAAGTAGACACCCCAAGCTATTTGCTGAGAGGCATGTTGAGTCCATGGAATATTTTATATTTTGCCACAAGTTGCGGGAAAATTACAAACTTTATTAATTTTTCACAAAGTTGTCACTAAATGATATATTGCTCACACATACTATGGGCATATGTGAAATTACACCCCAAAATAAATTCTGCTGCTTCTCCTGAGTACGGGGATACCACATGTGTGGGATTTTTTGGGAGCCTAGCCGCGTACGGGGCCCCGAAAACCAAGCACCGCCTTCAGGCTTTCTAAGGGCGTAAATTTGTCATTTCACTCCTCACTACCTATTACAGTTTTGAAGGCCATAAAATGCCAAGATGGCACAAACCCCCCCCAAATGACCCCATTTTAGAAAGTAGACATCCCAAGCTATTTGCTGAGAGGCATGTTGAGTCCATGGAATATTTTATATTTTGCCGCAAGTTGCGGGAAAATTACAAACTTTTTTTTTTTTTCACAAAGTTGTCACTAAATGATATATTGCTCACGCATGCCATGGGCATATGTGAAATGACACCCCAAAATAAATTCTGCTGCTTCTCCTGAGTACGGGGATACCACATGTGTGGGATTTTTTGGGAGCCTAGCTGCGTACGGGGCCTTGAAAGCCAAGAACCGCCTTCAGGCTTTCTAAGGGCGTAAATTTTTGATTTCACGCCTCACTACCTATTACAGTTTTGAAGGCCATAAAATGCCAAGATGGCACAAAACCCCCACAAATGACCCCATTTTAGAAAGTAGACACCCCAAGCTATTTGCTGAGAGGCATGTTGAGTCCATGGAATATTTTATATTTTGCCGCAAGTTGCGGGAAAATTACAAACTTTTTTTATTTTTTTTTTCACAAAGTTGTCACTAAATGATATATTGCTCACGCATGCTATGGGCATATGTGAAATGACACCCCAAAATAAATTCTGCTGCTTCTCCTGAGTACGGGGATACCACATGTGTGGGATTTTTTTGGAGCCTAGCTGCGTACGGGGCCTCGAAAGCCAAGAACCGCCTTCAGGCTTTCTAAGGGCGTAAATTTTTGATTTCACGCCTCACTACCTATTACAGTTTTGAAGGCCATAAAATGCCAAGATGGCACAAAACCCCCACAAATGACCCCATTTTAGAAAGTAGACACCCCAAGCTATTTGCTGAGAGGCATGTTAAGTCAATGGAATATTTTATATTTTGCCACAAGTTGCGGGAAAATTACAAACTTTTATTTATTTTTATTTTTTTTTCACAAAGTTGTCACTAAATGATATATTGCTCACACATGCCAGGGGCATATGTGAAATGACACCCCAAAATAAATTCTGCTGCTTCTCCTGAGTACGGGGATACCACATGTGTGGGACTTTTTGGGAGCCTAGTCGCGTACGGGGCCCCGAAAACCAAGAACCGCCTTCAGGATTTCTAAGGGTGTAAATTTTTGATTTCACACCTCACTACCTATCACAGTTTTGAAGGCCATAAAATGCCAAAATAGCACAAAACCCCCCAAAATTACCCCATTTTGGAAAGTAGACACCCCAAGCTATTTGCCGAGAGGCATGGTGAGTATTTTGCAGCTCTCATTTGTTTTTGAAAATGAAGAAAAAAAAAATAATGTATATTTTTTTTCTTTTTTTCAATTTTCAAAACTTTGTGACAAAAATGAAGGTCTGCAAAATACTCACCATACCTCTCGGCAAATAGCTTGGGGTGTCTCCTTTCCAAAATGGGGTCACTTGGGGGGATTTTGTGCTATCTGGGCATTCCATGGCCTCCGAAACTGTGATAGGCAGTGAGGAATGAAATCAAAAATTTACACCCTTAGAAATCCTGAAGGTGGTGCTTGGATTTTGGGGTACCGTACGCGGTTAGGCTCCCAAAAGGTCTCACACTTGTGGTATCCCCGTACTCAGGAGAAGCAACAGAATGTATTTTGGGGTGTAATTTTACATATAACCATGGCATGTTTGAGCAATATATCATTTAATGACAACTTTGTGCAAAAAAAAAAAAATAATAATAATGTCTTTTTTCCACAACTTTTGTCAAAATATAAAATATTCCATGGACTCGACATGCCTCTCAGCAAATAGCTTGGGGTGTCTACTTTCTAAAATGGGGTCATTTGGGGAGGTTTTGAACTGTCCTGGCATTTTATACACAACATTTAGAAGCTTATGTCACACATCACCCACTCTTGTAACCACTTGAAGAAAAAGCCCTTTCTGACACTTTTTGTTTACATGAAAAAATATTTTTTTTGCAAGAAAATTACTTTGAACCCCCAAACATGAAGTGTTTTTTTAAAGCAAAAGCCCTACCGATTAAAATGGTGGGTGTTTCATTTTTTTTTCACACGGTATTTGCGCAGCGATTTTTCAAACGCATTTTTTGGGGAAAAAACACACTTTTTTTATTTTAATGCACTAAAAATCACTATATTGCCCAAATGTTTGATGAAATAAAAAATATGATCTTAGGCCGAGTACATGGATACCAAACACGACATGCTTTAAAATTGCGCAGAAACGTGCAGCGGCGACAAACTACGTACATTTTTAAAAGCCTTTAAATGCCTTTACAGGTGACCACTTTAGATTTACAGAGGAGGTCTACTGCTAAAATTAGTACCCTCGATCTGACCTTCGTGGTGATACCTCACATGCATGGTGCAATTGCTGTTTACATATGACACCAGACCAACGCTTGCGTTCGACGTTGCGCCTTAGCAGGGGGGGACAGGGGTGTTTTTTTTGTTTTGTTTTTATTATTTATTTTGCTTTTTTATTTTATTTTTAAACTGTTCCTTTCATTTATATATATGTTTTTATGATTTTTATTGTTATCTAAGGGAATGTAAATATCCCCTATGATTGCAATAGGTAGTGACAGGTACTCTTTTTTGAAAAAATTAGGGTCTATTAGACCCTAGATCTCTCCTCTGTCCTCAAAGTATCTGACCACACCAAGATCGGTGTGATAAAATGCTTTCCCAATTTCCCAATGGCGCTGTTTACATCCCGCAAAATGTAAGTCATGAAATGCTCGTAGCTTCCGGTGTCTTAGGCCATAGAGATGATTGGAGCCATTCTGGTCTCTGATCAGCTCTATGGTCAGCTGGAGGAACCACCGGCTGCATTCTCAGGTTCCCTGTTGGGACAGGAGAGCCTGAGAAAACCATGGAAGATGGTGCGGGGGGGGGGGGACATTCCCTCCCACTGCTTGTAAAAGTAGTCTAGAGGCTAATTAGCCACTAGGATTGCTTTTACATAAAAGCCGACCGCTGGCTGAAAAGAATGATACCAAGATGATACCTAAACCTGCAGGCATCATTCTGGTATAAGCACTCAAAGTCCAGCAACATACCAGTATGTTGCTGGAACTGGTTGGGCATATATTGTCATTTTTTTTTTCATGCAGCCTGTGGGCTGAACGAAAAGAAAAAAATATTGATCGGTGGGTATGCCCACCATTAGATACCTCCCTTCATCCACCCACTTCTAATGGTGGGCATACATGCAACATTTATATATGCCGAAGCATGGGGGCATCCTCCCGCAAAAGGTAGGAGCAGATCGCTCCTCCACCCCTTATGCCCCCATGCTTCGGCATATATACTCTTTTTTAACTGTGGTGGTGAAATCACCCCCGACAGTGCTGGAGTCGCAGCTATATGTATCGTGGGAGCAAACGCTGTTGCTGTCAAGATAAATAAATCCACGCTGCAACTGAATGGCTAAGCAAATGATGGTTAACAATAAAACAAAGTAACATTACAGGATAACAGTAAGACGTACCATACCTGCAAAGCAAATACAAAAAAAAATAGCAAAAAATAACACATTTAACACAATCTGTGCCTAAAATATATATATGCCGAAGCATGGGGGCATCCTCCCGCAAAAGGTAGGAGCAGATCGCTCCTCCACCCCGTATGCCCCCATGCTTCGGCATATATGCTCTTTTTTAACTGTGGTGGTGAAATCACCTCCGACAGTGCTGGAGTCGCGGCTTTACGTATCGTGGGAGCAAACGCTGTTGCTGTCAAGATAAATAAATCCACGCTGCAACTGAATGGCTAAGCAAATGATGGTTAACAATAAAACAAAGTAACATTACAGGATAACAGTAAGACGTACCATACCTGCAAAGCAAATACAAAAAAAAATAGCAAAAAATAACACATTTAACACAATCTGTGCCTAAAATATATATATGCCGAAGCATGGGGGCATCCTCCCGCAAAAGGTAGGAGCAGATCGCTCCTCCACCCCGTATGCCCCCATGCTTCGGCATATATGCTCTTTTTTAACTGTGGTGGTGAAATCACCTCCGACAGTGCTGGAGTCGCGGCTTTACGTATCGTGGGAGCAAACGCTGTTGCTGTCAAGATAAATAAATCCACGCTACAGCTGAATGGCGTACCTGAAAACAAAAAATGGTTAACAATAAAACATTGCAGAATAGAATACAGTACAAAGGAGCAGAACAATAGAGAGAGAATAGAGAGAGAGAGAACAATAAAACGACAACTATTTTTGGTTTTTTTATTTTATATTTTTTTTTTTTTTTTTTTTTTTACTTTTCTTTTTTTTAAACACTTTTTTATGTAACTTTAACACTTCTGGGGGGCGTGACCTGGCTGAGAGAGATGGCGGACGCTTAAGCGAAGAGCTCTCGGCACCCCGGGACTTTTTCATTGAATGCTGAGGTGAACTTTATCCTTTCTACCTTAAAAACAAGATGGGGACAGCCTCCAGAAACTCTTCAGCGTCCAGGTCCCGGTCCCCTCGCGAACAAAGCGGCAACTTGAGCCAAAACATTCCGGAGATGTTTCGGTCTCAGAGGGGGAATATGGCGTCTTCCCGCCGGAGACAGTCTCCAGCTCCGCAGACACGTGCCCTCCCGCCAATGGAACTTATCTTGTCTGACTCACGACCGGCTCTCACAAACCCGAGCGACGGGTCGCCTGGGACTAATAATACCTCCCCGATCAGTATACAGGACCTCCGAACTGTGGCTACGGATATTAAAGACACCCTGTCGGCGGCCATAGCCGAGCTGCGTCTAGACATCAGAGCGCTGACAGACAGAGTGCAAGTGATGGAGAAAGTTACGGAACGCCACGAGCTGCAGATCCGCAAGACAGCAAGGAAGGTAGATTTCCACAACTTACAGCTCAGAGATCTTCAGAGGCATACAGAAGACCTCGACAACAGGGGTCGACGCCATAATTTGAGAGTGCGAGGCATTCCCGAATCAATCGACAACGACAACCTTAATAGAGCGATTACTGCGCTCTTCAATGACGTTCTCAACAGACCTGCTCACACAGTTATCGAGATGGAGCGGATTCATCGGGCTCTCCGGCCCAGGGGGAGAGATACCGATCCACCGAGGGATATTGTGTGTTGTCTGGTGGACTATAATCTGAAAGAAGACATCCTCAAAGGTGCCCGGAGCAGACAAACCCTGTCCTTTGAGTCTGCCCCGGTTCAGATCTATCAAGACCTCTCGGGCATCACCCTTCAGCATCGTCGAGATCTGCGACCTCTTCTGGACTTACTAAGGTCCCGAGATATCTTATACAAGTGGAGATTTCCCTTCTGCTTATCCGCCTCTCATCTGGGACGCACGGCACACCTGAAGGTGCCGGAAGATTTACCTAACTTCTGTGCCACCCTGGGGATTCCCTTGGTTGAAGTACCTAACTGGTACGCCAATTTTCGTCAGCCGCTGTACAAACCTATGGATCCGCCGGCGGAAAGAATGGAGCTCCAGGAGTCTAGATACCGCAGGAGGCGCTCTGCATCTGGATCTAGGAACCAGCATGCACCGGATGCATCGTACAGGGATCGTAGCCCCTCTGTCTCACCGAGGTCCAGGAGAGCCCGTCGAGATCGCTGTGTGCGGTCGGCCTTGGTGTTCTGACAGCGCCTCTAGGAGATGAAGGTACATTGAAAGGGCTGCTACGATGCTGTTTTTTTTTTTCCTATCTGTTTTCCTGTTATCGTTCAGTTTGACAGTTTTTTGCGAGACTTCTTGCTTTTGTTACCTGACTGCCTCCAAGGGTATTATTCTCTACTGGTGCACGTATGGATATATGATCTCCGCTTCCTACCGTAGGCAATATCTGCCTCCTTACAATCATCCGGTTGTTTGATACATCAGATACATTGGTCTACAGACTACAAACTATTTTACCCATATCACAGTTCCCCGGCTATACGGCCCTATTGGACTTTGGAACTTTCAGGCTAGCTGTGCATTGCTGACTAGTCATCCACCCGATTTCAATTCCCGCTTCCTAACGCGGTCTGTGTGTGTCCAATGGTTTTGCTCATGATAAGGATCCTATCGAACGAGAATGGGCCATTCTACATCACGATCTACGCACGTCCCTGATTGCAATTCTGTGCTATGGCCTGGTGGCCGTAGCTGGAAAACTAGGAAGGTGCACGAGGCCTTTTTCATGCTCTGACCTGCGGACTAGATTCCAGCACGCTTCCACGGAAGGTTTGATGTTAAGTTACCCACTCTGCTCGTTCTGTTTATGGAAACCTTCTACCTTTTCTGTTTTTCTGTTTTTCATTTTCTTTTTTCATGCAGGTATTGGAGATCGCTATGGTTCTAATTTAATTTGTGTTTTTCGTGCATGCCATTGACCATACTCGCTGTCTCTATCAAGCTTATTTAGGTATGTTTGGGACTAGCCTCTCCTTCGCGGGCTCTACTGCTGTTCGGACAGGGGGTGCCTCACCCTTGACGGACGGTGTCGGGGACTGCGAACTGAGCAGTATACAGTACGTGAGTGTAATCCTGAAGGTGACAGGGGTTGAGATTTCCTTAGGGCCATGTAGTCAATGCTACACTAACATTGCCAGATTTGACTGTATCGTAATAGGAATGCATTAAGCTGTAGTATCTGCCATCCTGCACATACCCTTACGGTACCCACAGGCGGAGTTCTGTAGTCCATATACTGTATACAATCGTTTAGCCTATAATGGGTCTCACCATAATCGCTGGAAACATAAGATCCTGGGGTCACATTATACACCGGCCACCATCCTGGTAGCAACTACCTTACGATTTTGTTCACTATCCCTCATCTACTCCGCAGAGCGGATAGGGTTCCCACTGTCCCCAAACATCGGCTTGAATGATTTTTCTTGAGGTTTTAACCACCCTCACTTTTTATACTCTACATTATGGTGTCCCGGGGTGTCGTTTCCTCTCTCATCATCACAGGTGTATTTCATTACTATCTAACTATAATACCTCGGCTCGGTCCCGGCTAACCCCCACACTAGGGGGTATACTAGTGTCCTCGTTTCTGGACAGAGACGTGGACACCTCTTGCTCTCTGGTATCCAACCGATCCCGTATTCTCTAGTGGTGGCGGATAACTTCCGCCCCTCTATCGGTTTTTTCTCACAAGTTTTGCTTTACTAAACCCCTATCCTACTATCTACCCCCCCCCCCCCACATTTTTTTTTTTTTTTTTGTCATGTCGCGCAGTAGTGTGCCCCCAACTCCATCCGGTCACCCTCAGCTCACATTGTACTCGGTCAACATTAGGGGGCTTAACACACCAGAAAAGAGATCGCAATTACTGCTCTCTTTGCATAAGGCTAAAGCACATATAGCCTTAATACAAGAGACCCACTTCAGATCTGACTCCATTCCTAAACTCCGCAACCACCACTACCCAACGGTATATCATGCGTCAAACGACACGGCAAAATCCAAAGGAGTCGCAATTATAATATCCAAACACTGTCCCTTCCAAGTATCTGATATTCAACGGGACACGCAGGGTAGATATATTTTCATCAAAGGACAGCTCTTTAATAAACCCATCACCATCGCGAATATATATGCCCCTAACAAACAACAGGTAACATTTTTTCGTAACACTTTACACCAACTGACGGCTTTTCAATCTGGCATGGTGGTGTTGGGTGGCGACTTCAATGTTCCCTTATCACCCATTATGGATACTTCCAATGGTATGTCCTCTCTACCATACAAAGCCCTTCGCTCGATCAAATCCCAATTACAAACATTGACGCTTCACGATACCTGGAGAACACTTAATCCACGCATCAAAGATTATACCTTTTTCTCCTCTCCTCACTCCAAATATTCCCGACTAGACTATTTCTTTATCACACAGGCTGATCTTCCCTTTTTAGAGGGAGCTACAATCGCCCCTATGATCCTGTCGGATCACCACCCCATTTCTTTAACTCTTTCTTTCCAGCAAGCCTATTCCAGATCCCCAATTTGGCGCCTAGATGAGTCCCTGTTGTTAGACGTGGTGGATAAACAGACCGCCACTGATAATATGAAACAGTACTTTCTAGAAAATGTGAACACAGAAGTACACCCTATCACAACCTGGGCGGCACATAAATGTGTCATGCGAGGGGTGTTTATCTCGCTGGCGGCAAAGAGACAAAAGCTTAAAACGGCTCGTATAAGAGAATTGACTGCACGTATTCAAACCTTAGAAAAGGCTCACAAACGCTCCTTAGCAAGCAGTTGTTTGGAGGCTCTCACTGAGGCTAGAGAGAACCTTTTAGAAGAATTACAAAAGACGGTAAAACGCAAGTTTGCCTTAACACACAAACTTTTTTACGAGTTTGGTAATAAAGCTGGGAAGCTGCTAGCGAAAGCCTTACAAAAAAAGAAAGCATCTCATACCATACACGAGATAAAGACCCCCTCTGGAGACACATTAGTGGACTCTGACAACATAACGCAACACTTTGTCGCATATTTCCATAAGCTATATAATTTACCAACACAAACCTCAACGGACCATATCTCACAGAGACAGGCTCTGATACAGGAATACCTTTCCCACTACTGCCCCGTCCTACCTGATTCGGAAGAGGTGGCGAGTCTAGACTCTCCTATATCTGTAGAGGAGGTAGCCTCAGCCTTGAAACAACTAAAGGCGGGCAAAAGCCCAGGGCCGGATGGCCTTACTGCAGGCTACTATAAGGCCTTTTCGGACCAACTACTACCGAACTTTGTTAAAACATTTAACAACTTCTCCTCTACCGATGTAAGACACGCGGACATCCTGGAGGCACATATTACCTTACTCCCTAAACCAGGTAAAGATACGACACTAATTCCTAACTACCGTCCCATATCTTTATTAAATTTGCACATTAAGCTGTATGCTAAGGTCCTGGCGAATCGGATCTTGCCTCTTCTTCCGAATTTGATTTCCACAGACCAGGTGGGCTTTGTCCCTGGGAGGGAGGCTAGGGACAACACCACCAAGGCCCTCAATATTCATAATTGGCTCACATCTTCATCCACGAAGGGTTTCTTTTTGTCGTTGGACGCGGAGAAGGCGTTCGACAGGGTGGCATGGGACTATATGCAGATAGTGCTTCGGACTCTTGGCTTTCCAACCAACTTTATTCAAATGATTATGGCACTATACTCGGTCCCCACGGCTAGATTGAGAGTCAATGGCCGCCTGTCGGACGCCTTCTCCATCTCCAACGGCACGCGACAGGGTTGCCCTCTGTCCCCCCTTATATTTATCCTTACTATAGAACCCCTTCTTCGAAAGATTAGGGACAGCCCCACTATTAAAGGAGTCGACATTAAATCTCAATCCTGCAAAATAGCCGCGTATGCGGATGATATACTACTTTTTCTGACCGACCCGATCACTACTATTCCTAACCTCCTTCAAGATCTAAACACCTTCCAAACACTATCAAATTTAAAAATTAATTTTGACAAATCCCGAGCCCTAAACATCACACTACCTTTGGCCACGGTCACACTCTGTCAAAATAACTACCCTTTTCGGTGGGAAACCTCAGCGTTGACATACTTAGGAATTCACATCCCGACTGACCTGGCCAGGTTATATGACTGTAATTTTAGACCCATTCTCCTTAAACTACAAGATGATCTCTTGCAGTGGCACAAGGGGTCATTTTCATGGTTTGGAAGAATAGCCATATTGAAACTCAATGTCCTTCCTAGGTTGATATACCTATTACAAACTATTCCCATTAAGCTCCCTCCCTCCTTTTTCGTCTCTTATAATCGTATGTGCAGGTCATTCGTGTGGTCTCATCGTCCCCCTAAATTAAGCTGGAACAAGCTAATTCTCCCAAAAAAGCTGGGGGGACTAGGCTTGCGGACTTAAAGACTTATTATCGGGCTGTCCACCTCACGAGAATTGTAGATTGGCATGTACATAGTGCCAATAAGGATTGGGTCCGTATTGAGCAGGCCTTTTCGCCCCTTCCTCTTTTGAACCTTCCCTGGATTAAACCGTCCTCTCTTCCCACTGCGTGCTCCACACACCCACTGATAGGACCTACTCTGCTAGCCTTCCGAACATCATGTCAAGCTCTCCGGCTGAACACGGTTAATGGTCCCATGACACCAATATCCGGGAACCCTGGCTTCTTAGCTGGCATGAGTGATTGCAATTTGGATGACCCTCTTCATCCCCGCACATACAGAGCACACGACTTCTTTAACAATGGTAACCTCCTTTCATTCGCTGAAATGTCCTCTAGATTCCCTGAACTCCACATTCCATTTTACAAGTTTCTTCAAATTCGACATTTCCTGACTCATACTAGACCATCTACACACTGGTGTAGAGACCTTCACCCCTTTGAGTCCCTATGCAATGACTCTGAGCCTCAGTCACACTTGATCTCGAGGATTAAAGTACTATTTCATGTGGATGCCACCCCCTTACATAAGGTTCAACGGCTGTGGGAGATGGACCTCTCCCACACCTTTTCTGCCACTGAATGGGACGATATATCTGACTTTATGCATAAGGGCTCAATAAATGTGTCAACTCAGGAAAATAGGTATAAAATATTCTCCAGATGGTACCGCACGCCAGACAAAATTCATAAAATATTTCCACAAATCCCTTCTGTATGCTGGCGGTGTGACTCAGCTGAAGGTAATTTTCTACACATCTGGTGGGACTGCCCCCTAATTGCATCTTTCTGGCGTGAAGTACACGCTTTAATCATCAAAATTACCACCTACACCCCTGACTTCTCACCAGCGCAATTTTTGTTGCACCACACGTCTATCCCGAAGCGCTCATATCGTAAATCTCTTGTAATGCACCTAATCAATGCAGCCACTCAATGCCTCCCCAGACATTGGAGGTCGGCCCAGCCCCCTACTGTTAGCGAATGGATTAAGCAAGTGGACCGCATTGAGGAAATGGAGAAACTCATCCATCAAGCTCATGACAGATATGACAAATTTAGTACTATATGGTCTTGCTGGTTCCACTTTAGGTCAAATAGCACTGAATACTCGGTGCCAGCTCAATAGCCCTTAGAGTGACTTAATCTGATATGACTAGATTTCCCTGACAACACTTTATTATCCCTTCCCTCCCTATACTGAATGGGTGTTTCCCCCCCCCCCCCTTTTTTTTTTTTTCTCCCTCTCTCCCCTTCTCCCGTCCACAGCAAGTTCCCTGTAGGGGTGGACGTACGGAGATGGAACACGCCCTAAGGCCCTGGCTTTGTTTAGTCATTTACATTTGTTAAGTTCTTTGGTTTCTTTTTGTTTTATTCTTTTTGTTCTGTTTTAGAAATAGCAGACTCTAGCATATTATTAATACAATTTTTCGTATTCATCGATCTATTAATGTTATCTATGATATTCTGCTTGTATATGATATGTACCGGCGATGTTCACTGCTCGGTAATAGCTGGCAACTGTAAGGCTTTTTGTGCATATTGGCTCTATGCAAATGCGATAAACTTCTCTTTTATGTGCCTTATTGGAACTGTTTTGGAACTGTTTTGTATTTTACATTTGTATTCTGTAAAACTCAATAAAAATTTTCTGGAAAAAAAAAAAAAAAACTTTAACACTTCTGTTGTAACGGTTCCAGCGGTTTGGGTCTCTCAAAATCCGATGGCATCTTGGGAGACCCTGTGAACGTGTTCCTAGCCTGTGCAATGCTGTACCCTACTCTAAAACTCAACTAGTTCATGGTAGCGTTCAAAACATTCACCAATGCAAAGACCAGGATTGTCAGGACAGCGGGGACAACAATAACGGGTGTCACGCCTATATCCGCGCTTTCTGAAGACACGACATTTTCTTTGGGGGGCTTGTTGGGTAGGGGTACTCGGGAGGACATAAGGATAATGCCTCTCATGCAGCCGGCATACTGCATCTGGTTGGGGAACGTGAGGTGGAGCACCGCCTGGATACAGAAGGGCTCTGACGATATCCTCCTGGAATTTAAGGAAGAATCCAGTCCGTCCTGAAGCTTTGTGTAGTACATAAGCATTCAGTATAGCCAATTGGAATAAACAAACAGACACTTTTTTGTACCAGCGTCTGGCCTTACGGGCAACTAGATACGGCGCTAACAACTGGTCATTGAGGTCCACCCCTCCCATGTTAAGGTTATATTTGTGGACACAGAGGGGTTTCTCCACAATACCAGTCGCTGTAGGAATTTGGACCGTCGTGTCTGCATGAAGGGAGGTAAGAACGAAAACATTCTTATTATCCCTCCACTTCATAGCGAGCAAATTATTACTGTGCAAGCAGGCTCTCTCCCCCAGCCTAAGACGGGACTCTACAAGCCGCTGGGGAAAGCCCCGACGATTAGGTCGCACGGTGCCACATGCTCCAATCTGCTGATCAAACAAGTGACTAAACAGTGGCACGCTTGTGTAATAATTGTCCACGTACAAGTGGTACCCCTTTCCGAATAAGGGTGACACCATGTCCCACACTATCTTGCCAGCGCTTCCTATGTAGTCAGGGCAGTTCTCCGGCTCTACGTGACTATCTTTACCCTCATAAACCATGAAACTACGTGTATAGCCTGTGGCCCTGTCACAGAGCTTATACATCTTGACCCCGTATCTGGAACGCTTGTTGGGGACGTATTGTTTGAATGACAAGCGACCAGAAAACTTAATCAGGGACTCATCAACGCAGACAACTTGATGGGGAGTAAACAAGTCTGCAAAACATTGGTTGAAGTGGTTTATGAGGGGCCGAATTTTGTAGAGCCGATCGTATTCAGGGTCTCCACGAGGACGACAGAGTTCATTGTCGCTGAAGTGCATGAACCGTAAAATCTGCTCGTATCGTGCCCTGGACATGGAAGCAGAGAACACGCGCATATGGTGAATTGGGTCAGTGGACCAATATGACCGCAACTCACTCTTTTTGGTTATGCCCATGTTGAGGGAGAGGCCCAGAAAGATTTTAAATTCGGAAACCGTAACTGGTTTCCATTGTCTGGCAAGGGCGGACTGGGGAATAGTGGCGATGTGTTGACCAGCGTACAAATCGGTTTGGTCCACAATAGATCTATAGAGATCTTCGGTGAAAAACAGTGAGTAAAAGTCAAGTGTCGTAAAATCAACTGTTTCCATGTTAATGCCAGGTTGGCCAGTGAATGGGGGAAGTACGGGTTCTGCAGAAGTGGTGGGCACCCAATTAGGATTGGCGAATTCTGCAGGAAGGGCACTATGGGTACGACGGGCCTGTCTTTGTCTTTGTCTTGGTGGCAGCGGGACACTACTTGTGCTTGCCACCTCGCCAGCTTGAACTGCACTTATGGGACTCGCCATGTCACCACGTGTTACTGCAGTGCTGGATGTACGTCCAGGGTGTACTAGGCCGCTGGTGCTTGCCAGTTCACCAGAAGGATGAGCGGCTCTAGTACGTCTCTGCTCCATACGAGTGACCTGCGGTTCCTGCACCTGAACAACAGAATACATTCGGGATCGGGCACACCTGTCCTTAACAGGGACCTCATCTCCGTCGTCAGAGCTATCTGTCATGGAGCCGCTGTCCTCTACAGGATCGTATTCTGAGCCTGAATCTGACAGATGAGTGACGTCCTCTTCACTATCTGTCATGCTCAGAAACGTGTAGGCCTCTTCACTAGTGTACCTTCGCTTTGCCATTTTGGGCTCTAAATTTAGGGGTACACTAGTGAGACTCACAGGTAAAAAAGCACCTAGCCTGTCAACGACTGTTTCAAAACGCTACAAAAAAAACTGTTAGCGATCGCAGGGATCAAGCCTGACTCTGCGAACGCTGCAGTTATGTGTGTTGTGTTTTGTAAGTGACAGTGATCGATCGATACTGCACTTGGGTGGGCTGGGCTCGGCTTGGCGGAGGGGCTAAACGCAGGTGCTAGCAGGTATCTGGGCTGATCCCGCTAACAATGCGTTTTGGGAAACCTAAAATGCTGGCAACGCTAATATAGATCTGATCAGATACTATATTACTAAGGGAGGTGTATGCTTTGCGCGTGGGTGTTAGCGGTACTGGCAATAACCTGACGCTGGGGCGACGCAGACCTTATCTGACCCTCAAACTTATATCACCCGCCGGGTGATCAGGGGGTTAAACCTTTATTAGGTAATAAATGGCGGGTGCCCTGAAACAAAAAAAAAATAACTAACCAACCAGTGTCACCTGTAACAGTTATATGGTGATCACTGGTGAAAGGGTTAACTAGGGGGCAATCAGGGGGCTTTATGCGGTAGTATATGGGGGTCCCTGACGCTATAAAAAGCTGCGGCGAACCTAAATACTTACCTGCCTAACTAGCGTCACCTGTGACACTAATACAGCGATCAGAAAAACGATCGCTTATTAGTGACACTGGCGACGGGGGGTGATCACGGGGTTAAACCTTTATTGGGGGGGTTAGGGGGGTACCCTAGAGCTAAAGGGGGCTAACCCTAACTGCCCTAACAGTTATTACAGTCACAAATGACACCAATGCAAAAAAAAAAAATGCAATTGGTGTCACTGTGACTGGGGGTGCAGGGGTGATTGGGGGGGTGATCGGGGGGTGAAGGGGGTGAAAAGTGTGCCTGGCGTGTTCTACTGTTAGTGTAGTGTTAGGTGCAACTCACAGTTCCTCTCTCCTCGGTGCCGGAACGAAAAAGACCGACACGAGGAGAGATTACATCACTTCCTCTGCCTGTGTTTACATTACAGGAGAGGAAGTGATGTCACGGAGCATTTCTATTCGTCGGGAGCGATTGCGAGGGGGTGGCCATGAATGAATGGCCGCCCCCTCATCCCGGATCGCTCCCGAACGAATACCGACCGCCGCAGGCACCGGGGGGGGGGGGGGCGATCGGGCCCCCCACCCGCGGGAAGGCAGGGACGTATATATATGCCCATATGCCTGCCCGTGCCATTCTGTCGACGTATATCGTAGTGCGGCGGTCAGCAAGTGGTTAACTGAACACGCTGAAGTTAGAAGCTGATTGGCTACCATGCACAGCTGCACCAGATTTTGCACTTTCCAGTTATAGTAAATCAACTCCATTTTGTTAGCCACCTCAGAACCAGCTTTATCCAACTTCATATACAGGCCATTTTTGAGCACTGTAATACTTTGATTGACAATTATTCAGAGATGTAATACTGGAATCAAATGAATTTTAGGAATTTTTTTTAGACAGATAGGGTTTTTTATTTGGTGTTATTTATTCACCGCTTTCTTTTTATTTTTTACTTTATAAATAAAAAACTTTAGGGGTAAAAAGTTTGTTTTTAACCAAATATTCTTTCTCCATATATTTAGGCCAACATTTATTCTGCTAGTTAAGTGTATATTAACTAGTCTGTGTGAAAGACATTGCATTTGGAAAGAATGGACTTTAATAGGTAGGGATGAGCTCAATGTTCAGGTCAAACATAAGTTCGACTTGAACATCGGGTATTCACCAGATCGCTGAACAGCGATCGTTATGGGGCATTCGCAGAAAATTAGAGCACCATGGAATGCCCCATAATGCATTGCGAGATCGGTGCATTGCTGTGTGATGATTGACCAAAGCATATATACATTCTCGTGTATATATATATATATATATATATATATATATATATATATATATATATATATATATTGTAATGTTCGGGGGATCAGGTAGATCGCAGGACACAGGCTTTTCACACAGCAAAGAGTTTATTAAACTTAAATAGCTTACAGCAGCCAAAAACAAAAGGAAAAAGGTCTGTAGTCTCACCGACTTGCAAAGTCCAGAATAGTTGTCTTCATCAAAACAGAGCTTGGTCTTGATGGCAGGTAGCTTCCCCTGCCAGGAGCCTTCCAAACAGGACACTGCTGTCCACTTCAGTTGCTGCAGTCCAAAACAAACACCATCCACTATCCACCATGTCTTCTCCACTCCTCCACCCACCCTACCACTTCCTGTCTTGTTTTTTAAAGGCACTCCCTCCCTATATATAGTCTGCATCCAGTGTAGCCTATATCTACAATGCATTCGGTGGTGTACTATTTCAAATACACTTCAGGTGGTGTACATAGTATCTAATACAGTGTGTACAGTTTCTACTACACTCCTGGTGGTGTACACAGTATAAAATACAGTGCAGCCATTGTATAGTTTTTAATACAGTGCAGGTGGGGTACACATTATTTAATTCAGTGTGTACAGTTTCTACTACTTTTCTAGTGGTGCACACAGTATCTAATACAGTGTGTACAGTTTCTATTACACTTCTGGTGGTTTACACAGTACACAATACAGTGCAGCTGCAGTACAGTTTCTAATACAGTGCATCTCCATTGTTGGGCAACTTTCACGCTTCCACATTAATTGGGATAAGTCTGAACTACTACCATTAGATGAGTTAAAAGTCCCTTTATTAACCACTACAGATCCGCGCTATAGCCGAATGATGGCTACAGCGCGGACCTGCTTTGCTGGGACTATGTTTATTGATGTTGTCCCGTGCCCGAGCAGCCTGCGCTTCCCCTGCAGGGCACGCACGGTGCGTTCTGTGATCAGCGAGTCTATGAGACTCGCTGGATCACAGATCAGAGTAAGGGGTCAATCCCAACCCCTTACCACGTCATTGGCTGACAGCTGATCACATGATGTAAACAGAGCCGGTAATTTGCTATTTTTTCTCCTCGTACTGACAGCGTGAGGAGAGAGAAAAAAGCCAATCACGGCGAGCTGCTACAGATCCTTAGTGCCCACCTGGGGATATCATACAATCTTTCACTAGGCTGCTCTCCACATGTATGGACACACACAGCTGTTTTAAGTCGGCTGAATATATTTCTATTGCTGCAGCTGCTTTGTCCATGACGGACATTTACAGACTACATTGATTGATCAGTGGGATATTTTGAGACATATATCTAATTGAGAACATCCATTTGGCTTTTCTGGCAGGTTGGGGTGGACCATTTGTGTGACCACTGGTGGGATTCATTGGCGTTAAGGGCCATAGGAATACCAGCTTGTCTGGGTCTCAAATCATCACATGTTACGTGGAATATCAGACAGATTCAAATTTTATTGTGGGCTCTGTATAAGGTCTAGAAAACCCTGAAGAAGGGCAGGATCTGCCTGAAACGATCGTCGGGTTGGACGTGTGCTTGAGCCATTTTATGTATCATATTGTGCTGTTTGTGATGATTCATTTTTCTAAATGCTTTATATGCATCTTTAAAGATAATTTTTGTATTTAATAAAATATTGTAATAATATCCATTACTTGTGTTTTCAGTCACTTATAAAGTCCCGTTTTATTGGGGGTTTTTCTCCTTTCTAGTGCCCACCTGTGCCCCCCTGCCAGTGCCGCCTTGCAGTAGGCAACAGTGCCGCCTACCAGTTCCCACCAGTGAGACCCATCAGTGCCCACAGTGCCAACTATCAGTTTCTCAACAGCAGTGCTGCACATCAGTGCCACCTATCAGTGCCTATCGGTGTCACCTACCAGTGATCATTAGTTCCGCCCATCAGTGTCCATCAATGCCACCTATTGGTGCTCATCAGTGCCACCCATTAGTGTCACCTATCAGTGCCCATCAATGCCATCTATCAGTGGTACCTATCAGTGCCCATCTGTGCCACCCATCCATGCAACCCATCAGTGCCACCCATCAGTGGTCATCTTATCGGTGCCCATCAGTAGCACCTTATATGTGCCTATCAGTGCCCATCAGTGCAGCCTATCAGTGCCACCAGTGCAGCATATAAATGGACATGTGCAGAGTAAAATATTTCGTTTCGGAATTTCGTTTTCGTCCGAAAAATTAATTTATTTAGTTACTCCCGAAATTCGTTTTTATTTATTGCGTCTTTTGTTCAAAAATTGCATTCCTCCGAAAATCCACATGAATTACGGTCGAATCTGTCTTTGAAGGCTTATGGTGTCTGTCGAATGTATAAAGAAGATTCGATTGAGCTAGTATATAGCATACTTTGTGTGAACTTTAGAACCCTATTAAAGTCTATGGGACTCCAACGTTCAAAATCTAAAGTGCTAATTTTAAAGGCTAATATGCAAGTTACTGTTCTAAAAAGTGTTTGGGGGCCTGGGTCCTGCCCCAGGGGACATGTATCAATGCAAAAAAAAGTTTTAAAAACTGCATTTTTTTCGGGAGCTGTGATTTTAATAATGATTAAAGTGAAACAATAAAAGTGTAATATTCCTTTAAATTTCATACCTGGGGGGTGTCTATAGTATGCCTGTGAAGGGGCGCATGTTTCTAGTGCTTAGAACTGTCCCTGCATAAAGTGTCATTTATGCAGGAAAAAAAGTCCTTTAAAATCACGCGCAGCTATTATGAATTGTCGACTCCGTAATACAGAGAACACTCATTGAAAGTCATTGATAAAAAAATAAATAAAAAAAAGCATGGGGGTCCCCCAAATTCAATTACCAGGCCCTTCAGGTCTGGTATGGATATTAAGGGGAACCCTGCGTCAAATTTAAAAAAAAATTGACGTGGGGCTCCCCCTAAATATCCATACCAGACCCTTCATGTCTGGTATGGATATTAAGGGGAAGCCCGCATCAAATTTTAAAATAAATTGACGTGGGGTCCCCCTAAAAATCCATACCAGACCCTTTATCTGAGCACACAACCTGGCAAGCTGCAGGAAAAGAGGGGGGGACGAGAGAGCGCCCCCCCTCCCTCCTGAACCGTACCAGGCCACATGCCCTCAACATTGGGAGGATGCTTTGGGGGTCTGTGACCCCTCAAAGCACTTTGTCTCCATGTTGATGAGGACAAGGGCCTCATCCCCACAACCCTGGCCGGTGGTTGTGGGGGTATGTGGGCGGGGCCTTATCAGAATCTGGAAGCCCCCTTTAACAAGGGGACCCTCAGATCCTGGCCCCCCCTGTTTGAAATGGTAAGGGGGTACAAAAGTACCCCTACCATTTCACAAAGAAAGTGTAAAAAATGGTTAAATAAGACAAACACGCTTTTGAAAACTTCCTTTATTAAAAATAAAAAAATTTTTAAAAAGATTCCAGCGGTGGTAATCCACTCTTGCTATCCAGCGATGTATGATCATCTCTCCAGCGATGGCTGATCTGATCCAATGCAGCGAATCCATCTATCTTCTGTCTCCACAGAGGAGACACTGCGGGGATCCCGGCGGCCTGACATTTGTTATATGTGGAGGGCGGGGCCATCCGTCACCTGACCCCGCCCCCTCTGATGCAAGGGGAAACCCGGGCTTCCCCGTGAGGTATGGGTGACCCCGCCCCCCTCTGATGTAACACAGGCAGGTTTCTGTTACATCAGAGGGGGGCGGGGTCACCCATATGTCACGGGGAAGCCCGGGTTTCCCCTTGCGTCAGAGGGGGCGGGGTCAGGTGACGGATAGCAAGAGTGCATTCGGGCAAAAACAAATGCACATGTCTACATATAAATGCCCACCAGTGCCACCTCATCAGTGCATATCAATGAAGGAGAAAAATTACCTGTTTGCAAAATTGTATAACAAACTATGAAACATGATTTTTTTTTTTTCAAAATGTTCCATCTCTTTTTGTTTGTTTAGCAAAAAAGAAAAATTCCATCAGTGATTAAATACCACCAAAAGAAAGCTCTATTTGTGGGAAAAAAATTATAAAAATGTAATTTGGGTACAGTGTTGTATGACCGCACAATTGTGATTCAAAGTACGTCAACTCCAAAAGCTGAAAATTGGTCTGGGCAGGAGGGAGGTTTAAGTGTCCATTAAGCAAGTGGTTAAACCAAGCATCCCAAATTCAAATCAAGCATACAGTGGGATATCTGAAGACAAAGATATCTCGGAATGTAAAAGATTATATTAACTTGAACCTTAAACTTTTATTAGTAAAATTTAAGGATAAATGCCAAAGCTGGTGTAAGCTACCTCTGACAGTGATAGGTAGAGCAAATCTTGTTAAAATGATTTGGACCCCACAATTACTTTATGTGTTTAATAATTCACCATGGTGGATCACAGCATTCTGGTTTAGGCCCCTTTCACACATGCGGACAGTATGTCCTTATTTCATCCATCCATTTGCGGATGAAATACGGACATACATGCATCCCTATGGGATAGCGGGTGTCTGCGGATGAACATCCGCAGACACCCGCTATTGTCCGCCTCCGCTTCTGTCCGAATCTGCAGACGGAGGAAAATCCTATTTTTCTATCCGTCTGCAGAGTGGATCGGGTGAACACAGACAAACGGCCCGTGCTCATCCGATTCCCATAGAGGAGAGCAGAGAGCTGACAGGGCGGTCCCTGCACAGTGTGTGGAGACCGCCCTGTCCGCCGCTGGCTCAGCGGGGACAACGGAGCGATCCCCCCTGAGCAAGCGGATCATCACGGGGCGGATCATTACTGATCCGCCTCGTGTGAAAGGGGCCTAAGAAAAATCAAATCTCTTTTTAGAGAACTTATTTGGAAGAAAAACCAACCACGCATAAAGTTAACAACATTATTGTTAAATAAAGAAGCTGGCGGATTGGCGATACCCCACCCAAAAAGTAATTTTTTACCCTCACAAATTAAATTTTTTTTGGATGGACAGTAATATCAAGCTCTGATCCCAATAGAGTTTTCTATTATCAGTATAGCCCGATTACCCATTGATTTCTTTATTAGAGATGAAAAATCAATTGCTTAACAAAGGATTTTTTTACAGGTAGATTATTTGACATGTTATGGTAGGAAATGAAAAAAATTACAGAAATAAAGGGTTATACGGTATACACCCCTATATGGAATAATAATAGCTATGGGGAACTGATGAAACTGGAAGGGTTTGAGATATGGAGGCTGAAGGGACTGAGGTATATGATACAGCTATTCAAGGAAGATGTGATAAAAACCTTTACTGAACTAAGAAATGAATATAATATCCCAAACCAAAGATTCTTTCAATTTTTACAGCTTAGGCATGCATTACAAGCACAGGGTTGATTGCATGAACTGAAACTCAATAAATCAGATGTAATAGCCTTGCTGGAAAAGACAGACAAGAAAAAGAGTTTGATATCACAATTATATGATATATTATATGATAAATTTAAAGGAACAGTGGACATACCAGCAAGGTCAGCCTGGTCTCGCGATATAGAGCCAATCTCAGATAAACAATGGGCATCGGCACTATTGGAAACACCTCTAGCATCCCTATCCCCAACACAAAACTCAATTATTTATATTACACAGGGCTCATTACACACCAGAGAAACTATTGAAATGGAAATGTAGAGACACAGCCCAATGTCCCAGATGTAAAGGGTGCCCTGCTAACCTTACCCATATGCTATGGAGATGTCTTAAACTCTATCGTTACTGGTATGAAGTGGTATTAATGATTAATAGCATTTCTGGGACTGGGTTGTCTCCAGGACCGGGAGGATACCTTTTGGGTATCCTGGATGAATGGGGAATCCCAGTGGAATACAGGATTAGGGATGAGCTTCGTGTTCGAGTCGAACATACGTTCGACTCGAACATCGACTGTTCGCCCGTTCGGCGAAGTCCGAACATTTTGGTCCGTTTGCGCCAAATTCGTGTGGCGCTCACGGCCCACAATGCACTGCGATGGCGCAGTGCATTGCTGGCTCATGATTGGCCAAGCATGCACTGTGACCCCGCATGCTTGGCCAATCACAGCGCCAGCAGCGAGGAGAGCCATGATTGGCCACAGGCAGGATGCCTGTGGCCAATTATAGCTCAGGCTGTGTAGTGCACGCCCCACACTATATAAGGCCGCCAGCGCGGCGGCCTTGTGTAGTGTGTTGGCGTCTGAAGCAGTGGGTGTTCTGTGTACCTTCAACACAGTACACACCGATCGTTTTCGGACGATTTTCGATCTTGCTGTTGTGTAGTGGTTGTTGTCTGCATGCCCTGACCGCAGTATACACCGCTATATTCACCTCACCTATATAGCTAGTGATCTATCTTTTATAATAGAGCTTGCAGTCAGTAGTGTTAGGAGCTAGTGCGTGCTGTCTGCGTGCTCTGTACCCAGTACATACCGCTATATCCACCTACATAGCTGTTCTCTATTTGAGCCCACTTGCCATCTGCAGGAGTTATTGGAAGTTGTGTGTGCCTCCAGCACAGCACAGTATACATCTGTATATACCCCTTTATCTCTGTTGTTCTATAATAAAGGCATCTGCAGGAGTTAGTGGGTGTTCTGTGTACCTTTAACACAGTACACACCGATCGTTTTCGGGCGATTTTCGATCTTGCTGTTGTGTAGTGGTTGTTGTCTGCGTGCCCTGACCGCAGTATACACCGCTATATTCACCTCACCTATATAGCTAGTGATCTATTTTTTATAATAGAGCTTGCAGTCAGTAGTGTTAGGAGCTAGTGCGTGCTGTCTGCGTGCTCTGTACCCAGTACATACCGCTATATCCACCTACATAGCTGTTCTCTATTTGAGCCCACTTGCCATCTGCAGGAGTTATTGGAAGTTGTGTGTGCCTCCAGCACAGCACAGTATACATCTGTATATACCCCTTTATCTCTGGTGTTCTATAATAAAGGCATCTGCAGGAGTTAGTGGGTGTTGTGTGCCTCTAGCACAATATAGGTTGCAGTGTCGTGGCACCAGCACCAGTGCCTATGGCCCAGTTTTTCTGCCCCTGTTTAACAGGGACATGTAATTACAATTCTTGATATAATATTTCACAGGAGGGCCCGTTCCTGTGCCCACCCAGAGTAACTGTGAGGACTTATAGTGTTGTGGCACCAGCACAACAACCACCAAAGGTCAATTTTTCTACCACTGTTCAACAATGGCATGTAATTACAATTCTTGATATAATCGTTCACAGCAGGGCGCTCCAGCGCCCACCAAGAGTCACTTTGAGGGCTTACAATGTTGTGGCAAAACCAACACCTTGTTCCGCCATTTCTGCAGAGCATATAGGGCAGGCCCCTACTTTCAAACATCCAACTTACAAACATCTCCTACTTGTAAACGGAAGGAGACAACAGCAAGTGAGATGAAAAAAGATGGACGACAAAACAAATTATACAGGGGTGATAACCCTTCCCTATGTTTTCCATAAAGCTTAAAAAATTTTTTTTTGACTGGAGCTACACTTTAAAAATGTACCAGTTGAAAATTACAAACAGATTCAACTTAACACAACAAACCTACACAGTCCCTGTCTTGTTTGCACCGCCTGTATACTGCTGTTCTGAGTATATAGGGCCTGGGGGCCACACGCATTTCCTTTTTTTAATATGGGTACGGGGTTCCCCTTAATATGCGTACAAGACCCAAAGGGGCTGGTAATGGGCAGGGAGGGCTACCCATGCGAACCGAACCGGGGGGTGTTCGGCTCATCCCTATACAGGATATTAACCACTTGACCACTGGGCACTTAAACACCCTTAATAACCAGACCAATTTTCAGCTTTCGGTGCTCTCACAATTTGAATTACAATTACTCAGTCATGCAACACTGGACCTATATGAAATGTTTGTCCTTTTTTTCACACACATAGAGCTTTCTTTTGGTGGTATTTAATCACCGCTCGGTTTTTTATTTTTTGTGCTATAAAAGAAAAAATACAGAAAATTCTGTAAAAAAATGAATTTTTCTTTGTTTCTGTTATAAAATTTAGCAGATTAGTAGTTTTTTCTTCAAAAATTTTGGCCAAAATGTATACTACTGCTTATCTTTGGTAAAAATAAGTACAAATTGGTGGATATTATTTGGTCTTTGTGAAAGTTATAGAGTCCACAAGCTATGGTGCCAATATCTGAAAATTGATCACACCTGAAGTACTGACGGCCTATTTGAATTCTTGAGACCCTAACATGACAGAAAAGTACAAATACCCCCCAAATGACCCCTTTTTGGAAAGAAGACATTCCAAGGTATTTAGTAAGAGGCATGATGAGTTTTTTGAAGTTGTCATTTTTTCCCACAATTCTTTGCAAAATCAAGATTTTTTTTAACTTTTTTTTTTTTCACAAAATTGTCATATTATCAGTTTATTTCTCACACACAGCATATGCATACGACAAATTACACCACAAAACACATTCTGCTATTACTCCCGAGTACGGCGATACCACATGTGTGAGACTTTTACACAGTGTGGCCACATACAGAGGCCCAACATGCAGGGAGCGCCATCAGGCGTTCTGGAGCACCCAGGACAATTCTGACATTTCTCTTCTACATGTAAAAATCATCATTTATTTGCTAGAAAATTACATAGAATCCCAAAACATTATATATGTTTTTTTTAGCAAACACCCTGTAGAATACAATGGTGGTCGTTGCAACTTTTTATCTGGCACGGTATTTGCGCAGCAATTTTTCGAATGCTTTTTTTTGGAAAAAAAAACAGTTTTGTGCTTAAAAAAAAAACACAGTAAAGTTAGCCCAATTTTTGCATAATGTGAAAGATGAAGTTACGCTGAGTAAATAGATACCTAACATGTCACTCTTCAAAATTGCACACGCTCGTGGAATGGCGGCAAACGTCGCTACTTAAAAATCCCCATAGGCGACGATTTAAACTTTTTTTTACTGGTTATATGTTTTGAGTTACAGAGGAGGTCTAGGGCTAGAATTATTGCTCTCGCTCTAACGTTCGCAGCGATACCTCACATGTGTGGTTTGAACACCGTTTTCATATGTGGGCGGGACTTACGTATGCGTTCGCTTCTGCATGCGAGCACATGGGGACAGGGGCACTTTAAAAAAAAAATATGTATTGTTCAATTTACTTTATTTATTTTAGTTTGACATTTTTTTCTCCCCCCCAAATTTTTTTGATCACTTTTATTCCTATTGCAAGGAATGTAAACATCCCTTGTAATAGGAATATGGCATGACAGGTCCTCTTTACAGTGAGATATGGGGTCAATAAGACCCCACATCTCACCTCTAAGCTGGGAAGCCTGAAAAAAAAAAAAAAGATTCTGGCTTTGATCGTATTGGCAAGTCGGTAGAAGCACCGGAGGGCGGCGGGAGGGGGGGGGGTGTCTATGGTTGGGTATTGCAGGGTATCACCGACTATGGCTGGGTATGGCTGGGTATCTCCGAGTATGGCTGGGTATCTCCGAGTATGACTGGGTATGTTCGAGTATGACCGGGTATTTCAAAATATGACTGGATATCTCAGAGTATGACTGGATATCTCAGAGTATGGCGTTGCAGAGCATTGCAGGGTATTGGCGGGTGTTGCAGAGCATTGCAGAGTGTTGCAGGGTATTGGCGGGTGTTGCAGAGCATTGCAGAGTGTTGCAGGGTATTGCAGAGTGTTGCAGGGTATTGCAGGGTGTTGCAGGGTATGGACGGGTGTTGCAGAGTATTGCAGGGTATTGCAGGGAGTTGCAGGGTGTTGCAGGGTATTGGCGGGTGTTGCAGAGTGTTGCAGGGTATTGGCGGGTGTTGCAGAGCATTGCAGAGTGTTGCAGGGTATTGGCGGGTGTTGCAGAGCATTGCAGAGTGTTGCAGGGTATTGGTGGGTGTTGCAGAGCATTGCAGAGTGTTGCAGGGGGTTGCAGAGCATTGCAGAGCGTTGCAGGGTATCGGTGGGTGTTGCAGGGTATTGCAGAGTGTTGCAGGGTATTGGCGGGTTTTGCAGAGCATTGCAGAGTGTTGTTGCAGGGTATTGCAGAGTGTTGTTGCAGGGTATTGCAGAGTTTTGCAGCAGAGTATTGCAGAGTATTGCAGCAGAGTATTGCAGCAGAGTATTGCAGAGTAATGGCAGGGTATGATGGGGTTAATTTTCGGTGAGCAGCGATGTGGGCACTGCAGATGCAGCCCACAGTGCTGCTGACACCGATCTTTTCCCCCACCGCTGTACCGATCGGTACAGAGAGGGGGAGGGAGGAACCGGCGTCATAACATGACGCCGGTTTGTTTACAAGTGATCATTCCGTCATTTGACGGAGCGATCACGTGGTAAACGGCCGCGATGAGCGGCCGTATACCGTGATCCGTGATCACGGATGCTCTCGAGTGCTCTCGATGCTCTCGAGTGCACGCCCCAGGGGGCGCGCGAGAGCGGAATTCTGGGAGGACGTCATATGGCGGCCTCCCAGAGTTAAACAACCGCCCTGTAGCCGTCATTCGGCTATGGGCCGGTTGTTAAGTGGTTAATAACTAGGAGCCCATTTCAGGCTCGCAAGCTTGTAGCGCAAAAGTGGGCATCATCATGTCCACCTACAGTAGCATAATGGAAGATACAAATAAAGGAAACCTTAGTTAAGTAAAAATATATTTTTCTACACAGAGGATGCTCAGGGAATTTTGAAAAGATATGGATAAGATGGTCTGACATTTTGGATGTATAATTGGATGGAGGAGTGGGAAGAGAGGGGGAGGGAAGTATGGGTGCCAAGGGGGGGTAAGGGGTTGTTGTTTTTTTCTCTCCCACATCTCATTATGTGTCGGGGTTGTATGTTGTTTATTACTCTTGTTGTTTGTATGAAAAAATAATAATAAATGAAGTGATTATCAAAGGGATCACGAGGGCCTCTTGATAAAATCATTTTGATGACAATAAATGTGGCTGAGAATGAGGCGCAATTGTTCTTATGTATGAAGCTGGAAACATGTACCTAACCCAGTCTATTTTATTTATCTGTACCTAAAAGAGGTTAATCTAATAAAAAGAATACAAACATACGGTACATAGAAAAAATATGTTTATGATGTTACAATAACACTGAGTACAATAGATGCTGTTTTGTTGAACTTTTTATAGCTACTGGTATTCTTCCTAGGTTTCACCTTCTGCCCCCTATACAATCAGTCAATGTAATTTAAGTGTAACTTTATTGCAGCTATCAGTTTTCCCAAGTTTCTTATGACCTTGTGATCTGATCCTTCAGGCTATGCTGGTACCTGTCAATTAGCACATTCCAGGAAATCTCAGGAAATGTTACCTCTATGACTGGCGAGGCTGTATTAATATAGGAAATATTGTGCATATATATATATATATATATATATATATAAATATATATATATATATAGATAGATATAGATATATATAGATATATATCTATATTATATATCTATCTATATATCTATATATTTTTTTAGCAATATATAGATACCAATATATATATATATATATATATATATATATATATATATATATATATATCTGTAATTGTTCCTTCTATAAGTGTTTTCATGCAGTGCATTCAATAATAAAGTGTTTGTGTTTTTTAGATATTCGTTATTTTTTAAATGTTGATGTGGAAGATTTATCAGAATGAGGGCTCCATCCAAAAGGGTGTGTTACTTGCATAAAAAAATAATACACATTTACTCCTAAGAAGCACAAAAGAGCTACCTGTGATCAAAGCTAACATAATATCTAGTATATAACTATAACTTGAACTAGACTAAATGAGTCATATGTCAACAATTTATGTCAATGCACAGCAGCTTTTCACCCTCTAGCCAATCACTTGAGGCATTTAGGGATTTGTTGTTGAACACAGTTAGATCTGCAGGTGGCAATGGACTGAAGGAATTTCAAGAATAACAACTATTGTCACAGCAAGCTCTCTAAATTATACTAGGATCAGTGGTATTATTCTGTTTCTTTTTTTCCATGGTGCTTGCTTTTTATAAGTTTCTTTAGACCACACTTCACATTCTAAAAAATACAATCTTCTAGTAAAACATTGGCAGGGTTTCAAATTGTGTCATATAAGGTAAACATGACACATTTTTCGTTGCAAGTCTAATGATTCACTTAAGGTAATATTTAATTGGAAGCTCTAAGCATATTGACTCTGTATAGAGAAATGGAAAATACTTACTACTCTCTTATTGCTGATTTATGCAAAAACGAACAGTGAGTAAAACAGGAGAAAGCACGCTACCCCCTAAATTTTTGATAGCTGAAAATCAAATTCTGATAGTCTTAAGTCTTAAAAGGACATGTAACAATAGGATTGAAGATCCACTTATAGGCCAATTCCAGCATCCACTTTGGATGATCCCAGAGGGCCTTTTCCTTTCTCCTCTGCTGCATGTAGGTACATAAGAGATGGGAGGAATCTCCAGAATTCTATTTGCAATTCAATGTGTAAACCAATGGCCAATATGTAGGTAAGTTTCCTCTCCTTGCTATCCTGATGAAGCTTGATGTATGAAATGCATTGAGAAAGGAAACTGCTGTAACTATTTGAACAAAGTGATGTCCTTCTACATATTTTGTACATAGTAAGGGGTTGTCTGTGTAAGGCTCCCCAAGAAGAGGCGCAATTGTTATGTTGTTTTACTGTATTTTATTACGTAATGTCTTCTTCATAATGTCTATAGGGTTGAAGTTTAAAGAAAATGGATTAATAAATAAGGTGACATTTTGTTTTTTGGAGCAAAATTAAGCACCCTAAAAGCCCAATCAGCCTATTTGGCACTTGCATGTGGCAGGTGTATATTAAAGGCGTGGTGCTTTTCAAGTCATTTGGAGGCACTACAAAATTGATAGAAATTCAAATTTGAAGGCTATGTTTACCTTTTTATTCCAGCTTCTCTATGTACCAATATACCAATAATGTACATCTGTTGCAGAAAATAAATGTTTTCTATAGTCTAGAGCAAGCTTTTCCTCAGCCCCCAGTGTCTCCCATAGAAAACGTCTTTATTACTTCCTGCTGTTCGTCCTTTGAGATGTGAAAATCATTGGAGAGAAATAGTTTAGCAGATGACCTCATGCACACCCCGCACACCCTGCACCTGCAGCCCCCAGGTGATTGCTCCTGCCCACCTCTGTAGTTTCATGCTTCTCCAATGCAGTCAATGTCAGGGAGCACAGTTCTCACTAAATACACAGAGAGTAGCTTCGTTCATTTGGCAGCATATGCACACTGAAGCATAAGAAGGAGCTGAGCAATCACGTAACGGCAAAGCTGAAGTACTGAAAACAGGATAAACGTGTCCTTGGAAGTCTGTAAATCTCACTATACACTATTTAATCTGATTGTACAATCTCCTTTGGATCTATCATCCACTATGTAGTGCAAGGGTCTGCATGATTGGAAATAGAGTGATTGGATAGATAGATTGTGTGTCCTCCTATTTTATAGTTTTGGTAAATCTAAAGACGATTGTACAGAGATTGTACAATCTGATTGTTTAGTGTATTGCCACCTTCATAATCCAAAATAAACTAGTTGTACTTTTAGATGTAAAACTATACGATAAATGCATGGTAAATAGTGTGCAAACTGCAACCTACCAAAATGCCCCATGAACTACTTTTCTGAGTCTGTAATGCGTAGGGCAGCTAATTTAACTCAATGGGCTGCCTTTGTGGATGTCATGATAAAAATGCACCAAAAAAGTGTGCTCTCCCCACGTTATAAGCAGTGTTTTTGTGAACACTTCCACACTACCTATATAAATGTGAAGATCTGTATATAAGGTGGGTGCTGCTCACATACGTATGCGTTCCCGCACATGTAATGAACTATTTAGGTTGTGATTATGCTGCACTCCCTCCATATGTGGCTACCTGGTTTTAAATAAATAGTGCAAATTATACTCTTACTGTGTATCGTGATTATGTATACACCTTAACAATAATAAAGTGTAAATGACACTCCACATAAATATATAAGTACAATTATATAAGTAAATCATCTGTAATAAGGGAAAAGAAAGTCCACGGTTATAACAGCAATATAAGTCCCAAAGTGTAGAATCCACATTAGCTCCTTTGTGTATATAGTCAGTAGTACATTTGTGTATTATAGTAGTTGTAGTGTATTATCACCGTTAAGGATGAGCCGAACAACCCCCCAGTTCAGTTTGCACCAGAACCTGTGAACAGACCTAAACTTTCTGTGAACTTTAGAACCCTTTTAAAGTCTATAGGACTCGAAAGTTCAAACTCAAAAGTGCTAATTTGAAAGTCTAATATGCAAGTTATTGTCATAAAAAGTATTTGGGGACCTGGGTCCTGCCCCAGAGGACATGTATCAATGCAAAAAAAAGTTTTAAAAACAGACGTTTTTTCGGGGGCAGTGATTTTAATAATGCTTAAAGTGAAACAATAAAAGTGTAATATTCCTTTAAATTTCATACCTGGGGGTGTGTATAGTATGCCTGTAAAGGGGTGCATGTTTCCTGTGCTTAGAACTGTCCCTGCACAAAGTGTCATTTCTGCAGGAAAAAAAGTCATTTAAAATCACTCGCGGCTATAATGAATTGTCGGCTCCCCGTAATACAGAGAACAGTCATTGAAATTCATTGATAAAAAAAAGCGTGGGGTTCCCCCAAATACAATTACCAGGCCCTTCAGGTCTGGTATGGATATTAAGGGGAACCCCGCATCAAATAAAAAAAAAATGACGTGGAGTTCCCCCTAAAAATCCACATCAGACCCTTTATCCGAGCACGCAACCTGGCAGGCCACAGGAAAAGAGGGGGGGCGAGAGAGCGTCCTGCCCTCAACATTGGGAGGATGCCTTGGGGTCCCCCCCAAAGCACCATGTCCCCATGTTGATGAGGACAAGAGCCTCATCCCCACAACCCTGGCCGGTGGTTGTGGAGGTCTGCGGGCGGGGGGGCTTATCAGAATCTGGAAGCCCCCTTTAACAAGGGAACCCCCAGATACCGCTGCCTCTGTTTGAAATGGTAAGGGGGTACAAAAGTACCCCTACCATTTCACAAAGAAAGTGTAAAAAATAGTTAAAAAAGACGCACACACCGTTGCAAAAGTCCTTTATTAAAAAAAAAAAAAAGATTCCAGTGGTGGTAATCTACTCTTGCTATCCAGCGACGGATGATCATATCTCTGGGGTCCAGCGATGGCTGATCTGATCCAGCGATGAGTGATCCAACCAGCACAGCGAATCCATCCTCTGTCTCCACCGGCAGAGACACTGCGGGGATCCCGGCAGCCTGACACTTCTTATATGAGGAGGGCGGGGCCACCCATCACCTGACCCCGCCCCACTCTGACGCAAGTGGGAAAGCCCGACTTCCCCAATGACGTGCGGGTGACCCCGCCCCCTCTGATGTAATGCATGTTTACGTTAATGACTTTCAATGATTGTTCTCTGTATTACGGGGAGCCGACAATTCATTATAGCCACGAGTGATTTTAAATTACTTTTTTTCCCACAGAAATGACACTTTGTGCAGGGACAGTTCTAAGCACGGGAAACATGCACCTCTTTACAGGCATACTATACACACCCCCCAGGTACGAAAGGAATATTACACTTTTATTGTTTCACTTTAAGCATTATTAAAATCACTGCTCCTGAAAAAACGTCAGTTTTTAAACCTTTTTTTGCATTGATACATGTACCCTGGGGCAGGACCTAGGTCCCCAAACACTTTTTATGACAATGACTTGCATATAAGCCTTTAAAATTAGCACTTTGGATTTCTCCCATAGACTTGTACAGGGTGTTCCGCAGCTTTTCAAATTTGCCGCGAATACCCCAAATTGTTCGCTGTTCGGTGAACAGGCGAACAGGCAATGTTCGAGTCGAACATGAGTTCGACTCGAACTTGAAGCTCATCCCTACTCACCATTATGCAAAAGTGATGCCACCACCTTCACTCCATGCGTTCCCCTCAGGGTGTGGACCTAAGAACTCACGTTCTCAGGTCAAATGCGTTTAATCCCCCTTGATATGGATATACTTATGTCTCTTTTTGCTAGTGTCCTCAGAATATGTCTTTAAAAGCTGTCTATGCAGCCGCAATCTGACTCTCGTGGTTGTGGCATCACCCGGCTCCTCCCACGCGTTACATCACTGCCCTCATGACTTACTCAGGTATTATCACTGATCACTGTATTAGGGTCACTAGTGAGATGTCAGTGTCAGTTAGTAACCCTCCAGGGTACTGTCTGTTAGTACCAGATTGCTCAGCACCCTATCACAGTCCTATGGCTCATCGCCATTTCAGTATAGTATATATAATTTTTTTTTTACCAAAGACATGTATATGAATACATTTTAGCCAAAATGTATACAGAAATTAAATTTTTTTATTTTTATTGGATATGATTTTATAACAGAAATAAAATGTTTGGTCTTTTTTTTTCGTTTATATCACAAAAAATAAAAAACCTAGTGGTGATCAAATGCCACAAAAAGAAAGCTCTATGTGTGAAAAGTTATATACATTTTATATGTTTCAGTGTTGCATGACTGCACAATTGCCAGATAAAGTAGTGCATTGCTGAATAGTAATGAAGGAGGTAAAACCTTCTAGAGGTCAAGTGGTTAATTAATGAATGAGACTGTATCAAATTTCTCCTATCCATCTGAGCATCAAAAAGAAGTAAAAAAAAATTAAAGTATTAAAAAATTTCTAGTCTAAAAAATAAATAAATATATATATATATATATATATATATATATAATCTAATGTAATCTAATCTAACCCTGCCACTTCTAGACAAAGAACCGAGAGCTCAAAGACCACTGATCACTCAGTTCTCAGTCTTCACTGAGCAGAGAGCTGGTGATTGTCAATTGCCCTCTCTCTGCTCTGCCCCTCCAGTGCTCACTGGAGCGCTGGATTGTGGAGAGGGCAGGAGCAGGTGGCTCAGTCTCCCAGTGGTTTGTTGAGTGGCTGATCCAGCTGCCAGTCCAGGCTTGTGGATGGATCCTGAATGTAAAACATTGGCTAAAAAATGGGTCACAGGAGTGCAGAACAAACTGCACTCCTTTGACCTACAGGAGAATTATTGCCAAAATTGCTTTGGATGTACTTCCTGTTTAACCAATTGTCGACTGTGTTATGGCAAAATGACAGCTACAGCATGGTAAGCCAGTCCTGGGAGGGCATCATATGATGACACACTTGGCGCACTCTGTGATCGCTGTATCCTTCCGACACAGCTGATCACAGATCAGGGTAAAGAGCCAATTACAGTGGCTCTTTACAACTTGATCAGCTGTGTCCAATCACAGCTGATCACAATGTAAAAACACTTGCCGGTTATCAGCATTCCTTTCTGAATGCTGTCACAGCGTGAGGAGAGAAGAGAGCCAGTGACTGGATAGTGTGAAAGGGGACATCAGTGTCCTGATTATCAGTGCAGCCCCAACAGTACCTATCAGTAATGCATATCAGGGCCAATCAGTGCCCATCAGTGATGCCAATTAGTGCCCATCAATGCTGCAAAGTACTGTGAATCAGTGCTGCCAATCAGTGCCCATCAGTGCAGCCAATCAGTGTCCATCAGTGCTGCCAATCAGTGCCTCCTCGTCAGTGCTGCCTATCAATGCCCTTCAGTGTTGCCTATTAGAGCCAATCAGTGCCACCTATCAGTGACCATCAATGCTGCCTATCAGTGACCATCAGTGCCACATATCAGTGCAGGCTCATCAGTGCCCACCAGGGCAGCCTCATCAGCAAACACCAGTGAAGGAGGAAAAATACCTGTTTGCAAAACTTTATAAACAGAAACTGAGAGAAACATTTTCTTTCTTCAGAATTTTTGGTCTTTTTTTCATTCGTTTAGCAAAAAAGCCAGTGGTGATTACCACCAAAAGAAAGCTCTATTCGTGTGGAAAAAAATCTATAAAAATTTCATATGGGTAAAGTGCTGGATGACCATGCAATTGTCATTCAAAATGCACTGAAACATGGAAAATTGGCCTGGGCGGGAAGGGGGTAAAAGTTCCCAATTGGCAAGTGGTTAAAAATCAATTTAGTTTTTTTCAGAATTTTATATAATAATCTCAAATCAGATTGCATCATCTGCATTCTGTGCTGTGAAGACTTCCCTTTGAAGCATTACAAAGGAAAATGTTCTCAACTTGAGAACATGTATAGTTTTTTCGCTGGATCAGAATCTGAGAAATTCAGAAATAGATGGATACAGGTAGCCTAACCATAGGAATTGGGTGATTTAGGCAGATGAATGGCCAAGAAGACCATAATGGTGAGAAAAATAGGTATTCAAGGACAGGGGAAAGTGTGGGGAAATGTCCCCAACAGGGACACGGACAACAATTAAACCTAACAGAGGTTCTTATGCTTTTCTATTCTAGCTGAAACAAACGATATTGGCTTCAACGTTCACATCTGTGTCACCACATTACAAGTTGATATGGTAAAGCATGTGTAGTGTAGTTTAAACCATTGACCTTTTAATCTATTTATTTGTGAATACAGGAGTCTGGAACAAATGTTCTGCTGGGTTTTATTGCAAGCAATGCAACATCTGCCCATATCAATTTTGTTGAGTAAGAAAAGTATAAAATAAGGAAACTTTCTTTAAACAGAGCATGAAGAAATGTGAATCGTTTTATCTTTGTCAGTCTCTGCCATTGATGTGACTCATAACAATGCCACTGAAGTGAAAAAATGGTATTTGATTAATAAGGATGTCAGGCATTGACAAAGATAAGGGTATCTTTCACAGCTATTTTAGCACCACTCATGCTCTGAATTCATATTCAATATAATCTTATGGAGAAACAACAAATGTTTGATGAAGCACCAAACAAATTGAAAAAAATTACATAATGTATATACCCTATAAACAATATTTATAGAAACATGCCAAATCCAAAGCAATCACCATAATAATATTAGGTGTTTAACCATGTTGCTGTTAATATTTTTATTTCACTGTCGTCATCTTTGCTACAGATTAGAAGAGGGGCTGCAGATCTCAAAATATAAAGTACCATTATGACACAGCCACCCTCTTGAATATGCACAACTAATTATCTGGATTTGCAGATGGTGAATCACAGTTGGTAAATTGACTTGCATATTTAAGAGAATTGGCAAATCACAATTTGCCTGTACCCTGCAGGATTTGCAAGTCTATGAATCTTTAATTGTCATCAACATCTATCATATTTAATCTGCTTATGGTAAGCAATGAGATAGATAGATAGATAGATAGATAGATAGATAGATAGATAGATAGATAGATAGATAGATAGATAGATAGATAGATAGATAGATAGATAGAAAAAAAACCTTTCAAATAAACCCTTAAAGGATACATTCACCTTTCATAACATGTTACATGTTACACCCATATTCTGAATCTAATATGTCGCATGTTATGAAAGGACCGGTCAGCCCCCGCTCCGCCCCACCCCCCCTGCTTTGACAGCTAGCGGGAAATCTTTTCCCCCGCTAGCTGTCACAATTTTAAAGAAAACGTGCGGCCGTGTAACTTATTCAAAGTGTTCAGTGAATGGAAAATGGCTTGGCTGTCGGTTTGTAGTTCTCACTGAACTACCGTGATGAACTACCGTGATGTTGTGAGCGCTGTGAAAAATATTAAATGCATATTTTTTTTAACCTGCAAAAAAATGTGCATTTATAATTCTTTGACAAAAGGTGAACCTTTAAAGTGTCAATAAAAGTGAGATGATAGTTTCTCAATCTGTCCATTGTCAGCCTATGTCCCAAAAGAGAAAACAATGGGCCGGATGTAAAAAACTGTGTGTTCATAATTGATCAATTGACAAGTGCGTCCCTGCTCCGTCTCCCTATATATTTAGATCATCTTATGGGACAGTCACAGACAGTGGTCCAGTTGCAGATGAGTTTGTTTTGCTTTTGTTTGACTGTTTTGTTTAAACACAGCATCTCCTAATGTATTTTCCATTCCTTTACAGGTAAATGACTGCTGCTTTGAATACCCATGTTTTCCCATCTCTATTCTATGTATGATGGATAAAGGACATAGCTATTGCTCTATGGTAAATGACTGCTGCTTGGAATACCCATGTTTCCCCATCTCTATGTTATGTGTGATTAATAAATGACACTGCTATTGTGTTAATGTAAATGCTCTAATATCCTTTAAATGTGTCTATACTTTCGATGATTGATTCTTACCTCCTTTTGCTTTGAGTAATCAAAGTATCAAATACTTTCATGACCTTGGCCTGTGTCTGTAGCTGATCTAGTTATCTGACAATTTCCCTTTCCATTCAAGTGTCTCTTATCAGGTCCTAAATGATCAATTGACAAATGCTTCTCTGCCCCATCTCTATATCAATTCAAGCTTACAGGGAAGTACCCAGCAGGGGTCAAATAGCAGATAGGTAGTATTTTTTTAGCAAGTGTTAAAGTAGTTTAAATGCAGCAGTTTACCTAAAGCAGTAAGAAGGTACAAGAAGAAGAACTATGCTCCACTCCGGAAAGATTCCCACTTTTTTTTCCCTCTTGATGACTTTAACATCCCTGTTAATGTTAACAGTCCAGCTATATCTCAACTTATCAACTTCTCAACTTAACCTCTTCTTTTGACCTAACATAATAGACACTCACTTCCACTCATTCCCATCGTAACACCTTTGACCTTGTATTCTCCCATGTCTGCAACCTCACCAATACACCCTTTCCTCTCTCTGATCAGAACCTCATCAGTTTCACAAGGTGGTCCTTGTTAACTTCCTATCCCTCCAAGCATAAAATGATTACCTGTAAAAATCGTCGCCATTTAACCCCTAATTTCTCTATTCTGGTACTGAACACCTATGTGGCAAAATCTTACCTCTGTCCTGTCCTAACCTGGCTACCTCTTTCTACAACAGTTCACCCCCATCCTCACTGGCTCCTCTAGCTACATCCAGAATCAAGCTCCAACCGTCACCACATTGGCAAACTGACAACACCAGAAAACTCTCAGAGTCTGAGAGACATGCTAAAGCTGTGCTCTTGCGCAACTGTGGCATAAAACAAAATCCCTGCAAGACTTTACTCTATACAAATCTGCCCTCCTAAAATACAATTCTAGACATTTTTTCAGCCTTTACTGATACTGTATACCACCAGCTCCTTTTCAATGAACTCCACTACCTTGGCATCCAAGATTCTGCACCTGGTTCTCCTCCTTTTTATCAGAGCACTTCTTCAGTGTTACCTAAAACTCTGCCTCATCCTCTCCAATTCCTCTTTATGAGAGATTCTTCAAGACTCTGATCTTGAACCACTTCTCTTCTCTATCCACACCTCCTCTCTTGACAACCTCCCACTGCTTACAATACATCTCTATGTCGATGACACCCAAATCTATATCTCTATTCCTTCAGTCTCCTCTGCCTTACTAACTTACTAACTGATGAATCAACATGAATGTCACAACAATTCCTCAAACTGCATTTTTCAAAAACCAAGCTTTTAATATTTCCCCCTGCCCTCCTCCCTGACTTTTCTATAAAGATCAATAATACAACTATCAGTTGCCTCCTTCCAGGGTACTAGGTATAATCCTAGGCTCTGACCTCTCCTTTCAGCCCCAGATCCAATCGCTGGCAAAAGCCAGTAGACCTCACCTCTGTAATATCGGTAAAATGTGAACCTTTTTCAACTAATGAAACTACCAAGCTCCTCATTTACTCCCTTGTTATTTCTCACCTTGACTATTACAACTCCCTTCTCCTAGGCCTACCTCTATGCAGACTATTCCCTCTTCACTCTATCATGAATGCTACAGCCAGACTCATCCACTCAACTGCTCAGTGTCTTCAACCCCTTTCTGTCAATTCCCGCCTGTCCATGCCCTCCTCCCTGACATTTCTCTAAAGATCAATAATACAACTATCAGTTCCTCCTCTCTTGCCAGGGTACTAGGTGTAACCCTAGACTCTGACCTGTTTTTTTTAGCCCTGAATCTAATCACTGTCAAAAGCCAGTAGACTTCTCCTTGGTAATATCTTAAAAATGTGCCCCTTATTCAACTAATGAAACTACCAAACTCCTCATGTATTCCCTTGTTATCTCTCGCTTAACTATTGCAACTCTCTTCTCCTAGTCCTACCACTATGCAGACTATCGCCTCTTCAATCTATCATGAATGCTGTAGGCAGACTCATCCTCTGAACTGCTCAGTGTCTTCAATCCCTCTCTGTCAATCCCTCACACAAACCATCCTCTCTGCTCCTCCCAAGGCCTCCTGCTCTCTAGCTCTTTGCCACATTTAGATAATCCCCAAAAACTCATCTCTCAGGGAAGCCTATCCCGCCTCCAACAGCTGAACTTATAATTCAGTTCTTAATTACCTTTTGTACCACTTGCCTCTTAGATTGTAAGCTTGTTTGAGCAGGGCCCTCTTAACCCTTTTATTTTATTGTACAGGAACTATTGTAAACTGCTGTGCAAACTCTTGGAGCTATATAAATTCTGGATTATAATAATAATAAAATAATGATAATAATAATAATATGTGCTATCTCTATTGCTGTGTGGTAAGCTGCTAGTGGTACTGTCAGATGCATTCCAGCCATAGTATTCTGTCTTCCTTCCTCAACAGCAACACTCATACTATCTGTATGCTCCTGTTTATGGCCAAAATGGGCCACATGAAATTGTGAGATATTGAGATGGTGTTTGAAACTTACACCTATGTCTGTTGTCTGTGACCAGCTTAATGTTTCTGTTATCAAGTTATTTTACTATTGTCTTGTATGACATTATATATATATATATATATATATATATATATATATATATATATATATATATAATCAGAAAGTTTAACAAAGAATCAGCAGAATATTTTGGTTAATTTACAGCCAGTTTTGCCCTATTTTTTTTACTTGAACTGTGCATTACTTATTAATGTGTAGCAGAATTTGCCTTGCCTGCTAATGCAATGCTGTAGGCAATGTTCATATCTTATATGATATCTCACATTACCTAAAACGTCACTCTACTCCCAAGCAATATTTATAATAAACCAAATTTCCAATAATTCCACTTTACAATGCAGTGCACAACCAACAAAGCAGATAATATACATTATGTTTATAGGCAATTAATTATCAGAACTAAACTAAGGTGTGGCAGTGGTATATTTTGACATTTATAAAAGATTTGACTTGATTTCCTCAAAATGACTAATATGTCAATTAACTTCAATACCAGCACTTTCACCCTCTTCCTGCCCATTTTTTTTCACACAAATAGAGGTTTATTTTGGTGGTAATTAATCACCACTGGGTTTTTTATTTTTTGCTAAACAAATTAAAAAAAAGACTGAACATTTTGATAAAAGTTCTTTATTATACATTTTTGCAAATAAGTCATTTTTCTTCTTCACTGATGTGCACTGATGAGGCTGCACTGATGGACACTGATAGGGCTGCATTGATGGGCACTGATGAGGTTGAACTGATGGGCACTGATGAGCCTGCACTCATGAGGTGGCACTACTGAGGCAGAACTGATGGGCACTGAGGGCCACTGACGAGGTGACACTGATGGGCACTGATGAAGAGGCACCGATGGCCCCTGGTTTTAACTACATGAATAAAAGCTGACCATTTTAAGCACCTCTGCCAGTGCTAATTATTTTGTCTTAACCCTCCGGCTGCCACTTTTATAGGACACCTTAGTCAATTAAAGGAAGTTGAAAAATAACAGACTTGCTGGCAAGATAATACGTAATATAATTATATCAGGGGGCTATTTTCCATAGTTACAATTTAACCTGCAAACTGACTTGGATGGATTGATTCATTGAGCAACAACATGGCAAATTAGGTTTATTTTGGATGGTATGCAAAGTTATGTGCCTGGGGATAAAAACATGCATGCTAGTAAACTATAGGGATTTAATGTAATGAATGAAGAAAGATCTGAGTGTTCTGGTAAATCATAAGTGTAATAATAGCATGCAATGCCACTCTGTCCCTACAATGATACTTTCATATATTAGTTAAAGCATAGACTCAAGATAAATAATCATAAGGGCTTTTAGTAATAGTTTTGGGGCTTGTATTGATGGTTTTAGTTTGAAACACGTCTGAGATAATTCAGACTTCATTGACAGGGGCATTTGACTTACAGTTGACTTACTTCTCACTTGCATTTTACACGCAACACATGAAATGTTCATTTGACAAAGCTCATTATAGAGAAGAATTGCTGCCTGTCAATTTCTTAAACCACTATTGTAGAATTTATAATAATCACATAAATGCCCAGGGTACATTTCAGGTTCCAAAATGTTAGCAGAATTGTTTACAATTTGTCCTTTTTTGTAAAAAAAATGTTGTATTAAATAAAGATTATATAAAAAAAATCCTTTTTTACACCAAAGAACAGAGCATATTTTTTCCTTACAACTTTGGCTGGTTTAATTTTGGTATACAAAAAAAAGTTAATATAAAAAGTCTTACATTAATTAATGTCAGCTGAGTTCCTGGGCAAACTCTATTCACAGATAACACCAGTCTAATAATTTGCTTTCTTCCTGATCATTAAATAGATATCATCTATTCTAATTGTTGAACTGCCATTTCTTATCACTTAATTTACTTGTTTACATTAATTTCTGTAAAACCGTAAGAGAACATTTCTTACTGTCCTTTAAATAACACTGAACATTTGAACCAACTCATAGGTGAATTAAGAAAGTAAATGGCAGGCAAATGTTAAACTATGAAAATGTTTTTTTTCCCAAGAATGCATATTACTCTACGTACATGAATGGCATATACAATGGGTGATTCTTACATTCTTTATTTCTTTTTTATTTAAAGTATTACATTTTTATTATTTATGAAATATGGACATTTATTGAATCTACCATACAATCTTTGAAAGATATATATGTCTGGTTTTGTTCTTCTGTCCTTAAAACAAAGTGATATCTAATTTTGGGAAAGTCTAAAGATAATTTTACATATTATGCGTGAATTATTTATGGAATGATCTGTGTTCAGATAAGGGCATTGATTGGCTGGCTTTGCCTGCACATTCCTCTTTGACAGACAGCATGTGACCCATTACTATGACTGAGGGAAGTACTGTATATAGAAAGGAATAATAAAAAATATATTTTAAATCAGCTGTGCAATAAATATAAAAATGAATATAACATCAGTATAATGTTTTAGATTGTGTTGAATTTTAAAGATATAAACATAAATTTTATGGTATGTTTAACCACTTAAGGACCGCCGTATTGCCAATGTACGTCATTACAATGGCACCGGCAAGCACAAGCACGTACATGTACGTGCCTGCCTTCCAGCGGGTGGGGGGTCCGATCGGACCCCCTCCTGCTGGATATGGCGGTCCGGTTCGCTTCAGGAGCAATCCGAGATGAGGGGATGGCCGTTGGTTTCTGGCCATCCCCTCTCGATCGCTCCTGGCGAATGAGAAGCTTCCTCCCACTGTGTATTGTATATACAGGCAGGGAGGAAGTGATGTCATTCTCCTTGGGGCGGTCTTTTTGACCGGACTATGAAGAGAAGACAAAGTAAGTGTGCACCAACACTACACTGACATGTAGGCACACACAGGCACACAAACCCCCCCCGATCGCCCCCCGATCCCCCCCGCCCCCTCCCCCCCAGTCACAGTGTCACTGATTGCAGTGAACATTTATTTACTGATCACTGCATTCAGTGTCAGTTGTAACAGTAAAAACTGTCAGGGCAGTTAGTGTTAGGTCCAGGGTAGCCCCCTACCACCCCCCAATAAAGGTTTAACCCCCTGATTGCCCCTAGAGTTAACCCTTTCACCCCCTTTTGCCAGTGTCACTAAGCGATCATTTTTCTGATCACTGCATTAGTGTCGCTAGGTAGCTAGTTATTTTTTTAGGTTCACCGCCAGGTTTTTATAGCGCTAGGTACCCCGATATACTACCCAATAATGGTTTTAACCTCCTGATTGCCCCTAGTTAACCCTTTCACCCCCTTTTGCCAGTGTCACTAAGCAATCGTTTTTCTGATCGCTGCATTAGTGTCGCTAGTGACGCTAGGTAGCTAGTTTTTTTTTAGGTTCACCGCCAGGTTTTTATAGCGCTAGGTACCCCGATATACTACCCAATAATGGTTTTAACCCCCTGATTGCCCCTAGTTAACCCTTTCACCCCCTTTTGCCAGTGTCACTAAGCGATCGTTTTTCTGATCGCTGCATTAGTGTCACTAGTGCCGCTAGGTAGCTAGTTATTTTTTTAGTTTCACCGCCAGGTTTTTATAGCGCTAGGTACCCCGATATACTACCCAATAATGGTTTTAACCCCCTGATTGCCCCTAGTTAACCCTTTCACCCCCTTTTGCCAGTGTCACTAAGCGATCATTTTTCTGATCGCTGCATTAGTGTCACTAGTGTCATTAGGTAGCTAGTTATTTTTTTAGGTTCACCACCAGGTTTTTATAGCGTTAGGTACCCCCATATACTACCCAGTAATGGTTTTAACCCCCTGATTGCCCCTAGTTAACCCTTTCACCAGTGATCACAGTATAAGTGTCACTGGTGACGCTGGTTAGCCAGTTAGTTATTTAGGTTGCCCGTCAGGTTTTTATATAGCGCCAGGGACCCCCATATACTACCTAATAAAAATTTGAACTCCCTGATTGCTCCTAGTTAACCCTTTCACCAGTGATCACTGTATAAGTGTTACGGGTGACTCTGGTTAGTTTGCTTTTTATAGCATCAGGGCACCCACCATTTATTACCCAATAAAGGTTTAACCCCCTGATCAACCGGTGGGTGATATCAATTAGGTTTTAGGGTCAGGGTCTGCGTCGCCCCAGGCAGCGATAGGTTAGTGCCAGTACCGCTAACATCCACACACAAAGCATAAACCTCCCGTAGTGGTATAGAATCTGAACAGATCAATATCTGATTTGATCAGATCTATACTAGCATCCCCAGCAGTTTAGGGTTCCAAAAAAACGCATTGTTAGCGGGATCAGCCCAGATACCTGCTAGCACCTGCGTTTTGCCCCTCTGCCCAGCCCACCCAAGTGCAGTATCGATCGATCACTGTTACTTACAAAACACTAAACACATAACTGAGGTGATCGCAGAGTCAGGCCTGATCCCTGCGATCGCTAACAGTTTTTTTGGTAGCATTTTATATTTAAATCCGGAAGGCAGTGCTTGGTTTTCGGGGTCCCGTACGTGGCTAGGCTCCCAAAAAGTCCCCCACATGTGGTATCCCCGCACTCGGGAGAAGCAGCAGAATTTATTTTGGGGTGTAATTTGACTTATGCCCATAGCATGTGTGAGCAATATATAATTTAGGGACAACTTTGTGCAAAAAAAAAAAAAAAATTGTAAAATTCCTGCAACTTGTGGCAAAATATAAAATATTTCATGGACTCAATATGCCTCTCAGTAAATAGCTTGGGGTATCTACTTTCCAAAATGGGGTCATTTGGGGGGGGGTTTGTGTTATTTTGGCATTTTATGGCCTTCGAAACTGTGATAGGTAGTGAGGAGTGAAATCAAAAATTTGCACCCTTAGAAACCCTGAAGGCAGTGATTGGTTTTCGGGGTGCCGTACGCAGCTAGACTCCCAAAAAGTCCACATATGTGGTATCCTCGTATTTAGGAGAAGCAGCAGAATATATTTTGGGGTGCAATTCCACATATAACTATGGCATGTGTGAGCAATATATCATTTAGTGACAACTTTTTGTAAACTTTTTTTTTTTTTGTCATTATTCAATCACTTGGGACAAAAAAAAAATATTCAATGGGCTCAACATGCCTCTCCACAACTTCCTTGGGGTGTCTACTTTCCAAAATGGGGTCATTTGGGGGGGTTTTGTGTTATTTTGGCATTTTATGGCCTTCGAAACTGTGATAGGTAGTGAGGAGTGAAATCAAAAATGTGCACCCTTAGAAATCCTGAAGGCAGTGATTGGTTTTCTGGATACCGTACGGGGCTAGACTCCCAAAACATCCCACATACGTGGTATCCCCGTACTCAGGAGAAGCAGCAGAATATATTTTGGGGTGCAATTCCACATATAACTATGGCATGTGTGAGCAATATATCATTTAGTGACAACTTTTTGTAAACTTTTTTTTTTTGTGTCATTATTCAATCACTTGGGACAAAAAAAATATATTCAATGGGCTCAACATGCCTCTCCACAACTTCCTTGGGGTGTCTACTTTCCAAAATGGGGTCATTTGGGGGGGTTTGTACTGCCCTGCCATTTTAGCACCTCAAGAAATGAGATAGGCAGTCGTAAATTAAAAGCTGTGTAAATTCCAGAAAATGTACTCTAGTTTGTAGACGCTATAACTTTTGCGCAAACCAATAAATATACGCTTATTGACATTTTTTTTTACTAAAGACATGTGGCTGAATAAATTTTGCCCTAAATGTTTGACTAAAATTGAGTTTATTCGATTTTTCTTATAACAAAAAGTAGAAAATATAATTTTTTCTCAAAATTTTCGGTCTTTTTCCATTTATATTGCAAAAAATAAAAATCGCAGAGGCAATCAAATACCATCAAAAGAAAGCTCTATTTGTGGGAAGAAAAGGATGCAAATTTCGTTTGGGTACAACTTTGCATGACCGCGCAATTACCAGTTAAAGCAGTGCAGTGCGAAATTGTAAAAAGACCTCTGGTCCTTAGGCTGTTTATTGGTCCGGGGCTGAAGTGGTTAACCACTTGCTTACTGGGCACTTAAACACCCTTCCTGCCCAGACCAATTTTCAGCTTTCAGGGCTCTCACACTTTGAATGACAATTACTCAGTCATGCAACACTGTACTCAAATTAATTTTTTGTCCTTTTTTTTCCCACAAATAGAGCTTTCTTTTGGTGGTATTTGATCACCTCTGGGGTTTTTATTTTTTGCGCTATAAATGAAAAAAGACCGAAAATTTTGAAAAAAAAATGCATATTTCTTTGTTTCTGTGACAGAATTATGCAAATTATTAATTTTTCTTCATAAATTTTGGCCACAATTTATACTGCTACATATCTTTGGTAAAAATAACCCAAATTAGTGGATATTATTTGGTCTTTGTGAAAGTTTGATCACATCTGATGTACTGGTGGCCTATCTCGCTTCTTGTGACCCGAACAAGTCAGGAAAGTACAAATACCCCCCAAATGACCCCTTTTTGGAAAGTAGACATTCCAAGGTATTTAGTAAGAGGCATGGTGAGCTTTTTGATGTTGTCATTTTTTTCCCACAATTCTTTGCAAAATTAAGATTTTTCATTTTTTTTATTTTTCTCCACAAAATTGTCATTGTAATAGGTTATTTCTCTCACATGGCATGTGTATTCCACAAATGACACCCCCAAAAAATTCTGCTACTCCTCCTGAGTATTACAATACCACATGTGTGGGACTTTTTCACAGCCTGGCCACATAGAGAGGCCCAACATGCAGGGAGCGCCAACATGTGTTCTAGGAACATAAATTACACATCTAACTTGTTGACTACTTATTACACTCTTGAAGCACCAGGACAATGACACGTGACACTGATGACAGATGGCACTTATACGTGGCAATGATGACACTTATACGTGGCACTGATGACACGTGACACTGATGACAGATGGCACTAATATGTAGCACTGATGACAGATGGCACTAATATGTGGCACTAATACGTGCCACCGATGACAGATGGCACTAATACGTGGCACCGATGACGCGTGACACTGATGGCAGATGGCACTGATAAGTGGCATTGATGACACGTGACACTGACAACAGATGGCACGTGACACTGACAGGTGGCACTGATGACAAATGGCACTGATACGTGGCACTGATGACAGATGGCACTAATACGTGGCACTGATGACAGATGGCACTATGTGGCACTGATGACACGTGGCACTGATGACAGATGGCACTTATACGTGGCACTGATGACAGATGGCACTGGGGACAAATGGCACTGACAACAGGTGGCACTGGGGACAGATAGCACTAACAGGTGGCACTGGGGGCAGGTGGCACTGGGGGCAGGTAGCACTGGGGTGGATGGCACTGGGGCAGGATGGCACTGGGGCAGGATAGCGCTGGGGCAGGATAGCGCTGGGGCAGGATAGCATTGGGGTAGGATTGCACTGGGGAGGATGGCACTGGGGGAGGATGGCACTGGGGGAGGATGGCACTGGGGGAGGATGGCACTTTTTTACACTTTTTTTTTAACTTTTTTTTTTACACTGACGGCCGCTGCAGCCGTTCATCTCTCCCCTTTCACACTCTGTCTGTGTGAGGAGGGAGAGCGGCGCTGAGAGATGATCTCATATGTTTACATATGAGATCATCTCCCATTGGACATGCCAATCGCGCTGTAAACGGCCGCTGTGATTGGCCATTTACAGCGATCTGTGTTTGCCTGTCCCCGGGGGACACGGCAAACACAGAACTTCCCCGATGCGCGCCCGCGGCGGCGCGCATTGCGGAAGTAAACATTAGGACGTCCAGGGACGGCCACCCGGACGAAAGCGCCTGCTCTACGGCCGTCATTCGGCTGTAGGGCGGGCGCGAGGTGGTTAATAAAGATATATACTTTTCAAGAATACTGGCAATACATGATGTGGTTAGCTCAATGCACACATATCTAAAGTGTCAAGACTGCTGCATGTAAAATGGAGTTCAACACTTCAGTACTTATATGTTATTTTTTGACTAACCTTCTTTTGACTGGTGTTCATTATTACTACTATCATACAGAATTTATGAAAAAGGCAAAACACTGCGCTACTTAAATCAAACTAGCAGCTAACACTCAAACATACAAAGTTGTAATAAATGTGAAAAAATAAAAATGTAGCGCTAAAAAAATAAACTCAAAAACCTAAAGGAAAATTTTAAGTGAATATAAGTGACCTATACTCAAAAAAAGGAAAACTTTGCACTGATTATAAAACAGGTACAACAATATGTGCAGAGTGTAATCCCTGGTGCTATATAGATACGACAGTGCATAAACAATGTAGTAACAGTGGGGTCACATGACGTGAATCCTGAAAGGTAAACTATTAACAGTTCATCAATCTGTACAAAATTTGTCCACTTTTATGGAGAGAGAGTGACCAATCTTCTCATATAGACCTTGAATCAAGGTAACAAGGAGACACACCACGACAATCTATTAGTCTGTAGATATACCTGTAGATGCAGCAATCTGAAGGTGTAAGATGGATACGCTTACCAAAACAGTTGGACCCACATGCCGTACGACAATGGGTCTAAAATGCTTGTAATCCCAAAGGATTGTACTCCAGCCTCTGGAGGGAAGGGTCACGATCCCAAATGAAGACAGATGGGCCGAATAATTACCAACCAGTGATTCCCATGCTCGAGGGTGACGGTACCTCAGGAAACCAATGTATCCCACCTCCAATTCAAGGGTTCATACAGGTAGCATATAACAGGAAAAAAAAAAGAAAGGGCTCCGGGTGGTGTAGGTAAAAAAAAAAAAACAATTGATTTTAATAAAAAATATGTATTATCCAAATATAAAAAGTGATCACAAAAGAACAAATAGACTAAGAAAAAAGCAATATGGGGTGTAAGTAATGCTGCCCGATGCGTTTCGACACAAGCGGTCATCAGCAGGGGCTTACTCTGTCCCCCCACATTGCTACTATATAAATACTTTACTCTGAACCTGATCCACCCAAAAATGGGCGGAACAGGAAATTGGAATTAATTAAAGGTTGATATAAAACATGTGCATGGAACCACTCATTTATAAACTTATTTCTGTCAAAATTAATGCACATCCACATCCACAAATGAATCACCACCACACACAATCAACCACCCAGTTAGAACACAGACAGAAATCACAACGTACAAAGCATGACATAAAGTATTCAACCTGAGCAGCATGGATATTTCCACTTATAACTTTTATCCGCTGTGTCCCCAACTAGAGAATGAATAAATTTAAAGATACACTTCCGGGGTGACCAGACTAAGTATCATAATGATCCACAATGCCGGAGACCATATGAGCATATAAACACATATGTAAACCTATGGTATATAAAGGTATGTAAACTTAAGACCACTTCCTGGACTTGGAGATCAATGTAGTTAACAACAGTTTCGAACTCAGGACGTTTTTTAAGTCTACTGACAGAAATGGATACATCCCAAATGACGGTTGTCACCATCAACAGTGGCTGAATTTGGTCCCACGGGGCCAATTCTTAAGGTTACGTCGCAACTGTACGAACATCAGCGATTTTTTTCGACAGTCCGGGATTCTAAAATTGAGTTTTTTAGAGAAGGGATACAAACCGTTGGATTTGGATGCAGACATTCTATCTGCTTCTAAAGTTAATAGGGCCTCATTGTTAGAGACTAAACCTAAAGCCATACAAAACGATAAATGTAGATGGTCATTTTTTATCCACCTTCTCTACCCAACATAGAGAAATTAAAAGAATTTTCAACTGTCATTGGAAAGTTGTCCATAGTGACAGTATCCTAGGGAACTCTATTCCCGAACGAGCAGGGGTCATTTTCAGGGGAGGGCAATCCATACAGGGGAATATTCCTCCCAATACAATAGACCCTCCGAAACCTATTTCCTTCTTCCCCGAAAGTGAGGGCTTCTTCCCATGCGGGAAATGCAACGTATGTATGCATAACGCATTGGGAAGAAGAAAAATTGAAACTTTCACATCCACTGTTACTCATAAAACTTATTCTATTAAACGATTTGCTATGTGTGTAACCAAGTTTATAGTTTACCTTATCACTTGTCCTTGTAAAAGACAGTATGTAGGCCGCACTATTCAAAATTTTTCCTTTAGGGTTAATGAGCATCTAGCCAAAATGAAAAAAGGCTGTGATAAACACACTGTCCCGAGACATTATCTAGAATGTCATGGGAGAGACCCAACCGGTGCTCAATTTCAAATTATAGATCGATTTATTCCCAGTTGGAGGGGGGATTCTTGCGTATGGGGCGTATCGTGCCTTGAGACATTCTGGATTCATGAACTTAGGAGCTATGTGCCCCACGGCATGAATATTGACTGGGATATAAATTGTTTTATAAATCAGGCTTGATTCATGAGCCTTTATTTCCTTTTAGAATGTATTCGTTGTTCATTGATGGGGGTATTTGGTCTTGTTTGACTTCATTTATTATGTCAGGGGACGCCATAGTACTAGGGGACATGTTATTATCTTTATGAATAATTACCTTTTTTGAAAGGAGGTACAGTTTTTTATGATATAATTTAAATTTATATTATATATAAAAGAAATATTTTTTTCCCCTGTGTTGTTCTTTATTTACAATACTAGGATTTTCTTAATTTCATTTCTATTATTTTTTATTTCATTTTCTACATTTTTTAATGTGCGTCCATATGGATGCTGTGTTGTCACAGAGCATCCTTGTGAAATATTTTTATAGAACGGGGACATCTCAGCGTGGGTTAGCTGTGGCCACACCCACTCCCATTAACCTCTCTCTCCTAGTTTTCCTATGAGGTGTTGCGCTGTGGGTATGGGCATGGCGCGCTCCTCACGGTGCACGTGAGGCATGCGGCGCCACATGTGGAGCCGTGCGCTGAGTCACATGACATCTGTGACGTCGAGGCAATGGAGGTGGGGTTTGTCCTGGTCGCATAATGCGCCTGACGAACCCTCCTCCCCCCTATTCTAGTTGTTGCCTCTGTTGTCTATCAGTCCTCCTTATATGGGGGGCGGTTCCCCATGGAGCAGAGTGAGATGGACCTGCGCAGCTCTTTTGTGAGCCGGCGCATGCACTGGAGAACGATTGGCTCTGTAGCCTCTGGGAGCTCTAAGCGCATTGTATGAACCATGGAGTCCCATCGCCATGGTTACAGAGAACACGCGCTCCTTCCCCCCCTTTGGTCACGTGGCCCTCCGATCTGTAGCGGTCATGTGACCGCTGTGGGAGTAGAGAGCTTCGGATCCACAATACACTCTATACCAGTCTCTCTTTTTTGTTTTTACCATAGTGCTTAGTTTTTGGGAATACCATTCCATATATATTTATACAATCTTTACTGTCATAAGTTTACATACCTTTATATACCATAGGTTTACATATGTGTTTATATGCTCATATGGTCTCCGGCATTGTGGCTCATTATGATACTTAGTCTGGTCACCCCGGAAGTGTATCTTTAAATTTATTCATTCTCTAGTTGGGGACACAGCGGATAAAAGTTATAAGTGGAAATATGCTGCTCAGGTTGAATACTTTATGCCATGTTTTGTACGTTGTGATTTCTGTCTGTGCTCTGACTGGGTGGTTGATTGTGAGTGGTGGTGATTCATTTGTGGATGTGCATTAATTTTGACAGAAATAAGTTTATAAATGAGTGGTTCCATGCACATGTTTTATATCAACCTTTAATTAACTCCAATTTTCTGTTCCGCCCATTTTTGGGTGGATCAGGTTCAGAGTAAAGTATTTATATAGTAACAATGTGGGGGGACAGAGTAAGCCCCTGTTGATGACCGCTTGTGTCGAAACGCATCGGGCAGCATTACTTGCACCCCATATTGCTTTTTTCTTAGTCTATTTGTTCTTTTGTGATCACTTTTTATATTTGTATAATACGCATTTTTTATTAAAACCAACCGTTTTTTTTTTACCTACACCATCCGGAGCGCTTTCTTTTTCTTTTTCCTGTTATATGCTACCTGTATGAACCCTTGAATTGGAGGTGGGATATATTGGTTTCCTGAGGTGCCGTCACCCTCGAGCATGGGAATCACTGGTTGGTAATTATCCGGCCCATCTGTCTTCATTTGGGATCGTGGACGCTCCTAAGAGGATTCCATACCGTGACCCTTCCCTCCAGAGGCTGGAGTACAATCCTTTGGGATTACAAGCTTTTTAAACCCATTGTCATACGGCATGCAGGTCCAACTGTTTTGGTAAGCCTATCCATCTTATACCTTCAGATTGTTGCATCTACAGATATATCTACAGACTAATAGATTGTCGTGGTGTGTCTCCTTGTTACCTTGATTCAAGGTCTATATGAGAAGATTGGTCACTCTCTTTCCATACAAGTGGACTTTTGTACAGATTGATGAACTGTTAATAGTTTACCTTTCAGGATTCACGTCATGTGACCCCACTGTTACTACATTGTTTATGCACTGTCGTATCTATATAGCACCAGGGATTATACTCTGCACATATTGTTGTTTGTACCTGTTTTATAATCAGTGCAAAGTTTTCCTTTTTTTGAGTATAGGTCACTTATATTCACTTAAAATTTTCCTTTAGGTTTTTGAGTTTATTTTTTTAGCGCTACATTTTTATTTTTTCACATTCATACAGAATTTATATAGCGCCAACAGTTTGTGCAGTGTTTTACAACGTTAAGGCAAACAGTATAGTTACAATACAATAATAATTGTATAAGAGTGCCCTGCTCGTTACAATCTAAGAGGGGGGGGGGGGTCAAGTGATACAAAAAATAATAACTGTGGGGGGTAAGCTGATGGAGAAAATTAAAGTACAGTTTATAGGTGGAGGCAGGATAGGCTTTCCTGAAGAGAAAAGTTTTCAGGGTTCATCTAAAAGTGGATAGGGTTAGAGATAGTCAGACAGATTGGGGTTGGGAATTTCAAAGGATGGGAGAGGCTCGGAAGAAGTCCTGGAGGTGAGTATGGGAGGAGGTGATGAGGGAGCTAGAGATGCAGAGTTGTGGATGGCTTTTTAAGTTATTGTTTGTACTTTAAATGTAATTCGTTGGGTGAGTGGAAGCCAATGGAGGCATTGGCAGAGAGGGGTAGCAGACACTGAGCGGTTTATAAGGTGGGTGAGTCTGACAGCAGCATTCATGATGGTATGAGGGGGGATAGCCTATTTAAAGGTAAACCAATGTGGAGGGAGTTGCAGTAGCCGAGGCGAGAGATAAACAGGGAGTGAATTAGGAGCTTTGTGGTTTCATTGGTTAGGAAGGGACGTATTTTAAAAAATGTTAAAAATGTTGCTGAGGCTGAGGCAGCAAGCTTTGGAAAGTGATTGAATTTGGGGCTGAAGAGAAAGTTCAGAGTCCAGGATAACACCTAGCATGGGGGGATGGGTGGATGGTTGTGCCATTGCTCTTGACAGAGAAGTCAGGGGAAGAGGCATCTGGGGAAGGAAATATTATGAGCTTGGTTTTGGATCCCTAAAATCAAGATTTCCTTAAGCCCACTCCAAGAATACTGACTGAGAGATAAAACAAGTCATTAGCATTTATCACTAGGTACAACAAAAACCATACAGATATCTGCAGTATACTGAGCAAACATTGGCATATATTTCTGGGGGATCCATTAAAAAAAAAAACTTCCCCCAAGACCCAGGCTCATCTTTCATAGAGCCAGGACTCTCAAGAACCTGATAGCCCAGAGCCGTGTTCAACAAGGGACCTCTGGTCACCAAAACAAAAACACCAGGATGCTACAATTGAAACCATACTAAATGTCTCTGTTGCAAGACAATCTCAGCCAAAACTCTTTCAGTAACGTTCAACAGCAATGGAATGTCATGGCCTATCAAAGTCCAGGTGGACTGCTCTAAATTACAATATGTAGGTAGAACAATACAAACTTTTAGGAACAGGCTCAACAAACACTGCCACAATATCAAGATTGGATTTAAAGACCACAGTCTAGCTCGCCATTTTGCAAGTATGCACAATAGAGACGTTGATCTATGTACAGCTACCATCATCGAACAAGTACCTCTGTCCATTCACTACAACAGACTTATGAAACTATGCCAAAGTTTGTGTATGTATTTTCCAACTCAATACTCTTACACCTGATAAATTAAATGAAAGCATAGAAACTCTATGTGACTTTTCCCTCCCTAAAGTTCTCCTGGCACAGCATATTTTCTGCTCACATGTATTGATTTAAATTCATTTTTTTTCGTGCCCCGACCTCAACCTTTTTACTTTTCTAGTCCCAGTATCTCAAACCTACAATTCCCTTTCCAAAGTAATATATTCATATCTTAGTCCCTGCTCACATGCACATATTTACCACATACATACATATACATGTTTCTCTTTTTGCTCAGCCCCCAACCCTCTGATTTTTTTTTTCTCCCAATGAGTTCTTCCTTATACTCATCGCCTTCCTCCCTGCAGTGATGCTGCACAGCATAGTTCTTGTTTACATGCACTAATTCAAAACCCCCTTTTTTTTGCCTTTTTGCCCCGCCTCCCAACCCTCTGACTTTTCCAGTACCAGCATGGTCATCTTCATACTTGTTTATATGCATGCATCTAATTTTATTTATTTATTTTCCTGATCCATTTATTTCTCTTTTTTTCTTATTTTTCACTGACCATTCAAGCCCCATTATGTTTTTTCCCACATTATCATTTCCCTTTCTATAGTGTTTCTGACATAGCCTAGTCCCTGTTCATTTGCTTTGGCTTCCCAGACACTGCCCCTTCCTGTACAATGGAGAACGTAAGCCTGACACACACACGTCAGGTGCCTTTCCAATCAAAGTGCCTGCATCATCCTGGTGAGTCAGATTTGAATCTTCTTGATTGTATCTCATTAATCGAATGTGCGAACCAGCACACAAGGAAGCGTAAATAGCAACAATAAATACCCGCATATATAAACTGCAACTGTTGCTAGGGTAACTGTGGTTTTCTCATTAATAATAGAGCATGCCCAATACAATTGGTTAATTTCATCTCATTGGATGTGTCTTGTTAGGCAATTAGTAGGTGTTCTCAGTTAATGAACCCTTTTGATGCTAATCTCATTCCTATCACTTCAAATATATCTATGAAATGTGTTTGTTTTTTTTACCCACATCTTTCATTACATTACAAAGAATAGAGAAGTGTTTCTAAACCCAATAAATTCATTTTTCTGATCTTGATCTTTAAAGGTGACCATACACTGCAATCAGTTAGATCTTAAATGAATTAGATTTAGTGCAGAGATTGATTTCCAATCATTTTAATTAAATGTTCAAGTGCATCTTCCTATTACCTATTTTTCCTAAATACTGAGTTGTACAGAGATTGGTCAATCACATTGCATAGTGCATGACCATCTTAAGTGCCAAATTTGGAATGTAGATGGGCCATGACCCCCTTGTATTTTCCAAACAATTTTTCTTGGGCATTAAACAAGGCGCATGAAAAAACACCTTTTTTCAAGACATGCTAAAGTGATCAGGAATCTTCAAGCTAAGGCTCTCCACCTGTTGTGAAACTACACATCCCACGAGGCATTGTAAAGCTGTGATATTTCCAGACATGTTTCCAGAGGCATGATGGGTAGTTCCTGAACAACTGGAGGGCCATAGTTTGAAGACCCCTGTCCTAGACCATTATTATGCCTCCAGAATTGGGAGTGTGCCATCTACCCAACTTCTCTCTGCTGGTGGGCACAAGAACCTACATCTATAGCTATATATGTATTTAGATATATATATAAGCAGGAAGCAATATACATTGGCCCAGGAGTGAATCTGTGCACAGGAAGTAGGTGTGTGTTTTGAGGTCAAGTCATTTTTAGACATACACACATGACACACACAAACACCACCCTATGTAAAAATAAATAAGAATTATCTTTATTTGCAAATAAGGATTATATTTTCCTCAGATAACAGTGAGCGATGGTGGTGGCAAGAAATTAGCAGCAGTAAAAGCAACTTCCTTTAGGGAAGTGATGTCATTCCTGTGTGCTGGCCACCGCTTCCGGTAACCAGATATGGGCCACAGGTACATACCTCCATGCACACAGCAGTTCCACATACACAGCGGTCACGCATCTAGATGCATTTGGCGCATCTAGCTGCACAAACCCTATTATTATGGAAATTAATAGTAAGGCAGATGCAGATTTCCAGGGCTGGACTAACAAATGTTTATAGTGAAAGGCAACTGGTGTTTCCTATTAAACAAGGTCTAAATGGGCCATTGACATGCATCACAGTTGAACTGTCAAATCCACTTTGCACTACAAGTGCCCTTGGAAACGCAGTTGCTGGAGATCCGAGGGGGACATGCAAGGAAAATACAAAAACAGCATCTTTGCTTCTACAGGATTGGATGATAAAATCACCAGTGCTTCCCCTGAGATTTACAGTGAGTACACTTGTATTGCAGAGTGGATTTGCCTTTAATAAACCCCAAAATACCTAATAATTTAGGGCATACACAACAAATTGCTAGAATGCAATTTGCCTAATGGGGCTAGTTAGATTGACCTACATGTTTCCAAGGAAAGATATTAGTAGGGTTTTACCCTCACTTCCTGTTTGGCTATGTGACAGGAAGTGAAGCCAATTTCCAGAAAAGGGACACAAAGCCCAACCTAAAAAACACAAGCAGGGGTTCCCTCAAATGCCCACAATTAAAATAGGTTTGTCTTGAGCTAGATTTTAGCTCACGAAAAATCATAAGCCGCGCTAAACAAATACAAACAACTACTTGTGCAGTAATAATAGAATGAATATTATACAGGGTATAGCAACTCTATATACATACGTGATACAAGACACACATGTGTTGATATTTCAAAAAACCCAAAATCTAACCACTGCAATTTAACACATACAATAAAGTTCCATGGCATAAACCTATAAATACATAAAAAATATATAAAAATGAAAAACATAAACACCCAGTGTATAAACAATAAGTCCGTGTATAAAAACACCAAAATAGTTGACGTAGAGCTGTAAATGAAAATCCTCTAAAGATAAACTGCAATATTCGTAGGGGTCCAAAATGGAAAAAATTGTGTTCAATCCACCACCAACATACGATAAAGTTTGCTGCTTACCAGATAGACATGACCCCCCACTACAGAGGGTCACACGAGACTTGTGAAAATAGACACCACTTCCAGCCAAGGGGGGATTCCTCGATGTCCTCCTGATTCCACTGCTTCAAAAGATCTTGGGAAGGATACTCACTCCCGGACACTTAACTCAAAGGTCCAGAGGAAGGACTCAGAGGCAGGGGCATCAAAATCATAGAGGGAAAAATAAAACTCAAAATAGTGTAAAACCCTTTTATTGTAAGGATAAAAGAAATAAAAATACACTTACAAGTGTGTAAAAGAAAATAAGCCTTAAGTCCGTGGCGCCGGCCGGACGCACGACGGTGGTGGATTGAACACAATTTTTTCCATTTTGGACCCCTATGAATATTGCGGTTTATTTTTAGAGGATTTTCATTTACAGCTCTACGTCAACTATTTTGGTGTTTTTATACACGGACTTATTGTTTATACACTGGGTATTTATGTTTTTAATTTTTACATATTTTTTATGTATTTATAAGTTTATGCCATGGAACTTTATTGTATGTGTTAAATTGCAGTGGTTAGATTTTGGGTTTTTTGAAATATCAACACATGTGTGTCTTGTATCACGTATGTATATAGGGTTGCTATACCCTGTATAATATTCATTCTATTATTACTGCACAAGTAGTTGTTTGTATTTGTTTAGCGCGGCTTATGATTTTTCGTTTACCTATTCTGTATTTATGTGACACAGTGAAGCCGCAGCTGAATATCTTTATTATATAAGAAATTCACGTATATTTTATATATTTTACACATTCATTTTTTACATATTTCTTTCACCTTAGCGCAGTTTTTTTCCCCTTTTTCTTAGATTTTAGCTCAGCACTCTAAATCAGTGGTTCTCAACCCTGTCCTCAAGTACCCCCAACAGACCATTTTTGCAGGGTTTCCTTCATCTTGCACAGGTGCTTTAAAAGCAGAGTCAATGGCTTGGTATTTTGGACAGCTATTTTAGCTAAGATACATTCATACAAACATGTCCTGTCAGGGGTTACTTGAGGACTGAGACTGAGACTGAGAACCACTGTGCTAAAATGGAAAACTGAATACTTACCTCTCTGTAATTTTTCTTTCCTGTGCCTATCCATAGCAGCATACGTACAATCCATGCATATGCTGCCATGAAGGCACCATGAAAGTAGCTTTTAGACAAATCACACTTTTTTTTTGCCATGCCAATCAGCCTAGTTAATCTGCAGCTGGGACATCTGTTGCATGAAAATTGTTGGGGGGGGGGGGGGGGTGTAAATGCATTACTTGGATTGAGCATACATCTGCAAAACAAATTGTTAACAAAGAACACATACAACATAAAAATTTGCAACAAATTTTATTGGTCAACAAAACAGGACTGGGAAAAGAACAAGGAAAGCAAAAAACACATGCATTTTAATTTGAGACACTAACCGAATTAGTTTTTGAGGTCTGACCATATTGCAGAGGAAATGAACAGGAGTTAAAAGGACTGCGCCCACAAATGGACAGTCGCTTAAGGATTTCGACATTTATTAGTCACAACATCTTGTGGAAGATTTTGAAAAATAATGCAGCACAAACAATTAAATTAAAGTGAAACTAACAACCTACAAACAACAAACATCGACAACATCAAAAGTATTTCAGTGAAAAATATCCCCCCCCCCCAAAAAAAATAAATACAAAATTAACAAAAGTAAAAAAATTATTGCTCTAAAACACATTTGTTTTGCAAAGACATAACAAACAAAATACAAAGAGAAAATACATGTTACAAACTCTATAAGGACACCCAAATGTAAGCTTAATTTTGGTCTCATCCCCCCAAATGCCAGAAGCTTTGAGGTTTGTCTCTGTGCTGTTTGGCATATTGTAAGTAGGATACTTTGTGGCATTTGAGTAGTAATGGCTTTCTTTTGGCAACTCGACCATGCAGCCCATCTTTCTTCAAGTGCCTCCTTATTGTGCATCTTGAAACAGCCACGCCACATGTTTTCAGAGTCCTGTATTTCACCTGAAGTCATTTGTGGGTTTTTCTTTGCATACCGAACAATTTTCCTGGTAGTTGTGGCAGACATTTTAGTTGGTCTACCTGACCATGGTTTGGTTTCAACAGAATCCCTAATTTTCCATGAAAGATGCAAGGGTCGGTCAGGAGTCCAGAAACTCATTGACCTTTTATACAGACTCACTAATTACAAGCAAGCAGATCACAGGTGAAGATGGTTACCTTCAATAACCATTCAAACTCAGTTTGTGTGCATGTTATCAGGCCAAAATCACCAGGGTATGTAAACTTTTGATGAGGGTCATTTGGATAGTTTCTGTTGTGATTATGATTTAAAAAAGAGTAACATCCAGTTACAGTATCCCTGATCACTTCCATGCTAAAAATGTAATCCATAATCACCACTGTACTAGTTGCAGTGTCCCTAATTACCTCCACACCAGTCATATTGTCCCTAATCACTGCCACACCTGTCCCAGGGTCCTTGATCACCACCACACTAGTTATTTTGTCCCTAATAACTGCCACACCACTTACAGTATCCTTGATTACCACAACACCAGTTACAGTGTCCCTGATCACCGCCACACTAGTTACAGTGTCCCTGATCACTGCACACCAGATACAGTGCCCCTGATCACTCGCCAAAGCATTCACAGTGTCCCTGAACACTGTCACAACAGTCATTGTATCATGATAAGAACTTGTTCACATGTGTGATTCTCTCTGAAGAGCCATCCATGTTTGGATCTCTTTTCAGAGAGAATTTGACAGACAGTGAGAGGGCATTGTATCACCACTTCACCACCTGCTTTAACCCCTTGGACTCTACACAAGCATACCCATTCACTTGAATTGAATGGGTCACGATTGGCAGGCGTACAGGAGGTATAATTCATGCCGCATCTGCAAAGCAAATCATCGCAACCATGGAATATGTACAGCCCCAGCCACTGCCTCTGCAGCTAAAGTGGATGGTAAAACCACAGCTCAACCACAAGGTTTTACCACTTCTCCAAACCTCATGTGTGAATGAGCCCTAATGGTGCAGCCAATCACAGTTCTCCAATCACTGCCATGCCAGCCACTGCAACTACACTCATAGTTAAATGCACTTCTGGAAGAATGGTCAAACATTCCCATAGACACATTCTAAATCATGGTGGACAGCCTTCCCAGAAGAGTTGAAGTTGTTATTGCTGCCTTGGGTTGGCCTGCTCAATATTAAACCATACGGACTAAGACTGGGATGTCATTAAATCTCATGTGCGTGTAAAGGCAGGCATCCCAATACTTTTGGTAATATAGTGTATATACCATAGTTTGTAGACGCTATAACTTAAAGATCTATGACTTTTTTATGTACTCAAAAGGCCTATTTCTCTCAAATATTGTTCACAAATCTGTGTTAGGCCGCGTACACACGGGCGGATTGTCTGCCCAACTTAGTCCGCTGAACCGTGTTTCAGCGGACAATCCGCTCGTGTGTGGGCTTCAGCAGACTTTTTCAGCGGACAGTCTGACGGACTAAGTCTTTCGGAATTTCCGTAATTTTGTCCGTCCAAACTTGGTTTCAGCGGACAGTCCGCTCGTGTGTAGGCAAGTTGGACGGACTAAGTATGGCGCATGCTCAGAAAGGATTTACACGCCGAAGGTTGCATTGCAGTGTATTGGACGTCGTATTTCTAGTCCCGTCGTACGTGCTGTACACGTCATCGCGCAAGCTTTCAGTGGACTGTCTGTTCATCGTGTGTGGTCAAGTCCGTTCATTCAAAAGTTGAACGGACTGTTTGTCGGATTGTCTGACGAACTTAGTTGGGCAATCCGCCCGTGTGTACGTGGCCTTAGTGAGCACTTCTCCTTTGCAGAGATAATCCATCCACCTCACAGGTGTGGCATATCAAGATGCTGATTAGACAGCATGATTATTGCAGACCACAGATTTCGCAAGTTTAGAGGGAGCATGCAATTGACATGTTGATTGCAGGAATGTCCACCAGAGCTGTTGCCCTTGAATTGAATGTTCATTTCTCTACCATAAGCCATCTGCAATGGCATTTCAGAGAATTTGGCAGTACATCCAACCAGCCTCACAACCACAGGCCACATGTAACCACACCAGCCAAGGACATCCACATCCAGCATCTTCACCTCCAAGATCATCTGAGCCCAGCCACCCGGACAGCTGCTGCAACAATCAGTTTGCGTAACCAAAGAATGTCAGCACAAACTGTCAGAAACTGTCTCAGGGAAGCTCACCTGCATGCTCGCCGTCCTCATCGGGGTCTCGACCTGACTTCAGTTCATCCGCTTTGAGTGGGCAAATGCTCACATTCAATGGCATCTGGCACTTTGGAGAGGTGTTATCTTCACGCATGAATCCCGGTTTTCACAGTACAGGGCAGGTGACAGACAGCTTGTATGGCATTGTGTGGGTGGGAGGTTTGCTGATGTCAACGTTTGTGGATTGAGTGGCCCATGGTGGCAGTGGGGTTATGGTATGGGCAGGCATATGCTATGGACAATGAACACAGTTGCATTTTATTGATGGCACCTTGGTGAGATCCTGAGGCCCATTGTTGTACCATTCATCTATGACCATCACCTCATGTTGCAGCATGATTATGCATAGCCCCATTTTGCAAGTATCTGTACACAATTCCTGGAAGCTGAAAACATACCAGCTCTTGCATGGCCAGCATACTCACCAGACATGTCACCCATTGAGCATGTTTGGGGTGCTCTGAATCAGCGTATACGACAGCGTGTTCCAGTTCCTGCCAATATTCAGCAACTTCAAACAGCCATTGAAGAGGAATTAACCAACATTCCAGAGGCCATAATCAAGAACCTGATCAACTCTATGCAAAGGAGATGTGCTGCACTGCGTGAGGCAAATGGTGGTCACACCAGATACTGACTGGTTTTCAGACCTCCCAATAGAGTAAAACTGCACATTTTAGAATGACCTTTTATCGTGGCCAGCCTAAGGCACACCTGTGCAATAATCGTGTTGTCTAATCACCATCTTGATATGCTACACCGGTGAGGTGGTTGGATTATCACGGCAAAGGAGAAATGCTCACTAACACAGATTTAAACAGATTTGTGAACAATATTTGAGAGAAATAGGCCTTTTGTGTACGTAAAAAAAGTTGTAGATTTTTAAGTTCAGTTCATGATAAATAGGGGCAAACACAAAAGTGCTGCATTTAGAATTTTGCTCAGTGTAATATATACTGATTGGGATAATTTTTACTAAAGAAGTGTAGCAGAATACATTTGCCCTACATTTATGAAAAAAGCTTTTTTATGTGCAAATTTTTATAACACAAAGTAATAAAAAGGTGTTTGTTTTTTTTGGTATTTTTTCATTTATAAAGCAAAAAATAAAAAACTCAGCGGTAATTAACCACTTTTAGACCGGACCATTTTGCTGGTCAATGACCAGAGGTCTTTTTACAATTTGGCACTACGCTGCTTTAACTGGTAATTGCGCGGTCATGCAATGTTGTACCCAAACAAAATTTGCGTCCTTTTCTTCCCACAAATAGAGCTTTCTTTTGATGGTATTTGATTGCCTCTGCGATTTTTATTTTTTGCGATATAAACGTAAAAAGACCGCAAATTTTGAAAAAAAAATGATATTTTCTACTTTTTGTTATTAGAAAAATCCAATCAACTCAATTTTAGTCATACATTTAGGCCAAAATGTATTCAGCCACATGTCTTTGGTAAAAAAAAAGTCAATAACTGTATATTTATTGGTTTGCGCAAAAGTTGTCACATCTACAAACTAAGGTACGTTTTCTGGAATTTACGCAGCTTTTAGTTTACGACTGCCTATCTCATTTCTTGAGGTGCTAAAATGGCAGGGCAGTACAAAACCCCCCCAAATGACCCCATTTTGGAAAGTAGACCCCCTAAGGAAATTGATAAGTGGCATGTTGAGCCCATTGAATATTTTATTTTTTTGCCTCAAGCGATTGAATAATGACAAAAAAAATTTTTTTATTTTTTTTACACAAAGTTGTCACTAAATGATATATTGCTCACACATGCCATGGGCATATGTGAAATGACACCCCAAAATAAATTCTGCTGCTTCTCCTGAGTATGGGGATACCACATGTGTGGGATTTTTTGGGAGCCTAGCCGCGTACGGGGCCCCGAAAGCCAAGAACCGCCTTCAGGTTTTCTAAGGGCGTAAATATTTGACTTCACTCCTCACTACCTATTACAGTTTTGAAGGCCATAAAATGCCAAGATGGCACAAAACCCCCACAAATGACCCCATTTTAGAAAGTAGACACCCCAAGCTATTTGCTGAGAGGCATGTTGAGTACATGGAATATTTTATATTTTGCCACAAGTTGCGGGAATATTACAAACTTTTTTTTTTATTTATTTTTTTCAGAAAGTTGTCACTAAATGATATATTGCTCACGCATGCCATGGGCATATGTGAAATGACACCCCAAAATAAATTCTGCTGCTTCTCCTGAGTACGGGGATACCACATATGTGGGACTTTTTGGGAGCCTAGCCGCGTACGGGGCCCCGAAAACCAAGCACCGCCTTCAGGCTTTCTAAGGGCGTTACAGTTTTGAAGGCCATAAAATGCCAAGATGGCACAAACCCCCCCCCCCCAAATGACCCCATTTTGGAAAGTAGACACCCCTAAATTTAGGGGTACACTAGTGAGACTAGGTAATAAATGGCGGGTGCCCTGAAACTATAAAAAAATAACTAACCAACCAGCGTCACCTGTAACTGTTATATGGTGATCACTGGTGAAAGGGTTAACTAGGGGGCAATCAGGGGGCTTTATGCGGTAGTATATGGGGGTCCCTGGCGCTATAAAAAGCTGCGGCGAACCTAAATACCTACCTGCCTAACTAGTGTCACCTGTGACACTAATACAGCGATCAGAAAAACGATTGCTTATTAGGCTGGGTTCACACTGGAGCGATGCGTGAACGCCACGAATCCGCGGCGGGTTCCCGCATCGCATGTCTCCCGGCGGCAGTTCACACTGCCCTATGCGAACTGCTGGGAGTGTCAGTGAAATGTTAATGACACCCCCAGATCAGTTCGCATATCGCAGTGCGATCTGCAAACTCGGATCGCATGGTGTGAACACCCATGTGATCCGATTCTGCTGCGGACCAAAAATGGGTCCCGTGCGAGTTTGCGGCGGGTGCGGTGGGTGCGACGCGAATTCAGCCATACTATCTGTATGGCTGAACTCGAATCGCACAGAGATCGGATGTGATTTGCACTGCAGTGCGGTGCGAATCACATCCGTTCTCATAAACCGCTGCAATGTGAACCCAGCCTTAGTGACACTGGCGACGGGGGGTGATCACGGGGTTAAACCTTTATTGGGGGGGTTAGGGGGGTACCTTAGAACTAAAGGGGGCTAACCCTAACTGCCCTAACAGTTATTACAGTCACAAATGACACCCGCCGGGTGATCAGGTGGTTAAACCTTTATTAGGTAATAAATGGCGGGTGCCCTGAAACTATAAAAAAATAACTAACCAACCAGCGTCACCTGTAACAGTTATATGGTGATCACTGGTGAAAGGGTTAACTAGGGGGCAATCAGGGGGCTTTATGCGGTAGTATATGGGGGTCCCTGGCGCTATAAAAAGCTGCGGTGAACCTAAATACCTACCTGCCTAACTAGCGTCACCTGTGACACTAATACAGCGATCAGAAAAACGATCGCTTATTAGGCTGGGTTCACACTGGAGCGATGCGGGAACGCCATGAATCCGCGGCGGGTTCCCGCATCGCATGCCTCCCGGCGGCAGTTCACACTGCCCTATGCGAACTGCTGGGAGTGTCAGTGAAATGTTAATGACACCCCCAGATCAGTTCGCATATCGCAGTGCGATCTGCAAACTCGGATCGCATGGTGTGAACACCCATGCGATCCGATTCTGCTGTGGACCAAAAAAAGGATCCCGTGCGAATTTGCGGCGGGTGCGGCGCGAATTCAGCCATACTATCTGTATGGCTGAACTCGAATCGCACAGAGATCAGATGTGATTTGCACTGCAGTGCGGTGCGAATCACATCCGTTCTCATAAACCGCTGCAATGTGAACCCAGCCTTAGTGACACTGGCGACGGGGGGTGATCACGGGGTTAAACCTTTATTGGGGGGGTTAGGGGGGTACCCTAGAGCTAAAGGGGGCTAACCCTAACTGCCCTCACAGTTATTACAGTCACAAATGACACCAATGCAAAAAAAAAAAAAAAATGCCATTGGTGTCACTGTGACAGGGGGGCAGGGGTGATTGGGGGGGTGATCGGGGGGTGAAGGGGGGTGTGAGTGTGCCTGGCATGTTCTACTGTGAAGTGTCGTGTTGGTGCAACTCACCGATCCTCTCTCCTCGGTGCCGGAACGAAAAATACCGACACGGAGGAGAGATTACATCACTTCCTCTCCTGTGTTTACATTACAGGAGAGGAAGTGATGTCACGCCTCACTTCCATTCATCAGGAGCGATCGAGAGGGGGTGGCCATGAATGAATGGCCGCCCCCTCATCCCGGATCGCTTCTGAACGAAACCCGACCGCCGCTGGCACCGGGGGGGGCCCGATCGGGCCCCCCACCCGCGGGAAGGCAGGGACGTACAGGTACGCCCATATGCCTGCCCGTGCCATTCTGTCGACGTACATCGTCGTGCGGCGGTCGGCAAGTGGTTAAATACCACCAAAAGAAAGCTCTAGCTTTCTAAAAAGAAATGATGCAAATTTAATTTGGGTACAGTGTTGTTTGACTGAGTAATTGTCATATAAAATATGACAGTGCTGAAAAAGGGCCTGTGTAGAAAGGGGGTGAACGTGTGAAGTACTGTATTTAGGTGGTTAAAATAACAAATGACAATAATCCAGAATATATCATCATTTAATGGCAATCTGGTCTGATTGTTGCAAAGTAAATGAAAGAAGTGCCTATTTATAATGATAATGTATTTTGTCTTTTAAAAAAAAAATCCTGCATGGATAACAAGCTTTTATAGGGCCTATGTCTACCAAGGTAGTTATGTATAGAGGTTTTAAAGATATTGCTGGGGTGGTATAGATGCTGCAAATAAGTTACCCAACTTATATTGGCAGGCTGTGGTGAAGATCATAGTTTTTACAGCTGGAGTCTAGATCTTGCATTTCAGCTTGGGTTAGCATACTTCTAAACCTCAAGGCAGTGTTTGAAAATATTTAAATACAGGAGTCCATTGGAATATTCTTATTGGCTCTTTTTTATTCATATCATTGGGGATTTCCAATATAGCCTACATGTATCTCATCATTTGATACCTATCCAGTCCCATGGTTACAAAGTAAGTTAAAGGTAGTGCTGATTTATAATGATAATGTAATTTGTCATATAAAAAATATTGCATGGATTAAGAAAAAAAACTTCACTAAAGCTACAGTATATAAGGTTATTTAAAAAAATAAAAAAACATTTATAGAGGCCTATGCCTAGCAGGGTCTGTCTAGATGTTTTGAAGATATTGGGGTGGTAGAGATGTTACATACAAAGTGACTAGATTGGAAAGCTATGGTGAAAGTCGGTGTTTCTAAAACAGAGGTCTAGACCTTTCATTCCAGTTGTGGGGATGGGGGTGGTGCTGTGGGGCATACGTCTAAAACTCGAGGCAGTGTTTGATAATATTTTCACCAAGAATCCAAGGGAAACATTCTTATTAACGCTTTTTGATTCATATCACTGGGGATTTGAAATATATCCTACATGTATCCATAGATTTGAAAATTAAAAATGACAATAATCCAGAATATCTCAGCACTGTTATCTATCCAACCCCAATGAGCATTGTAAATTAAAAGTAGTGTCTATTCATAATGCTAATGACCTTTGTCTTTAAAAAAAAATTTATTTTCAGATCACCTCTAATATATACATTTTTCCATATTTTGAATCCAACACTATCAGACATAATAGCACACATTTTAGTTTCTAGCAAAATATATTGTCAAGTGTTTACCTGTCATGTGTTGCTAGGTCACCCTCTGAATGACTTCATCATTTGCTAACAGCTCAGGGCATCCCTGAAAACTAAATAAATAATTTGTTACAAAGCTCTGTTATGGTATGACATTTCTGCCAATGGCCCTTGTTATGGTGTATTTATTTATAAGAACAAACTATTCAGGGTCATTCATACAATTCACAGTTTAGATTTTTGACCTTGTAAATAATTGATCATGTACATTTTATGTCATTGTTCTTAGTCTACAGGCCATGTAGCCATCTAGTTATACACCCCGATATATTCTTAAATAAACAAAAACTTTTGAGATAGAGCAAGTGTGTGTGTGTGTGTGTGTGTGTGTGTAGCCCTGTACAGAAAAGCATTCATAAAATACCCCTTGTACGATGCGATTGTATGATAATCTGATCCTTAGTACACAGCATTCGTCCGAAATTACCCAAAGAGACAAACACGAAAACTTTTCTTGTACAATACCAGATTGTGTGATTTTCGTTTAATCAGTACAGTTTTCATCCGAAAATACAATACAAATACAATACAACATATTACATCACTTCCAAATTTTTATTCCATCGTATAAACATTTTTTTCTTCAGTAACTGCTTTGTTCTCGATATGGAAACTAGCATGCAAAAATAAAAACGAACGATCATTCGTCCAATAATCTCATTGTGTGTACTAGGCGCAGTAGGAAAAACTCATGTAATTCTTTATTTACGCACCAAGCCTTCTAACATATATTGGACCAATGAGGGCCAAAATGTTTAAAGCAGATGTGCTAAGAAACAGTAATCCTTTATGTACTGTATTTATTGGCGTATAACACGCACCTTTTCACCCAGAAAATCGTTTGCATATAGTGTGTGCGTGTTATACACCAATACTGCAATTTGGGCTGCCCAGGGGGGAATGGGGAGGGGGGCAGGACGAGCGCCATCAGATTACATACAGCGAGAATCTCCTGTTTACTCAGTGGCCTCTGTAATAGGAAGTCCCATCTCCTGGGCCGGTATTGGACCAGTGTTCTGTCTATCATAGAAGCCGGTCCAGGAGGCGGGACTTTGTATTAAAGAGGCCGCCGAGTAAACAAGAGATTCTCACTGTATGTACTATGACGGTGCATGTCCTGCCCCCTCCTTGACCTTGGCATTCATGGCAATGGTGAGGTAGCATATGGGCATTGATCAGACTGCAGATGGGCATTGATCAAGCTGCATTCATGGCAATGGTGAGGCTGCATATGGGCATTGATCAGACTGCAGATGGGCATTGATCAATCTGCATTGATGGGCAATTGTGAGGCTTTAGATGGGCATTGATCAAACTGCATTGAAGGGAAATTGTGAGGCTGCAGATGGCATTGATCAGGCTGCAGATGGGCAATTGTGAGGCTGCATTGATGGGCACTGACCCTTATTTTGCTTCAAAGTTCTTTATTTAAAATTTAAGTTTGTTTCCTGAAACTTCCCTCCTAAAATGAAGGTTGCGTGTTATATGCCTGTGCGTGTTATATACCGATAAATACGGTACATACAGTTTCATAAAAAGAATGTTTTGCATGTCTGTGCCCTTTTCCTAAAATTAAGAAAATATGCTTTTTTGTATATTTGTTGAAAGTAATGAGATTTATATATCTTTTGTTATAAGAATACAGTTACGTATGAATACTGTACATAAGCAAACAAGCTAGCTAGATAGCTTGAAAATCCTAATGTTGTACTTACAATACGTCAAGCATTCATATCAGCATCTATTCCAGCTGGCTTTGCCTGGTAATATAAATGCAGAGTAGAACCTCTGTGTCATACTCTAATTCATTAGGTTTGTTTTGTTAAGTCTTGTTAAGTCTTGAGTTGTATTTCTTCAGTTTGCCTGGCTTATCTAACCTGTAGATTTTGTTACAAGCATTTTCTTCTTGTCTGCTAATAGGGCCAGCAACAGCTCATTTATCTTTTCATGTCAACAGTCTTCAGTCCAGTGAAAAGTATTCATAAAACTTTTAAACACTTTCATATAGGTTTCTGTGTAAATAGAATTTAACTATGATGTTCAACGCCTTCCCTCCTGGCCTATAGCACATTGCTGGCCAGCCAGGCATTTCATCCTTTGGAGGGAACATCATATTACACCCTCCCAGAAGGGACTGCAGAGCAGTGCAATCTGTTACTGGCTGTGTCAATAGAACACAGCCAATGACTGATCAGTGTACCGACTCGTTGCTGGTACCATGTGATCCCTGTGACCAATCACAGCAGGTCACATGACAGTTGTAAACAATAGATGGCTTCCTTTCATATTATCCACCGTGTACAATTGTGTTGCTAGCTGTGATTGGTCTATATGATCACTTGGTACGGACAGGACCAATCACAGCCCATCTGTACCATGTAATGAGCTCTGTTGAAGTTTTGAAAGAATGAGAGTGCCACACCAGTTTGTACAGACTTTTAAAAAGATTTATATTTTGTAACAGTCAACGCTTTTTGGAGGCCCAGCACTTCCCCTCTATAGGGCTAAAAACTAGACAATAAAGAACATACAAAGAATCCTTAAAATGTGTTAAAAGCTATAGATATCTTCAAGTAAAAAAGTACAAATACCTTACTGCACTAATTATCATAGCCAAAACAGGGTATACATTACTCAACTAAGAAGTATAAAAATAAGAAGGAAAAAAGAAAACATATTCTTATTGGGGCTACAGGGCACCACAAAAAAAAGAGAAAGGAAGAAGGACTGAATGCGTTCTCATTCTTGTTAAAGCAACAGTACACAAAAAAACTAATAATACTTATAAATAAAAAATAAGTGATAGTAGTATTAGTAATCATAAACAAATACCAATGCATCGCAAGTGAGAAGTACAAAAACCAGTTCAAACAATCCATAAACAATAATATATTGTCCCAAAGTAGGTTCTATTTTTAACTCTATGGAGCCAACATATGAGTAAGCTGCAGTTTAAAAAAAAAAAAGGAGAAAAGGAAGCAGAGATAGGTTAAATGAAGCTACAGATTCAGTTGGAAATAGTAGACACAAAGGGGGTGATTTACGAAAGCCACGCCCCGTCAGTAGAGACGCACGGCGAGGCTTAACGCACAATTCCATATTTACGAAACGGTGCGCAGGTAACAGAGCGCGAATCCCCCATTTACTATAGCAATCTTGACGCATGGAAGAATGCATTCTGTGCACCACTATGGACATGGCGCACGGCATCTACAATTCAATATTGACAGAAGATGGAGGTGTCAATATTATGGGGTGATGTGAGGAAGTTTTGAAACAACTGCCCAAGTAACAAATACAGTATGCTCAAAATGAATGAGAAAGAAGAATGAGAAAGTAACTTTTTCAGAGAAAGCCTGCTGTGCCCGCAAGTATGTTTAGAACTGCGTGAGATCAATGTAAGCAGTGCACATGTGCAAGCGGCTCTTGCGCTTGTTCACATTAGCTTGTTCACTGCGCGGGTAAAATCTTAGTAAATGTTAAGAAATGTACATGCAATTGCATGGGTTAAATGGGCGCACCTCTAAACTAGACAATTTTTATTTATTTTTTTAAGGTGGTTCACCTTTATGTATTTTTTAAGGATATTTGCACACAGGTCATGTTAGCATCCTACGTTGCCATCATGTGACATGCACCTTGTTAAAATTATGTAAAAAGACTCTCACTCCTCTAGCTCCTCCTAAAAGGGCATTTAACCTTCCCCCTCTATTGCATATGATTTCCTTGGGCTAGCTTGTGCTTTTAAAGGGGAACTCCACACTCCATTCTCCAATGATCTTATCTCCCCTCTCTAATCCCTTGGATTTCCCTGGGCTAACTTTTGCTTTTAAAATAGAACTCCACACTCCATTCTCCAATGCTCTTGTCTCCCCCTCTAATCCCTTGGATTTCCATGGGCTAGCTTTTGGTTTTGAAGGGGAACTCCATACTTCACTCCATTCTCAAAAGGCTGTGAGCTGCCTTCACCAATCCAAACCACATCCTTTTGTCAACGCATACCAACCACAAAGCACCCTGTACCCACTTTTTAAAGTTTAAAGGGGTTTTCCACATTCTGCAAAGCCCCCTGTCTGCAGCCCACCACAACCCCAGCCTAGGATTGTGTGGAAGGGGCTCTTGTCCCCAGCCTAGGGTTGTGTGGAAGGGGCCCTTGTCCTACTGGAACAAGGCAGTTGACTTTTTGGGTGCCCGAGCCCCTCCTGCCCCCAAGCATCCACCTCCCTTTCATGGGCTAGTTTGCTGTGTGTTTGGCTCGGGGTTTGTTAGTGAGGGAGGGGCACAATATTTTTTTAGTTTGGGGTGGTATTTTTCACGCGGGGGGTCTCATTTTAAGCCTTAACAGACCCACGTGGACTTGTATGTCCATTTGGGGGCGGCTATTTTTTGTTTTGGGTTAAAATGTTGAAGCTGCAATATAGATTTGTAAGTTTTCTCTAAAGCCATACATCTTTGAAGAAGCATTTTGCATGCTACAGATGCACCAATTTGCAGGCAGAGTAAGCCCCCCCAGGTTACTAGCTTTTAAGCAATTTTGAATTTTTAAAGGGTCTTCTTCTTGTTTAGTTTTTGGGGTTGTCCAGTTGGTGACATTGTTATATGTCCCTCGGGGGAAAGGGCAAAATGCTAGAGTGCAATTTACTTAATGGGGAAACTATTTAGATCTGACCTGTGTGTCCCCAAGGAAAGATATTGGTAGAGTTTTCCCCTCACTTCCTGTTTGGCTATATGATAGGAAGTGAATCCATTTGAAGGAGAAACTGGCAAAATTTGGGAGGCATCTTTACCCTATCGGGGTTGTAGACATCCCCCTGATAAGACATTCTAATCCCTCTGCACTCTATCCCCAAGTAAAAATAAGGAAGGATTTCATTTAGCTTAACTTTGCAAAAACACATTCCTAAGTTCAACTGTGATGCATGTCAATGGCCCATTTAGACCTTGTTCAATAAAAAAACACCAGTTGCCTTTCACTATAAACATTTGTTAGTCCAGTCCTGGAAATCTGCATCTGCTTTACTATTAATTTCCATAATAATTGGTTTCCTGCAGCTAGATGCGCCAAATGCATCTAGATGCATCAAACCGCTGTGTATGTGAGATGTGCAAGTGCTGTGTACATGGAGATATGTACCCGTGGCGCATATCTGGTTCCCAGAAGCAGTAGCCAGCACACAGGAATGACATCACGCCCCTCCAGGAAGTTGCTTGTACTGTTGCTAATTTCTTCCCACCACCATGCCCCACTCACTGTTCTCTGAGGAAGAGATGATCCTCATTTGCAAATTAAGATACATTTTTATTTATTTTTATATGGGGTGGTGTTTGTGTGGGTCATGTGTGTATGTCTCAATGATTTGACTTCAAAACACACACCGATTTCCTGTGTACAGATTCACTTCCGGGCCGATGTATATTGCTTCCTATAGATGTAGGTTCTTGTGTCCACCAGCAGAGAGAAGTTGGGTAGATGCCACACGCCCAGTTCTGGAGGCATAATAATGATCTAGAACAGGGGTCTTTAAACTACAGCCCTCCAGTTTTTCAGGAACTACAATTCCCATCATACCTAGTCATGTCTGTGAATGTCAGAATTTTACAATGCCTTATGGGATGTGTAGTTCCGCAACAGCTGGAAAGCCATAGTTTGAAGATTCCTGATCACTCTAGCATGTCTTGAAAAAAGGTGGTTTTTCATGTGCCTTATATAATGCCCAAGAAATATCATTTTGAAAATACAAGTGGGTCATGGCACATCTACTTTCCAAATTTGGCACTTAAGATGCAACTATGCAGTCTGATTGGCCAATCTCTGTACAACTCGATATTTAGGCAAAATAGCTAATAGGAAGATGCACTTCAACAATTTATTCAAATTATAGGAAATCAAACAGGCTCTTGCACTAAATCTAATTTATTAGATTAGATTTATTAAGATCTAACTGATTGCAGTGTATGGTCATCTTTAACTGCTTGCTGCCCGCCCACCAACAAATGATGGTGGGGCGGTTCGACTCTCATTCTGGGACACTGTCATATGATGGCATCCCAAAATGGCCGTTCTTGTGCGCCCGAGGGGGCGTGCAGCGCATTGATTTTGGCCGCGACTTGTTGCTAGCACACGGCACAACCCCGATCCCTGTAAAGAGCTGCGTCCGCCACTCTTTAACCATGTGATTGGCTGTGTCCAATCACAGGCAGTCAGATGTAAACAAGGAAGTGCTGGTAATTGGCTCTCCTCGCCTCACACTGACAGAGAGGAGAGCCAATCAGCGGCATCTCCATGCAGGGGGACATCTAGGAATGTAATCAGGGCACTGATCATCAGTGCCCTGATTACAATATAGCGTCAAAAATCGGTGCCCACCGTTGCCCACCAATGCCAGTTATCAGTGCCCACCAGTGACAGCAATCAGTGCCCCCCACTGCCCTCAAGTGCCACCAATCAGTGCTAATTAGCAATGCCAGTCAGTGCTGGCAATCAGTGCTGCCTATCAGTGCTGCCCATCAATGCCCATCATTGTCGCCCATCAGTGCCACCCATCAATGCCCATCAGTACCTCTCAGTACCACCTATCTGTGTCACCTATCAGTGCCCACCAGTGCTGCCTATTAGGGCCCATAAGTGCCACCTAACAGTGTCCATCAGTGCCACCTATCAGTGCTCATCAGTGCCGCATATCAGTGCCACCTATCAGTTCCCATAAGTGCGACATATTAGTGCTTCCTCATAAGTGCAACCTAATCAGTGCCCACCAGTTCAGCCTATCAGTGCCCATCAGTGCCGCCTCATCAGCGCACATCAGGCGAAAAATTACTTAGTTACAAAATTTACTGACAGAAAAAAGTAAAAAACTTTTTTTTCCAAAAAATTTCGGCTTTTTTTTGTAAAAAATTAAAAACCCAGCAGTGATTACATACCACCAAAAAAAGCTCTATTTGTGTGAAGAAAATGATAAAAAATGTGTTTGAGTACAATGTAGCACGACCGCGCAATTGTGCGACAGGGCTGAAAGCTGAAAAATGGCTTGGGCAGGAAGGGGATGTAAGAGCTCGGTAGGCAAGTGATTAAAGATCAAGATCAAAAAAAATTTATTTGCTGGGTTTAGAAACACTTCTCTGTTCTTTGTAATGTATTGAAAGATTTGGGTAAAAGAAAGAAAAAAACACATTTCAAAGATATATTACAATTGATAGGAATGAGATTAGCATCAAAATGGTTAATTAACTGAGCACACCTACTAATTGCCTAACAAGACACATCCAATGAGATGAAATTAACCAATGCAGTTACCCTAGCGACAGTTGCAGTTTACATATGTGGGTATTTATTATCAATATTTGCGCCGATTCGCACGTTCGATTAATGACTTTTCCGGTGCACTAATTAATGTATGCAGTGCCTTCTTCTTAGAAAATCACCCACATTATCTAAAACCCATGGCATAATGCTGGAGATACTGTTAACTAATAAAATATGATCAAACTTTACAACTTTTGTTCTGACTTTGGACTCTTAGGATTATGCTACTGTTGTTCTCGTTCACATTCAGAAAATGTATTCCATTATCCTCCTCATCACAACTGTAAGTGCTTTCAGATTTTGGAAAGAAACAACATAAAGTGCACAAGTCATAAATGGTAGCTTTCAACACCTAAACATGTATTATAGAAAAGATTAGTTTGGAGAAGCAATATTGGAGCAATTCTATTTTTCATAGTTACAAAAGAGACATCTAACATTTTATATCAATGTAGTTTTACTTTTTATTATTTTCTCCAATTGGCTTCAGCAGCCCATCAACATAAAAAGCAAAACATTGATTTTCTTTTACCTTTCAAATGTGCATTGGTATGATACTTGTTATGTAGCACAAATATGTACTGTATATCATTCCACTCACAAATTGAAACATATGGCTAAACGATATTCATTTAATTGAAGTTTTCATATAAGGGTAACTCAGTGCTTGCTGAGCTGGTTAATTAGAGATGAACATAATGTGTACCCACTCATTTACATAACCAGTTTGACCATTTAGCCTGTTTGCATTAGTCATTTCACAAACCTAAAGAAAATACTAAGCTAAAATGGATGAAAACACTACCTATTACATTTGTTAAAATAAGATAGGATTTCAAATAAACAATTTAATTTGTTTTATCACATTATTTCTAGTTTTAGGAGTTATTTAAAATGGAAGTAAACTCCCCTATCGATTTCAGCCAAGGAAGCTGCCATCTTTGCCTCTGTTTAATCTTAAACTGCTATGGTGCTACACATGTGATTCGTTATGACACCAGCCATTGGATGGTTTGATAGTTTGGCTGAGAGCACAGCCAATGTGCAGTTAGCATTCCAGGTATGCCTTTTTTTTTTTAACTGTTTAAATCGATGGGTTTACTTCCACTTTAAGCCAGGTAATTCAAACTACTGCACCTCCACAGCATGTGTTGAGAGGGGATCATCACTTAACCACTTCCCGACCAGCGCACGACGATGTACGTCGACAGAATGGCACGGGCAGGCATATTGGCGTACAGGTACGTCCAATATTCAATGCCGCCCTGCCATCGGGAGCACGCCGGTGGCGGCGCGCTCCCGCGCTGGTCGGGACCCCCGTGAGTCCGGTCGCGGGACCCGCGGACTCGATTGCCGCGGGCATCCCCGCGATCGTCTCACAGAGCGGCCGAATGGAGGAAATGCTGTGTAAACAACATTTCTCCATTCTGCCTAGCAACTAGTGACGCTGATCTCTGCTCCATGTGATTGGAGCAGAGATCAATGTTCACTAAATGAAAGCCCAACCCCCCCACAGTTACTAACACACCCCTAGGAACACTTAACCCCTACACTGCCACCCACTGGTTAACCCTTTCACTGCCAGTGTCATTTACACAGGAATCAGTGCATTTATAGAGCAGTGATTACTGTATAAATGACAGTGGTCCCAAAAATGTGTCAAAAATGTCCGATGGGTCCCCCACAATGTCGCAGTCACAATAAAAATCTCTGATCGCCGCCATTACTAGTAAAAAAAAATAATAAAAAATTATTAATAAAAATGCTATAAAACTATCCCTATTTTGTAAACGCTATAACTTTTGCGCAAACCAATCAATAATCGCTTATTGCGATTTTTTTTACCAAAAATATGTAGAAGAATACGTATCGGCCTAAACTGAGGGAAAAAAAATGTTTTTATATATTTTTGGGGGATATTTATTATAACAAAAAGTAAAAAATAATGCGTTTTTTTTCAAAATTGTCGCTCTATTTTTGTTTATAGCGCAAAAAATAAAAACCGCAGGGGGGATCAAATACCACCAAAAGAAAGCTCTATTTGTGGGAAAAAAAGGACGTCAATTTTGTTTGGGAGCCACGTCGCACGGCCGCGCAATTGTCAGTTAAAGCGACGCAGTGCCGAATCGCAAAAAGTGGTCTGGTCTTTGACCAGCAAAATGGTCCGGTCTGCAAGTGGTTAAAGAACTGGCTAAATAATAACAGTTTTATGGTCTGATATTAGCTTAGCAAGAGGCATGCATAACCATGATTCTTTGCTATGGGGATATTATACAATATACCTGGTGCTAGATGTTATCTAACTTGTACTCATAAATAAACGTAATAAATAAATAAAATTAAAAACACAAATTGGGCTTGATGGGTCAGTAAAACAGATATTAGAATATCAGTATTTAGTTGTATCTACTGTACTGTCTACAGATAGGCCTGATCTTTGCCAATTACAATCCAGTCTGGTTTAATCATATTTACCACTTCCAGCCTGCCGTATTGTAAAATGATGGCCGCAGTGGAGATCAGTTATCCTTACTGGGCGTCATATGAGGTCCAGCAGGATAATTTTCTCGAGCAGCTTGGCAATCGGTAGTGTGGTGTGTCTCTATGACACTCCACATCTCTGATCTTGGTAAAGAGCCTAATGCCCCGTACACACGAGCGGATTTTCAGTCGGAAAAAACTTGGATGGTTTTTCCTACGGAATTCTGCTCAAGCTTGGCTTGCATACATACGGTCACAGAACGCGGTGACCTACAACACTACGACGAGCCGAGAAAATGAAGTTCAATGCTTCCGAGCATGTGTTTAATTGTTTCCGAGCATGCGTAAGAATTCTGCACAATGGAATTTGTACAGACGATCGGAACCTGCTCTCAATCTTTTGCTGGCGGGAATTCTGCCAGCAAAAGTCCGATGGAGCATACACACGGTCGGAATTTCTGACCAAAAGCTCACATCCAACTTAAGCTGGGGCTTAAGACGTAGGTGCTTTACCATGTGGTCAGCTGTATCCAATTACAGCTGATCACATGGTAACTAGGAAGTGCCATTTATCTTTTTTTCTCTATTTGAGCTGACAAGGCACGAGTAGAGGAGACCTGATCAGCGGCTCTCCTGACAGGGAGGATCTACGCTGATAATCAGTGCATGGATTATCAGTGCAGGCCCTTCAGGGATGCCCACAAGTGCCAAATTATGCCCACCAGGGATGCAAACCCATGCCCACCAGAGATGGCAATCAGTGTCCATTTCAGAGATGGAAATCAGTGCCCATCAGTAATGCCTGTCAGTGCCTCCTCATCAGTACTGCCTATAAGTGCTGGCCATCAGTGTCCATCAGTACCGCCAATCAATGCCCATCAGTGCCACCCATCAGTGCTGCCTATCAATGCCCATCAATGCCGCCTATCAGGGCCCATCAGTGCCACTTATCATTGATCATAAGTGCCCATCGGTGCTCATCTGTGCCACCTATTAGTGCCCATCAGCGCTGCCTAGCACTGCCCATCAGTGCTGCATATCTGTGCCACCTATCAGTGATGCGTATTAGTGCCTCATCAGCAGTGCCGCCTCATCAGTGCCTGTCAGTGAAGGAGCAAAATTAAGTTTTATAACAGAAATGAAGAAAAACTTTTTTTTTATTTGTTTAGCACAAAATAAAAAACCCAGTGGTGATTAAATAGCACCAAAAGAAAGCTCTATTTGTGGGGAAAAAAATTATAAAAATTTCATTTGTGTACAGTGTTGCATGACTGCACAATTGTCATTCAAAGTGTGACAGCACTGACACCTGAAAATTGGCCTGGGCAGGAAGGGGGTGGAAGTGCCCTGTATTGAAGTGGTTAAGCACATACTGGGGGAAAAGTATGAAACACAAATGGGAATGGGATAAAAAAGGCAAAACCAGTAAAAAAAAAACATATAGGAGGAGATGTACTAAAAAGGGTGCACTCAGAATCTGATGCAGCTGTGCATGGTAGCCAATTAGTTTCTAACTTCAGCTTGCACAATTAAGCTTTAACAATAAAACCCGGAAGCTGATTGGTTTGCATGCAGAGCTGCACCAGATTTTGAAAGCTCCAGTTTTAGTAAATTGTAATAGCTATATTGTAAAGCAGCTAGATTTTCATTTTTATCAGCCATTGCAGCTATTACATACCTGTACTTCTGATAGATATTCATTTTTTGGAGGGTTTCCAAATCCATAGGTTTAAAAAATCTGTGGGCCTCCACCCCTTACCTATCTAATGCTGGAAAGTAAAAAATATTAATCACAGTTATAATGAAAGTATTTATATAAATATATCAGTTAACCACTTGAACTCACCTGTATAGTCACTACAGTCCAGATAAAATATGTTATGATAATGTTGCTGCAGTGAAACTGTAACTGTATAGTACTCTTTAATTACACAACAATTGCTGTCAGCACAGTGTGAAACCTTGGTTGTCAAACCACAGTGTAAGCTCCATAAGTAATTAAGAAAAATGATAAAGCATAATTACATGTGACAGGTGAATTGTTAATGTATATATTGTAAGGACACTGGCTGGCAGGATTGTGGACAGTGTATATGTGCCATCTAATGCCTCGTCCACACGATCGTATTTTCCGACAACAAAACCTTGAATTTTCTTCTGAAGGATGTTGGCTCAAACATGTCTTGCATACACACGGTCACACAAATGTTGTCGGAAATTCCAAAAGTCAAGAACGCGGTGACATGTATGATGAGCATATAAAAAGGAATTAGCCAGTGCACCTACCTTTGGGCTCCTTCTGCTAATCTCGTGTTTATCTCGTGTTAATAGAAGTTTGGTGAGAGACAATTTGCGCTTTGCAGCCTTGTGCTTTTCAGTTTGTTACTGCTTGTGGGTTAGTATCTGTACTTCAATGCGTGTTGTCAGTTCATTCCTGTCTTTCAGTGCATTCTATTTAATAGTTTGTATCTATTTTTCAGTGGGTTCTTGTCTGCTCATTTCTGATTTTCAGCTCACTCTTCTCAGCCCTTTCTGATTTTCAGTGGGTTCTGTTATTTCGTTCTGACCAGCCGATTCTTTTCAAGCCATGTTGCGGGTACGTACTCATCGTAGAGTTCATGCTGTGCTTGAACTTGGTGTTGGAGTTCTTGCTTTGACCCAAGTCCAGTCCATGAACAGGGTGAAGAGGAGTTTGTGGATGAAGAATTGGTTGCTCCAGCGTGACCAATTCTCACACATGCCTTTGCCGCGGGAGATCCGGGAGAATAATCCTGATGATTTTTGGAATTATCTCAGGATGACGAGCCCTGTTTTTCACCATCTGTTGGCTTTGCTGTCCCCTTATATTACAAAGCAGGACACCTGCATGTGGCAAGCCATCACTCCCGAGCAGAGGCTCGTCGCCACCTTGCAGTAATTGGTGAGAGGGAGAAGTCTCCAGGATATTACATTTACGACTGGAATCTCCCCCCAGGCTCTGGGAATCATTATTCTAGAGACCTGTTCTGCCATCATACAGGTCCTGCAGAAGGACTATATTAAGGTAAGTGTTATCCTTTAACATCACATTCTACGTATTTAATGATTGCTAATGTATTATATTTATTTCATCATCCCCTAATTACCATGATTGTAATATGCAGTGAATGTCCTCTTTGTCCTCTTTGTCCTCATGCACGCTGGAAGCTTTTAATGCTCCTTTTTTGTTCTTCATGCATATTTGACTTCACTAATCCCAGCATGCTATCCTGGGCCCATACACACCTAGCCTAGTCACTTAACAATGTATTTTGTCAACTCCATTGAACTTTGTGCGTTGGACTTGTGAGACTTTCCTTTGTTGTCAGAAAATTTGAGAACCTGCTCTCAAACATTTGTGTGCGGAAATTCCAACAGCAAACGTTCCATGGAGCATACACACAGTCGGACTTTCCGACAACGAACTCACATCGAACATTTCCTGTCGGAAATTCCAATCGTGTGTACACGGCATAAGTTTCTCCTCCACATGGTGAGAAATTCCAGTGTTTGGGTTTGTTTCTTATGGAGAAAACAAATGTTTTGTTCTCTTAGAACCTAATTATCCAAAAGCTTTGTGTTATGGTTGAAAGTGAGTGCACAGCACTGTACAATGTGATTGATGATGGATATACATCTTGGAACATTATTTCTTTTGTATTGTATGGCAATTAAAGGACTTTGTCTAAAGCTGGAAACATGGTCAAAATTCAGCCAGTTCTACAGGAACTGAATGAATTTCGACCTGTCTTCTGTAACCCTCTCTGTTTAACAGAAACTGATCCTTAGACCAGCTTCTGCTGAGTGGTCCTGCTTAAAAGACCGTATAAAGCCCCATACACACTATCAGATTTTCTGCTGATATTTTCCTTCAGATTTACCAAAACCATATAATATTAGGTCAAACCTTAGGAGTTTCCATTTGTATACAATCAGGCAGGCCCTTGCACTACATGATTTTGGTAAATCTGAAGGAAAAAATCAGCAGAAAATCTGATATTGTGTATGGGGCTTTAAGATCAGCAGCTGCTGCCAATGGCTGTAGTACCGATCAGTAAATTCAGATGGGGAGAAGCCTCCACTGTCAGATTATAATAGCAAAGTGGGGGGAGATCCCTGCATCCACATTGCTTGTGTGAATGCAGGTACCTGAGAGTTGCTTCATTTTTTTTGTTCACCCCAACGGTTGAACAAAAAAACTCACAGTGCCACCCAGCTTAAGTTGTTAACGTGTATATTTACTTTTACAGTAACTCTCTCTGGGAATGAGTATTAGGCCCCTTTCCCATGGGATGGATCCGTAATGATCCGCTTGCTCAGCGGGGATTGCTCCGTTTATCCCCGCTGAGCTGGCGGATGACAGGGCGGTCCCTGCACACTGTGCCAAATGCCTATGACCTATGTGCCAAATCCATTCCTGAGCAGCTTGGTCTCCGCATTCCTTGCACTGTAGAGCCTGCCCACCGTATTGGCCAGCAGACGGATCATCATAATAAACCTCGGCCTGTCATTGTTCGATTTCTTTACTACGGGACAAGCATGCTATTCTGCAGAAGTTTCGATGCTCTCGTACTCTATCAATTGATGGTGCAGACCTGCTACTTTTTGCAGATTATTCAGTAGAGGTGATGAAGCAACGCAAAGCCTTCTACGTGATCTGCTCGATGCTATACCACAAGCACATCAAGTTCACCCTGGCTTATCCGGCTATTTTACATATCCACTCCTCGACTGGGGAACATCTCACCTTTACCTCTTCGGGAAGATGAACATCAACAGCACATGGACACCGATCACCAAAAGCCCTTCTCACAGCACCACCAAAAATCCCTTTTCTGTGCCTCAGCACCAGCGTAGTCCTTATAAACCTCCAAACAAATGAGGCTGATATACGCCAACCTGGCTGGACATTCAGGAATCCACTGACATCTCTATACTACTCTGATGCTTTTAGAGTTTCTATAGGAAGTGTTAATGGTACCTTTTTCTTCCTTTTTGTATTTTCTTGTACTTAAATGACTTTAACTGTAGCATTACGGTTGCAATGCTTGTTACACACTTGTTTTAGCTCTCTCTGCTCTCCTGTTAACGCTATTCGGGTTCTCTCCTTCTCCCCCCATCTCCTCTCCCCCCCCCCCCCAAGCTATATCTTCATCCCTTTGAGAGGAGAAATTGACTGGCAGGAGCTCTGTATAGGAGTTAATCCTTGTGCAGGAAAAAAGTGAAGGTCACAATGTCTTTCCGGTGGGTTTTTTTTTCACCTTACATTTGTTTTTTTTTTGTTTTTTTCCGTTAGAATGATTTACCTGTATTCTTTCTGTACCCACAGACAATTTTCAATGTACTGGTGATCCTCGGCTGAAAGGAGCAATACCTGTCAGGAGTCCTTTTTATGTGCTATTGCTTTTTTTCTCCTTACCGAAACAGACTCCTCAAAGTGATGGGAATCACTTAAGAATTATTTGCTGGAATGTCTGAAGGACTGCACTCTCAAAGTAAGAGAATGAGAGCCTATCACCTTCTCAGACCACATCCCAGTGTTTATGGACATAGACATTCTTGACCCAGTTAGCAAACAATGGCAATGGAAGCTCAACGAAACTTTGATCCAGTCCCCCAAGGTAGCGGAGGAGATCTCCAGGCAGTTGAAAAACGTCTTCACCTCAAACACGGACATGGGCAGTTCGCCACTGATAGTCTGGGAGGCCCACAAATGCACCATTAGAGGTGTCCTCATAAAAATAGGCACCCGCCTCAAGAAAGCAAGGGTCCAACAGACTTCCGACCTTTTGAGTAGGATCAGGACACTGGAGGCAGTACATAAACAATCTTTGGCCACACAGGTGCTGCAGGACCTCACGGGCCTAAGGAATCAACTGAAAACTTTGGCACTGTTTACGGCTAAACCAGTCATAGCAAAATGTAGACGCACTTTTTATGAACACAGCAATAAATGTGGCAAACTGCTGGCAAGGGCCTTGAGGGCCCAACGGGCACAAACCTTCATTCCAGAACATAGGAAGGAGGGGGGAACTAAGGTTCACACCACCAAAGAGATTGCAGACCAGTTTTGCAAATACTATACCTCCCTCTACAACCTAGCGCAACAACACTCTGCCAGAGGGCAATCCCTAGAAAGAAAGGCAATACGGGAATATATCCGGAAGTCGGGCCTCCCGCAATTGCTGGAAGAAGCCTTAGGGGTATTAGAGGAACCACTATCGGGGGATGAGGTGACCCTAGCAATAGCCAGAATGCAAACTGGCAAAGCCCCGGGACCTGACGGATACTCGTTGGCGTATTACAGAACCTTTTGCGACATTCTGATACCTAATTTCTTAGCTGCTTACAATGAGGCTGGTGAAGGAGCAATCCCCCCGGTGGACTCATTGAGGGCCTTTATTTCTGTAATACCCAAGGAGGACAAAGACCCCCTACTGTGCCAAAACTATAGGCCGATATCCCTTCTGAATGTCGACTTGAATATCTTCACAAAGGTTTTATCAATGAGGCTTTCGGAATGGATCCCGTCATTAGTACACTCCGACCAGGTTGGGTTTGTGACATCAAGAGAGGCGAGAGACAATACTACGAAAGCCATTAATCTGATTTACGCTGCTAAAACACGGAATATCCCGATGTTACTGCTCTCGACCGACGCAGAAAAGGCGTTCGATAGGGTTCACTGGCCTTTTTTAATGGAAACCCTCCGCCACATAGGACTGGGACAGAGAATGCTAAATTGGGTCCAGGCCATCGACTCCAAACCTTCTGCCCAGGTGAAGGTCAACGGGCGGCTCTCCTCTGCCTTTGACATAACCAATGGTACGAGGCAGGGTTGCCCCTTGTCCCCGCTGATCTTCATCCTCTCTTTAGAACCCTTCTTGTGCACGGTGAGGGATAATCCCAACATATCCGGCATTAAACTGAGTGGTTCCCTCTCTCCCAAAGTAGCAGCTTTCGCTGATGACCTGCTCTTCTTCATATCTAATCCCCTGATCTCAGTGCCCAACTTAATGTCGGAATTGATGAAGTATAGGGTGATGTCCTTTTTAAGGTCAACTTCCAGAAATTGGAAGCGTTAAACATTTCACTGCCAGCCTCCTTGTACTCCTTGCTACGAGAGGATTTTCCTTTTAAGTGGGCAAGTTCCCACATTAAGTACCTGGGCATCCGACTGCCCAACAAACTGGAGGACATATTCTCCATCAACTTCCCTCCCCTACTGCAAGACATTAAAAAGGACCTTCAGAGGTGGCAACAAGGCATGTTCTCGTGGTTCGGGAGGTGTAATATAATAAAAATGAACATTATGCCCAGAATACTATACCACCTTCAAGCCCTCCCGTTTAGGATCCCAAATACCTTCCTCAGAGCAACAAACAGAGCACTGACTATGTTCATCTGGGCAGGTAGGCATCCGCGCTTGGCACAGTCCATCCTGCGTTTACCAAAAGCGCTGGGGGGAATGGCTTTTCTGGATGTCTCACTATATCGCGCAGCATGCCACCTGACAAGGATCATTGACTGGTGTCAACACGGGACGCTCAAGCAGTGGATCCAAATAGAACAATACCTGACAGGGGCAACCCTGGTGGGGCTGCCCTGGTGCCAGAAAGGCCTCCCAGAACAAGTGACAAAACACCCTACGGTGGGCGAGACCTTGAGACTAGCTCAAAAAACCTACCGAGAGCAATCAATTGCGTCTCTGCCCTCACCACTGACCCCAATAATAGGGAACCCAGACTTTAAACCGGGATTGACAGATACCAGGTTTCAGGTTCTCCGAGATAAAGATAGACATCTACTGCTCCAACTCATCAGAGGCGGCAGGTGGATGTCTAGAGATGACATAATACAAGACCCTCTTTTGGACGACTTTCCCTTTTGGCAGAAAATACAACTAGCACACTTTATTAGAGCGCAACCCCAACCGCAGCTATTTTTGAGAAACCTTACACCCTTCGAGCTTCTTTGCTCGGAACTGGAGCCGATTAGGCACACGATATCGCTAGCTTATCAAATCTTGGTCACACCCCCCAAGGAATTTAGACTTCCTTATATAGCTAAATGGGAACGGAACCTGGGAATACAGCTGACCGAGAGGCAAGTGGAGAGAATACTTCTCTTCACGTACAAAACATCGATGAGTGCCAATGAACAGGAGGCAGGATACAAAATCTTGTCACGCTGGTACTACACCCCAGTCAGAATACACGGCATGTTCCCCCAGAGCTCGGACTGCTGTTGGAGATGTGGAGAAGAGGCAGGCAGCCTCCTTCACGTCTTCTGGTCCTGCAGGCTTCTGACACGATACTGGACAGAGATACATCGCATTATACAAAAGTTCACTGACAGGAAACTACCCAAGACCCCTGAGCTCTTTTTAATACACCACCATGACATACCAAGCAAAACGTACAGAAGGTCCATCCTCCCAGCACTGATCACGGCAGCAAAAAGCTGCATCCCCCTTTTCTGGAAACAGACGGAGCCTCCGAGAGTGGCTGTGTGGTTGAAGCGAGTAGCGGAAATGCAGACTATGGAAGACCTCGTGGCCACAGACAGGGGCCTCAGGGAGCAGTTCCTCAAAAAATTGTACTATTGGCTGGAATTCTACTACTCAGAGGAATATGCGAGGTTGACAACATAAATGGGAGGGCTCAGGGACCCCTAATCGGGTGTGGCGACACAGATGGGGGCTGGAGGATGAGCGAATCCCCCCTACTCCCCATCCTTCTTATTACCCCCTGGGCCTACCCTCCCTGCTGGAGTCTACCCCTCCCCCCCTCCCTACCTCTTTCCCCCTCTTTAGCTTACTTTACCCTCACATTTCTTTCTCTATCTATCCCTTTAAAGGAACGTTGACTCACGAGTCGACATCAAATATCACCCCATACTTGCTAATGAACCAAAAGTACCAACACAAGGGACAAAAGGAGCTTCATACTCACAAGACTGTTATCCCAGAATGGGAACACAGTAGTCTCGACCCAGGGACGTAAAATGTTTTAATTTTCATATGCTCTGGAAGTCGAGATGCACAGACATTGTAAATACAACAAGTTCTGCCCTTTGTAACCAAGTATGTTTACAGTTACTGTATTGTTATTGCAAATTCTTAGAGATTTAAAACATCTCCATACTGATGTTTCACTCCTCCAAGAGACCCATCTATCTGCAGATGATTTATCTTGTCTCCGTAAACTATGGGTGGGTACTGTATATGGCTCACTGGCATTAATGAAGCGTACACACAACCTGACTTTGCGGCAGACTAGGCCCGATGGTCTTCCTGACGGACTTTCAGCGGAGTTCCGACGGACTTTCCGAACAAACAGACTTGGCCACACGTGAACGGACTAAGTCCATTCTAAAGTCCGTTCATTTTGAACGTGATGATGTAACACGGGACTAAAAAGGGAAGTTCAATATCCAGTAGCCAATAGCTTCCCTTGCGTCATATTTGGTCCGTAGGACCAGCATACAGATGAACGGTTTTCCCGATAGGAATTGAGTCCGTCGGACATATTTCAAACATGTTCTATTTCTAGATCCGTCTGAGTTTTAAAAGGAAAAATTATTGGATTAGCCCACACATGATCGGATTGTCCGACGGACTGATTCGGTCAGACCTAGTCTGCTGGAAAGTCCGGTCGTGTGTACACGGCATAAGCCTTAAGGCTGAAGTGGCTAATTTATTGCAAGACACACCATCCATAGTGTTAGGACTGACTAAATTGGCCACAAAATGAAGGTACATCTGTCGCTAACCTCCAATGACATTGCTATCACTAACATTTATGCCCCTAATTCGCCTGATGCTCCCTTTTTTCAAGATATCACGTCTTGGATATTACAAGCCCCTGAGGCCCTTCACTTAGTTGGTGGGGACTTTAATTCTATTATGCATCCATCAGAAGATCGTACCAGCGATAGACCGCTCTCGTCGCAAGGTCATGCTTCCTTGATTGTGAGACCTACCCTCTTGGCCCAATCCATCCCCTCTATGTGGTTTATAGACGTGTGGTGATTAACTCACCTAATTGAATGGGACTTCACCTTTTTTTTGCCCTCCGCATAATTCCTTTTCATGTATTGATTATTTTTTTCCTTCCCCTGCACTATTCCCGACACTCTCCCGACACCTGATCACCACAGCCCAATTATTGTGAACTTACTTAATGCCAAACCCTCAACTCCCTCACCCATTTGGGACTTTCCCTCCTACTTAGCTGATAATGAGGACTTTCGTTGCATGCTTTATGATGCCTGGGCAGAATATGCCTCCACTGATGGGGCGCATCTTACTGATCCAAACCTTTACTGGGGCAGGTAAAGCCTTTTTAAGAGATACAATTATTTCCTATACTACCCAATTTTAAAAGCACTCCTGGCAGCAATGCCGACAGGCTAGTGAAGCTTTGCATTTAGCGCATGGAACCCTAACACAGGCTCGTACATTGGCTACTACAAAAGCCTGGCAACTGGCCAAGCATACCTTTGACCTGTGAGCAGAGCAAAAAGAGGCAGCTAAGACATCTTACTCTACCTTGCATTTTCACAGATTTGGTAACAAAGCAGACAAACTCTAAAGCCCCATACACACTATCAGATTTTCTGCTTCTTTTTGCCTTCAGATTTACCAAAACCATGAAGTGCAAGGGCCTGCCTGATTGCATAAACATTGAAACTCCTAAGGTTTGACCTCATATTATATGGTTTTGGTAAATCTGAAGGAAAAAATCAGCAGAGTCTGATAGTGTGTATGGGGCTTTAGCCAAACTTTGTGCTGGTCCTAGGCGACCCACATATATCTCTGCTCTAAAGAATACCACAGGCTCCCTTGTTACTTCACCTGCAGAGATTAGCAAAGTCCTAGCTGATTATTACACCTCCCTTTATTCTGAGGACCTGATCGATCAGACAACAGCTGAAGCTCTGCTAGCCAAAGTGCATTTACCTCAACTTAATTCGACCTAGAAGACATCCACTAAACAATTAAATCTATGCTGTCAGCTAAGGCCCCAGGTTCTGATGGCTACACGGCCGAATTTTACAAACTCACTAAAGATTTGATGGCTGACACTCTAAAACATGTCTATACATGCATATGGGAAGCTGCTCCCTATGACCCTACGGGAACACAGGCGCACAATAAACTTATCTCCAAAAAAGGGAAGAATCCCCTTCACCCTCATACCGGCCGTTTTCCCTAATCAATGTAGATGTAAAAATACTTTCCAAGATAGTAGCAATCATGCTTAGCTCCCTTATTACCTTCCGTGCTTCATCCAGCTCAATCCAATTTTTTTTCCAGGACATTCTGTGACCCTGAACATCTGTAGAGTTTTGTTAGTGCTGGAATATGCTAAATCGCACCCTGATCGGGATGTCGCCATCATCTCTCTTGACGCCGAAAAGGCATTTGACAACATTAGCTCATATTGGCTGTTTAGAGTGATGGCTGCATTTGGTTTCTGAGGTTCGTTTGTGAATTTTCTTCAATGAATGTATGCATCCCTGATGGCCTGCCTTGTCACTCCAGATTTTATTTCAGACATCATTCCATTGACGAAGGGGAAAAGGCAGGGATGCCGTCTCTACCCTTTACTTTCAATATAGATATTGAGTCCCTATCTAGACTTCTCAACTCTGCTGGCGTTAGTAGTATCAATGTTAGAGACCAAATATTTTGATATTTTGCATGTTTTCCACCAATCCTACATCAGATTTCGACAAGTCTCCTAGACTGTCTGCTAATTGGCGATTATCCTCCGCATTTATTGTTACCACACTGCACATCACTTATTTGGGCATACGCATAGGCCACGGAACCTTCCTTTCTATACAGCCTTTAACATCCCTAGCAGTAAGTCTGGCTCGGGTTGGGATTTTAGTACCACGAACGGTAACCCCGAGCCTGACTCAAGATCGCATCGCTGGATACAGGGAGGACACAGGGAGAAGTTCCTTACCTTGTCCCCTGGATCCAGTGATGTCCTCCACGCTGTGTGATCGAGCTGTCCTCTGCTCGATTCACACAGTGCCCGATTGCGGCCGATCTCCGTTCCCTGCGATGTTATGGCGCACGGGAGCAGAGATCAGCGCCAAATTCAAAAAAGTAAAAACACACAAAACACACACAGTACTGTAATCTTACAGATTACAGTACTGTATAAAAAAATTACACACCCCCTTTGTCCCTAGTGGTCTGTGCAGTGCCCGTCCCGAGACTCCGTCCGGTCCCGTCCCGTCCCAAGCCGAGGCCCCCAATTTACCCCCAAAAAACTGGGAAACCTATTGACTCGTGTATAAGCCGAGGGTGAGATATGCCTGTCCATCCCTGTGTGTGTGTCCATCCATCCATCCATCCCTGTGTGTGTGTGTCCATCCATCCCTGTGTGTGTGTGTGTCCATCCATCCATCCATCCCTGTGTGTGTGTCCATCCATCCATCCATCCCTGTGTGTGTGTGTGTCCATCCATCCATCCATCCCTGTGTGTGTGTCCATCCATCCATCCATCCCTGTGTGTGTGTGTGTGTGTGTGTGTGTGTGTGTGTGTGTGTGTGTGTGTGTGGCCTTGTGTGTCCAGCCTACCTGTGTCCCGAGCGTCCGTCCGGTCCCGAACCTCCGTCCGGTCCCGTCCCGTCCCGAGCCTCCGTCCGGTCCCGTCCCGTCCCGAGCCTCCGTCCGGTCCCGTCCCGTCCCGAGACTCCGTCCGGTCCCGTCCCGTCCCGAGACTCCGTCCGGTCCCGTCCCGTCCCGAGCCGAGCCTCCGTCCGGTCCCGTCCCAGGATCACCGCTCTTCGTCGGCGCCCATTCCCCTGTTCAAATGCCGCGCCTCCCTGTCTGTGATAGGCGGAACACAATTTCCCAGCAGCCTGTGTTCCGCCTATCACGGACATCGTCTCATCCTCGTCCGTAGTACGAAGATGAGACGATGTCCGTGATAGGCGGAACACAGGCTGCTGGGAAATTCAGTGTTCCGCCTATCACAGGCGAAGGCGGAGCCGGAGGCGCGGCTTTTGAATTATAGAATGGCCGCTGTCTGTCTGCTCGACACGCTGATCGAGCAGGCAGACAGCGATGACTCGAGTATAAGCCGAGGGGGGCACTTTCAGCCTCAAAAAAGAGGCTGAAAATCTCGGCTTATACTCGAGTATATACGGTAATTTCCCTATACGTGTATAACCTATTCCCTTTAATCACCTCCCCTAATTTTATTTCCTCCTTCTTTGACCATCTACTAAAATATAATCGCTCCTCCTTTCCTGGCAAAAAATTATTTGTGTCCAACAGTGACATTAATGGAGAATTGTGGGTCCAGTTATGTGCCTTATTAATTTTATCCCATATTTTTAATGCGTGTCCGGTTAAAGTGCTCGTGCCTACTCCTAAATTCCTCGACTTTGAAGGGATCCATATGCTTTTTTTTAGTTCCTCTCCACTCAGTCTAATTTCTAACTCCACCCAACTTTTCTCTTTCTGGTTGTGTGACCAGTCCGCTACTCTTGATATTACTATTGCCTCGTAATATTTATTAAAATCTGGTAGTGCCACTCCTCCCCGTTCTTTTTCCTTCACTAAGACATTATATGCAATACGTAGCCTTTTCGGGGCCCATATAAATGATACCACCAAAGATTTTAATTTCCTGAAAAAACTTGCCGGCACTGGCACAGGTATCATTTGAAATGTATACATTACTACTGGTAATATGAACATTTTTATTACATTTATTTTACCCATCCATGATAATGCTTTATAACTCATACTTTTCATTTGCCCTTTAATTTTGTTTAAGAGGGGTATATAATTTGCTTCGTACAGTTTAGCCCTTTGTGCCGTTAATTTTATCCCCAGGTAGCTCAATTCTCCTCTACACCACTTAAAGGGCAGGCTTACGGAAAGGGCTCTCTGTTCTTTTTCTGATAGATTCAGGTTTAAAATTTCTGTCTTCGTCAAATTTATTTTAAAATTTGATAATCTTCTATATTGTTCTAATTCTTTAAGGACCAACGGGATCGATATTCTGGGATTTACTATGTATAACAACACGTCATCTGCATAAGCAGCTACCTTATATTCTATCCCTCCCACCCGAATTCCCCTTATATCCTGATTCCTACGGATCGCTACTAAAAGGGGTTCTAAGACCACCACAAACAGAATCGGGGACAAGGGGCATCACTGTCTCGTCCCATTGAACAAGTCAAGGGGACGGGACAGGGATCCATTCACTCTAATCCTGGCGGTCGGCCGAGTATACAACGCTCTAATCCATCTCATCATTTTCTCTCCCAGCCCCAAATATTTTAGTGTCTCTTCAATAAACTGCCAATCTACTCTATCAAAAGCCTTCTCGGCATCTACTGATAGAAGGACCATGGGGATCTTCCTTCTAATTGCCTCCTGGATCAAGATGATAGACTTTAAAGAGTTGTCCCTCCCCTCCCGCCCCAACACAAATCCCACCTGATCGGTGTGAACCCATCCCGGGAGGAGTGTCTTCAGTCTTTCGGCTATTATTTTTGCATAGATTTTTACATCCGTATTTAATAATGATATCGGCCGGTAACTCTCTAGGGCTGCAGGGTCTTTACCCTCCTTCAAAATCAAGGCAATATGAGCAAGAAGCACCTCCTATCGAAAGCCCTGACCCTCACTGACTGCGTTGAAATACTCACAAAATTTTGGTACTAAAAGACTCTGGAATCTCTTATAATATAGGATGGAGTATCCGTCGGGGCCCGGACTTCCCCCCCCCCCCGGGCTGTTTCCTTAATTGCTCTCTCAACTTCCTTTACTGTAATCGGGGTCTCTAGAGCCTCCATCTCCTCACTCACACCTTTTGGGAAGTCCAGGTTCGTGAGGTACTCCCGTATAGTAGCCTTCCTTTTCCCCTTTTTATCCCCTCTTACTCCTATATTATACAAAGCACTGTAATAAGTATGGAAACTCTCTGCAATATCTGGAGTAGCGAACTTCATCTCCCCTCCTTTATCCCTAATTTTTGGGATAAAAGTCCTGTTTTTCTGTTCCTTTACTCTTCTCGCCAGCCACTTCCCTGACCTATTCCCCCACAGATATCTCTCCTTATTTATTTTATAAAAAGCTGTTCTCCTTTCTTGTTCCAAGCATTCTTCCAGTTCTCTTTTTTTTTTTTTTAAGATCCTGACTCTCCTGGAGCCCCCTAGGTCTAGTTTTCTGCTCCAGCTCCTCGATCTCACTGTATAATTGAACTTTCCTTTTCTCCCTTCCTTCTTTTTCCATGCTCCAATCCCAATCAAGCTTCCCCTAATGACTACCTTGGGTGTCTCCCAAATAGTAGCCCTGGAAATTCCCTCCACGTCATTAAGCTCAAAGAAGTCCTTTAATTCCTGTTCTATTTTAATACCTACATCCTGTTCTTGAATAAGTGAGTCATTCAATCTCCAGGTTCTTCCTGTCCCCTTATCACCCTGTATTTCCAACTGGATTTTTATAGGGGCATGATCTGAGAGAGTAATTGGTTTAATTTCCGCTTTTTTCAAATTAGCCACTAATTGACGATCTATTAGAATATAATCCAATCTTGCAAAGGTTTTATGAGCTGCAGAGAAATGAGTATAGTCACGATCTTTTTGATGGCTTATCCTCCATGCGTCTTGTAACTGCGCGCTAATCAGTGCTTTGTTTACCAATCTATATCTCTGTTCTACCACTCGTGCACCTCCCCCCGAGGTATCCATCTTAGGGTCCAGACACCAATTCAGGTCTCCTGCTGTAACCACTTTACCAACTCTAAACTCCTCTAATTTTTTTAAAACTGTCCTTAAGAATTTATCCGGATTTCTGTTTGGTGCATAAACATTTACTATAGTACATTGCATCTCCCCCAGTTTCCCTTTTATAAATAAATATCTGCCCTCTGGGTCAGCCAGCCGTTCCCCAAATCTTGTTAATCTATCGAAACCAATGGCTACTCCTCTTGAGTGGGCTGATCGTGTATCCCCATAGACACCTGTCTCGTTGGTGTCTTTTCATTCCCATATTTCACCCGAGGGCTCACACCGGTAGACCTCTGCGAACCCCCTCCCGCCCCCCCCCACCCCCACACAGCCTCACCCCTTAACTCCCTCAACTCTCCTCTCCTTCTTACTTTCTAGTACTATCTTTTAACTACCACCTCTTCATTAAACTCCGTTCCTCTCCCCCTCATCCATCTTAACTTCCTTTGCCTAGACCTTACTTCCTTAACTTCTTCTTCCCATCCTGGTAACTGGGGGGGGAGGTATGTCTAACCTTTCGCAGTCCTCTGGAAATCGCAAGACTGCAGAGCGCCCATCTTTTTTTCCTTTCAGACAGGCAGGAAAGCCCCATTGATAGGCTATTCCTGCTGCTGCCATCCATTGAGTTAGGGGTTTTAATAATCTCCTTCTCATCAGTGTTTCTGACGCTAGGTCAGAAAACACCTGTAACTCTGCCCCCTCGAAGGTCAGGCCTGGTAATGTCCTCAATTTCCCTATTATTTGCCCTTTTTCTTCTGCGTAGTGTAACCTCACTATTACATCTCTTGGGGACTCCTCCCCTGCTGTCATCCGCCTAGTAATCCTGTGTATTCTATCTACCTTTATATTTTCAGTGGGGTCCCTTTCTAACAACGGATTAAAAAGCTGCTGCACAGTGTTACCCAACTCCCCACTACTGTATTTCTCTGGGAGCCCTTTAATTCTCACATTTTTCCTCCTGCCCCGGTTCTCTTGGTCCTCTAATCTATACTGGAGATTTCTATTCGTTCTCTGCAGGGTTAAAACTTGTTCTGTTATCTCATCCAACCTTGAATCCTGTTTATCTAATCTGTCTTCTATCTCCTCTACTCTCTCCAGCACTAGACCTATGTCTGCCCTTACTCCTGCTATCTCAACTTTTAGAGACTCCTCCATTTTGGCGAACATCTCCGCCAACATCTCCTTTATTGTCGGGGCTTCTACTTCTTGACTACTAGATTGCACACCTCCTTCCCTTCTAAAATCCTCTTCTTCTCTTTCCTCTTCCCTTTCCTGAGGGACTCTAATGCTAGTCTGTGGGTGATTTCCTGCATTTTTTGTTCCACCCGCCTTTACCCCACCTTTACTTTCTTCTAGTGTCCTTTGCTTATTTACCCCTGATCTCCGTGCCGCTCCCGACTTAGGGCTACCTTGTCCATCTTCTAATGTGCTGGTGTTACTTGCCATATACTGCTGGATACCTCCTGGACTGGTCGCCGGCGGTATATTTTTGCCTATTTTTGCTTTCCCTCTCATTTTCCCTGTTTAAACCCTCCCAGTTCTATTTCCTTTTCGTCTACTCCTCTCCCTCCTGCCTTATCCCCCAATCTCCCTCCCCCCCACTTAGGGGCAGTGGTAGCAAAAGTGGCGGATAGAAGGGCGGTGATAGATAGGACCAGCCCCGCTTTCCTTAGTTATACACAAGGCTAAGAATTTGTTCATACAATACATTGTTAACATTGTCCTGTTGTGTTTTTATTACTCCAGTCCCTTTCACATATTTGTCCTTTTTCTTCCTCCTGTAGCTTAGATTCCACAGTTATCAATATAGTGCCCTTTTCTCATCAATGGCCTCTTTGAGTCAGTCCTACGCCCTATTCACAGGGCTCTCATGGCTCACTCCACATACACACGGACTGTCTTGTGCTTTACAGAACGATGCAGGAAACCATTATAATAGGGTAATTTATTATTTTTCCGATCCCATCTACATGTCTTCTATAGTTTCTCTTAGCATTACTCCTCCTTCATTACCAGCCTTGGCGATATTATCGTTGCTACTTATTAGCTGAGCTGGTCCTTGGGCAGGTCCTTGAAAGGATGTTAAATGGGTAATCGGTGCAGGGCGCTTCTAATATCCCCCCTCAGCTGTTTGTCCGGGGGGAAAAAAAAACCCCATATAAAGAGGCAAACTGCGGGGGTGTTCTGAAGTTAATTTAACAATCTGTCCAGGAGAGGAGTATATCTAGTTCTTTACTTTCCTTTCTCTGTTACTTTAAAGGGTTTTCCCCTCCCTTCTCCTCCTTTTTTTTTTACACATATAAAGGCTATAAAGGCTTAAGGGCAACTTAAGATTTACCTTAGTTCTTACAGTAGATACTGTAGTGCCATTACTTATCTAGATGCAGCCTATTGCAATATAATGTAATACCACAGTTCCATTTACCGCTCCAGCCCTCTGTTACTATATTATATTTCTTCTTTCACCACACATTAACTCACGGTTTGATGACCTTTAAAGGACGCTTTGGTGGTTGTAGTCTCTCCAATCAGCTGGTGCGCTCCGCAGGAGCTCTGTTTCTACGCTAATGGTAGGTGTCTTTTCCAGGGTCTGTGTAACTCTGCACGGACATCCCACCTGCTGGTCACCACCGCTCTATCCCCTTGATGGACTCCATCTCCAGTCTCCAGTCACCTCCTTCCTGCACACCACTCTTTCATTGCCCAGGAGCGTCTCCCTGCTTACCCAGTGCCTCTCATATTTGTCAGCAATCCAGCTGGGCGACCCGCAGTTCAGGCGCGAAGTTGATCGGAGGGAGGGGGGAGAAGCCGGGCTCTCGCCGCAGATTCTTCCGGGTGGCATGGCGTGGCTGTCAGTTCCACCCGCTGCCCGCCAGCTTCACAGCGGCGGCGGATCTATCCCGCGGGAACTCCAAACAGCCAGGGCCGCGTGAGATGAGGAGGGGGTGGTGACGCTAGGTCAGGCGGTCGGGAGAATGGCCAAAGCACGTCTACGTCATGGTGCTCCGCCCCCCCCCCCCGTGCCTCCTATTATTATCCTATTGCTAGACTCTGGTTTGAACAGATTTAAGAGAGTTATTCCTAAGAATTACAGGACTACAATATAAAACGCCAAATTACCATGCAAAATAATTGTACCGCTTTCAGCACCTAAAACCAGAACTAATCATACCGCCAGGGAGTTTAATACCCACCTTTAGCAACTAAGATTGTTAAGGAGTTGGAAGCTTGGGCAGTCCTCCCCCTCTCACTCTTTGGGAGATGTCATCTTTTTAAAATGGTGTCATTTGCATGTCTATTATATTCACTGCAAACCTTACCACTATTACTGAAACACTCTGATGTACATAAAATCCATAAGGCATTGACTGATTTCCTGCAGTCGGGTAATGCCGCGTACACACGATCAAACAATCTGGTGGAAAAGTCTGGCGGAGTCCGTTCATTTCAAAAGTACGGTGGATAGTCTGGTGGACTTAGTCCGCCGTACCTAGTCCACCGCAAAAGTACCGTGTGTGTGGGCAGGTAGCTCGTTCGGAAAGTCCGGCGGACAGTCCGCCAGACTAAGTCCGCCGGATAGTCTGATACGCGTGTACGCAGCATAAGAGACCACGCATAGCTCTCCAAAAGCTTTGTCTCCCTAAGTCCGAGGGTGGTGCAGGCTTGCCCAATTTATGATTTTACAATCTTTCTTGTTTACTCAGGCAGGGCCTAGACTGAATCTATCTGGAAAGTCCCGTTACTCTAATCTTATGCTTGATCTCCCCGCTCACCCTCCCTGTCATTCTTCATTCCACATTAAGGACATTGGCATCTCATCTCAGATCCAATATTCTCACTAGAGACAAAGTCATCTCATGGAGGGAAGTGCGAAGGCTGCTGGGGCTACCCTAAAACATATCCCATCATTTAACTATCCAAGGTATCCTCATGTTTCTCCCATCTACTATTTATAAAATCTTTGATCATTGGCCTCATTAATATAACATGGCAACCATAGCAGCCGTAGTGCATTTAAAACTTTTCAGATCGTTCCACAAGAATATTCCCTGGCCTCTTCACACTTCTTCTATCACCAACAACTACTTTGCTACCTACAAACTTGCCACGGTCCTCGGGTTGATCCTCTTCAAAAGTCCTTTGTTGATGTAGTGCTCCAACATGATCACTACTCTATATCCAGCCTATACTCACAACTCATCTTTCACCAGTCAGACAAATACCATCTTGCTCCATTCCAGAAGTGAGCGTCCATATTTGGTGACGTTAACCTATGAAAATCCTTAAAAGCTACTGTCACATCAATAAACTTATTGTATCAGAGACTTGGCAGGAAACTCAGTTTAAAATCATCCACAGGGCTTACCTCCCCTTCCACACTAACTCATCAGACCCTTTGCAAGCGAAATGCCCTTGGTGCACAGTACCATGCCCTAAACTGCTACACCGCCTATGGGATTGCTCGGCTATCTCTCGATACTGGGACTCTGTTATTGCCAAAGTTATTAAGACTCAACTACCCAAAGACCTTTTACTATGCCTTTTTGGATGTGAAGTACCAGCTCCCTCATCTGCGACAGTAACATCGAACGACCTCTCACAATGGACTCAAATATGCTTACTGGTAGCTCGACCATGAATAATTGGATCAAATCCTCACCTCCTTGTCTTTCGGATGTAAAATGGACACAAAGGACGCCCTTTTCACTACAATAAATTGTATCTGAAATGGGACCTTACCAACTCTTTAGGCAAACGCTAAGGAGCCCCTTCATTTCTCCCTCCCTTGAGAACCAGAGTTGTTAGGGGTCTACTAACCTATCCTAACTCATATGTCCCTGATAGGTTGTCCCGTTCATCACTAATACCATCATATGATCCTCTGTGTTCACCACTTACATGCATATTACTCTGCTTCCAATCCTGTGGGTTCTATCTCAAATTGTTGCATCACTTTGCATTTTTTTTCAATATAATGAATACAGGTGATTCTGCCTTTCTAACCCCCCCCCCCCCCTTTTGGTTATTTTGAAAACTACCGTATATACTCGAGTATAAGCCGAGATTTTCAGCCTCTTTTTTGAGGCTGAAAGTGCCCCCCTCGGCTTATACTCGAGTCATCGCTGTCTGCCTGCTCGATCAGCGTGTCGAGCAGACAGACAGCGGCCATTCTATAATTCAAAAGCCGCGCCTCCGGCTCCGCCTTCGCTTGTGATAGGCGGAACACTGAATTTCCCAGCAGCCTGTGTTCCGCCTATCACGGACATCGTCTCATCTTCGTACTACGGACGAGGATGAGACGATGTCCGTGATAGGCGGAACACAGGCTGCTGGGAAATTGTGTTCCGCCTATCACAGACAGGGAGGCGCGGCATTTGAACAGGGGAATGGGCGCCGACGAAGAGCGGTGATCCTGGGACGGGACCGGACGGAGGCTCGGCTCGGGACGGGACGGGACCGGACGGAGTCTCGGGACGGGACCGGACGGAGGCTCGGGACGGGACGGGACCGGACGGAGGCTCGGGACGGGACGGGACCGGACGGAGGCTCGGGACCGGACGGACGCTCGGGACACAGGTAGGCTGGACACACAAGGCCACACACACACACACACACACACACACACACACACACACACACACACACACACACACACAGGGATGGATGGATGGATGGACACACACACAGGGATGGATGGATGGATGGACACACACACACACAGGGATGGATGGATGGATGGACACACACACAGGGATGGATGGATGGATGGACACACACACACACAGGGATGGATGGACACACACACACACAGGGATGGATGGATGGACACACACACAGGGATGGACAGGCATATCTCACCCTCGGCTTATACACGAGTCAATAGGTTTCCCAGTTTTTTGGGGGTAAATTGGGGGCCTCGGCTTATACTCGGGTCGGCCTATACTCGAGTATATACGGTAAATAAATATTCTTCAAAAAAAATATACTGTATCAGAAAAAATATAATAACAGTGCTAAATATTTCAAGAAATAAATTAGGAGAAAAAAATGTATCAACTGTCTATAACTAACAAACTTAAAAAAAAAACTGTGCAATTTCTTACAAACTATCAAAGAATTATCAAATAACCCACCAATCCTTATGAAAAACACATTAAATACATAATATGCGGATATACACTTATATGCAAAAGTTTTAGGCAGGTGTGAAAAAATGCTGTAAATAAAGAATTCTTTCAGAACTAGAAGTGTTAAAAATGTATGTTTATCAATTAAGAAAATGGAAGTAAATTAACAGAGAAATTCAAATCAAATCAATATTTGGCTTGACTACCCTTTGCCTTCAAAACATCATCAATTCTTCTAGGTGCACTGGCACACAGTTTTTGAAGGAACTCTGGGAGTTGGTTGTTCCAAACATTTAGCAGAACTATTCACAAATCTTCTGTGGATGTAGGCTGCCTCAAATCCTTCTGTCTCTTCAGACTCAATGATGTTGAGATCAGCACTCTGTGGGAGCCAAACTATAAATTCCAGGACTCCATGTTCTTATTTACACTGAAGATAATTCTTAAAGCAGAGGTCCACCCTAAGATAAAAAATTACATTAAGAATTTAAAAAAAAATCTAAAATAAAATTGAAAAAACATTTTTTTTTACTTACCAGAAAGCCTTGTTGCTAGGCAGTCTTCCTAATCTGCCTCTTCCTATTCCACGGTGCTTCCTCCTCTTCGGCGAGCTGCCTCGTTGCTTTCTGGGACATGTGTGTCCCCCAGAAAACAACAGGGCCATTCACATAGCGCGAGCGACTCGAGCATGCCCAGTAGGAAGCGGGCAGTGAAGTCGCAAGGCTCCACTGCCTGTTTCCCTTTGTTAAGATAGCGGCGCTGACACCCAATCCAATGGACAGATCGGCCTCGGGGGGTGCTGATATCGCGGGCTCCCTGGACAGGTAAGTGTCCTGATTAAAAGTCAGCAGCTACAGTGTTTGTAGCTGCTGACTTAAAAAAAAATTGCGCTGGAACATTGCTTTAAGAGCATTGGCTGTGTGTTTGGGGTCATTGTTCTGCAGCAGAATAAATTTGGGGCCAATCACATGCCTGATGGTATATCATGATGGATAAGTATCTGCCTGTATTTCTCTCTTGAGGACACCATTGATCCTAAATCTTTAACTCCATTTGCAGAAATGCAGCCTCAGACTTGAAGAGAACCTTCACTGTTGCCTGATTATACTCATCATTGTACTGCACTCCAGCCGTTAGACACACAAACTGCCTCCTGCTACAGCCAAATGTTTTACATTTTGAGACATCAGTCCAGAGCACCTGCTGCCATTTTCCTGCACCCAGTTCCTATATTTTCGTGCATAGTTAGCCTTGTTTCCACATTGGAGGAATCGCTTTTTGGCCTAAATTCTTTCATGAAGACCACTTCTGGCCAGACGTCTCAGGCCAGTGGATGGGTATACCTGGGTCCCACTGGTTTCCCCCAGTTCTGTGCTAATGGCACAGATTGACATCGTCCAATGTTGAAGGGAAGTAAGCATGATGTGTCGTTTATCTGCTGCATTACGTTTCCTTAGCCAACCACTTTGTCTTCGGTCTGCAATGTTGCCAGTTTCTTTGTGTTTCTTCAAAAGTACTTGAACAGCACATCTTGAAACCCCAGTCTGCTTTGAAATCTTTGCCTGGTAGAGACCTTGCTGATGCAGTATAGCTAAATTGTGGCTTTTTCCTGTGCTCAGTTTTTCCATGGTATATGACCTGTGACATGAAACTGTATTCCACAACCTTACCTTACCGGTAGTAGCAAAGTTTGGCTTTAACAAGGGGACCCCCAGATCCCTCCCCCTATGGGAATAGGTTGGGGTACATTGTACCCCTACCCATTCACCCCAAAAAGCAGTGAAATGCAAAAAAAAGAAGTTTTTTGACAAGTCCTTTATTAACCGCTTACAGACCGCTGCATGACAATATACGTTGACAGAATGGCACTGCTGCACAAATGGGTGTACCCATATGTGCCTCCATCATCGTGGGAGCATGCCCATGGATCCCGTGGACTCAATGTCCTCCGGTGACCTGTGATCATGGCATGGAGAAAGGCATTTTCCTGTTCTGCCTAGTGACATAACAGGAATCTACTGCTCCCAGTGATCGGGAACGGCGATCTCTGTCATGTTCTAGTGAGCCCACCCCCCCTACAGTTAGAACACACTGAGGGAACACACTTAACCCCTTGATCGCCCCTAGTGCTTAACCCCATCCCTGCCAGTGACATTTATGCAGTAATCAGTGGCTATTTTTAGCTCTGATCACTGTATAAATGTCAGTTGTCCCAAAATAGTGTCAAAAGTGAAAAATGTGTCCGCTGCAATGTTGCAGTCATTATACAAATCGCAGATCGCCGCCATTACTAATAAAAAAATAATAATATTAAAAATGCCATAAATCTATCCCCTATTTTGTAGATGCTATAACCTTTGTGCAAACCAATCAATAAACACTTATTGTGATTTTTTTTTACCAAAAATATGTAGAAGAATACATATCTGCCTAAAATGAGGAAGATATTTGTTTTTTTATATATTTTTTAGGGATATTTATTATAGAAAAAAGTAAAAATTATTTCTTTTTTTTCAAAATTGTCAGTCTTTTTTTGTTTATAGCTCAAGAAATAAAAACCGCAGAAGTGATCAAATACTACCAAAAGAAAGCTCTATTTGTGGTAAATAAATATTGTTTGGGTGCAACGTCACAGGACCGCGCTATTGTCAGTTAAAATGACACAGTGACGTATCGCAAAAAATTATTTAGTCATTAACCACTTGCCGACCGCCGCACGACGATATACGTCGGCAGAATGGCACGGGCAGGCATATGGGCGTATATATAAGTCCCTGCCTGCCCGCGGGTGGGGGGCCCGATCGGGCCCCCCCCCGGTGCCTGCGGCGGTCGGTATTCGTTCGGGAGCGATCCCGGACGAGGGGACGGCCATTCATTCATGGCCACCCCCTCTCGATCGCTCCCGGCGAATGAAAATGTCCGGTGACATCACTTCCTCTCCTGTAATGTAAACACAGGAGAGGAAGTGATGTATTCTCTCCTCCGTGTCGGTATTTTTCGTTCCGACACGGAGGAGAGCGGATCGGTGAGTTGCACCAACACTCTACACACACAGTAGAACATGCCAGGCACACTCACACCCCCCCTTTACCCCCCGATCACCCCCCCAATTACCCCTGCCCCCCCAGTCACAGTGACACCAATGTCATTTTTTTTTTTTTTTTTGCATTGGTGTCATTTGTGACTGTAATAACTGTTAGGGCAGTTAGAGTTAGCCCCCTTTAGTTCTAATGTACCCCCCTAACCCCCCCAATAAAGGTTTAACCCCATGATCACCCCCCGTCGCCAGTGTCACTAAGGCTGGGTTCACATTGCAGCGGTTTATGAGAACGAATGTGATTCGCACCGCACTGCAGTGCAAATCACATCCGATCTCTGTGCGATTCGAGTTCAGCCATTCGCCGCACCCGCCGCACCCGCCACACCCGCCGCACCCGCCGCAAATTCGCACGGGACCCTTTTTTTGGCCCGCAGCAGAATCGGATCGCATGGGTGTTCACACCATGCGATCCGAGTTTGCAGATCGCACTGCGATATGCGAACTGATCTGGGGGTGTCAGTAACATTTCACTGACACTCCCAGCAGTTCGCATAGGGCAGTGTGAACTGCCGCCGGGAGGCATGCGATGCGGGAACCCGCCGCGGATTCGCGGCGTTTCCGCATCGCTCCAGTGTGAACCCAGCCTAATAAGCGATCATTTTTCTGATCGCCGTATTAGTGTCACAGGTGACGCTAGTTAGGCAGGTAGGTATTTAGGTTCGCCGCAGCTTTTTATAGCGCCAGGGACCCCCATATACTACCGCATAAAGCCCCCTGATTGCCCCCTAGTTAACCCTTTCACCTGTGATCACCATATAACTGTTACAGGTGACGCTGGTTGGTTAGTTATTTTTTTATAGTTTCAGGGCACCCGCCATTTATTACCTAATAAAGGTTTAACCCCCTGATCACCCGGCGGGTGTCATTTGTGACTAATAACTGTTAGGGCAGTTAGGGTTAGCCCCCTTTAGTTCTAAGGTACCCCCCTAACCCCCCCAATAAAGGTTTAACCCCGTGATCACCCCCCGTCGCCAGTGTCACTAAGGCTGGGTTCACATTGCAGCGGTTTGAGAACGGATGTGATTCGCACCGCACTGCAGTGCAAATCACATCCGATCTCTGTGCGATTCGAGTTCAGCCATTCGCCGCACCCGCCGCACCCGCCGCAAATTCGCACGGGACCCTTTTTTTGGCCCGCAGCAGAATCGGATCGCATGGGTGTTCACACCATGCGATCCGAGTTTGCAGATCGCACTGCGATATGCGAACTGATCTGGGGGTGTCAGTAACATTTCACTGACACTCCCAGCAGTTCGCATAGGGCAGTGTGAACTGCCGCCGGGAGGCAATGCGATGCGGGAACCCGCCGCGCATTCGTGGCGTTCCCGCATCGCTCCAGTGTGAACCCAGCCTAATAAGCGATCGTTTTTCTGATCGCTGTATTAGTGTCACAGGTGACGCTAGTTAGGCAGGTAGGTATTTAGGTTCGCCGCAGCTTTTTATAGCGCCAGGGACCCCCATATACTACCGCATAAAGCCCCCTGATTGCCCCCTAGTTAACCCTTTCACCAGTGATCACCATATAACTGTTACAGGTGACGCTGGTTGGTTAGTTATTTTTTTATAGTTTCAGGGCACCCGCCATTTATTACCTAGTCTCACTAGTGTACCCCTAAATTTAGGGGTGTCTACTTTCCAAAATGGGGTCATTTGGGGGGGGTTTGTGCCATCTTGGCATTTTATGGCCTTCAAAACTGTAACGCCCTTAGAAAGCCTGAAGGCGGTGCTTGGTTTTCGGGGCCCCGTACGCGGCTAGGCTCCCAAAAAGTCCCACATATGTGGTATCCCCGTACTCAGGAGAAGCAGCAGAATTTATTTTGGGGTGTCATTTCACATATGCCCATGGCATGCGTGAGCAATATATCATTTAGTGACAACTTTGTGAAAAAAAAAAAAAAAAAAAAGTTTGTAATTTTCCCGCAACTTGTGGCAAAATATAAAATATTCCATGGACTCAACATGCCTCTCAGCAAATAGCTTGGGGTGTCTACTTTCTAAAATGGGGTCATTTGTGGGGGTTTTGTGCCATCTTGGCATTTTATGGCCTTCAAAACTGTAATAGGTAGTGAGAAGTGAACTCAAAAATTTACGCCCTTAGAAAGCCTGAAGGCGGTGCTTGGTTTTCGGGGCCCCGTACGCGGCTAGGCTCCCAAAAAGTCCCACATATGTGGTATCCCCGTACTCAGGAGAAGCAGCAGAATTTATTTTGGGGTGTCATTTCACATATGCCCATGGCATGTGTGAGCAATATATCATTTAGTGACAACTTTGTGAAAAAAAAAAAAAAAAAAAAAAGTTTGTAATTTTCCCGCAACTTGTGGCAAAATATAAAATATTCCATGAACTCAACATGCCTCTCAGCAAATAGCTTGGGGTGTCTACTTTCTAAAATGGGGTCATTTGTGGGGGTTTTGTGCCATCTTGGCATTTTATGGCCTTCAAAACTGTAATAGGTAGTGAGAAGTGAACTCAAAAATTTACGCCCTTAGAAAGCCTGAAGGCGGTGCTTGGTTTTCGGGGCCCCGTACGCGGCTAGGCTCCCAAAAAGTCCCACATATGTGGTATCCCCGTACTCAGGAGAAGCAGCAGAATTTATTTTGGGGTGTCATTTCACATACGCCCATAGCATGTGTGAGCAATATATCATTTAGTGACAACTTTGTGTAAAAAAAAAAAAAAAATTTTTTTTTGTCATTATTCAATCGCTTGAGGCAAAAAAATAAAATATTCAATGGGCTCAACATGCCTCTTATCAATTTCCTTAGGGGGTCTACTTTCCAAAATGGGGTCATTTGGGGGGGTTTTGTACTGCCCTGCCATTTTAGCACCTCAAGAAATGAGATAGGCAGTCGTAAACTAAAAGCTGCGTAAATTCCAGAAAACGTACCTTAGTTTGTAGATGTGACAACTTTTGCGCAAACCAATAAATATACAATTATTGACTTTTTTTTTACCAAAGACATGTGGCTGAATACATTTTGGCCTAAATGTATGACTAAAATTGAGTTTATTGGATTTTTCTAATAACAAAAAGTAGAAAATATCATTTTTTTTCAAAATTTGCGGTCTTTTTACGTTTATATCGCAAAAAATAAAAATCGCAGAGGCAATCAAATACCATCAAAAGAAAGCTCTATTTGTGGGAAGAAAAGGACGCAAATTTTGTTTGGGTACAACATTGCATGACCGCGCAATTACCAGTTAAAGCAGCGCAGTGCCAAAGTGTAAAAAGACCTCTGGTCATTTACCAGCAAAATGGTCCGGTCTGAAAGTGGTTAAGGGGTAAATTCTTCTGAGGCTGAAGTGGTTAAAAAAATAGCTCCAAGCTGTCATCTCCCAGAGCCATCTTTTCCCAGTGCTGTCTTCACCCATTGCTGCCTTATTCCACTGCCATAATCTCCCGGTGCCATCTTCTCCTGGTGCAATCCTCTCCCGCTGCCGTCTTCGCCCGCTTCCGTATTCTCCCGCTGTGGTCTTCTCCTGCTGCTGTTTGTGGTTGTGTTTGCTGGTGTCTTCCTCATCACCGGTTACCCGCAAAAAAACAAATCTTCTGTGGCTGTCTTCCTCCATTGTGCTATCACCCGATGTCTGGCATCTCTTATATAGCCATTGGGCGTACCCTACAGATGACTTCACCCAGAAAGCCTGTCCCTTGTGACATCATATGGGGTGGGTTTTCCGGGTGACATCATTGGATGGGCAGGCCCCTTGACTATATAAAACATGCCAGACAGCGAGCGACAATACAATGGAGGAAGACAACCACAGAAGTAGAGCAGCTTTTTTAGTGGATAACCGGCGACAAGGAAGAAGACAGCACCAGGAGAATACAGCAGCGGGGGAAGATAGCACCGGGAGAAGACGGCAGTGGGAGAAGATGTCATCGGGAGAAGATGTCATTGGGAGAAGATGGAATCGGGAGAAGACAGCTCAGGGAGAAGACAGCTCTGTCATGGTTATGCAGTGATCTTCCTGTGTTTGCTTACCTCCCCTCATGTGTTCAGACTAGAGGCCAGCCACTTCCACCTGGTGGTTTTTATAACCTCTCCTCTAAGCATGGCTCCACCCCAGGCCCTATCAGGGAGCCCTATATTAACCTGTGCACTGCAGGCCATCAGTGCTGATCAACCATTGTGTATTCCTTTGTGTGTTAGCTTCCTGTTACCTGCCGTGTGCGATACTGTTGTTTCCCGTTACCGACTTTGGCTTGTCTTTGACTATCCCTGTTTTCCTGTGATCCTGGCCCTTTGGCGTGTCTCCGACTATTACCGTCTGCTTGTGGCCCTGACCTTGGCTTTGTCCCTCACCATCCCTATCCTCCTGTTGCCTACTGTGGGTGTGAGCTGGGGGACCCTGGGGGTCGCGACCTGGAGCCAGTTGCAGCCAAGTCCATCCTCACCACTAGAGGCGCTGGTGAACACCTGCTGGCTCTTAGACTCCGCGCCCCAGGGAATCTTACGCTCTAACCCCAGTGAGATCTGTCCCCCATCTGCAGCAGTCAGCCATAGGGTCCACAACCTTGCGGTGCACCCCTGATCCCTACGGTGTGCATCTGTCACCTCGCCTCAAGGTGACCTGACAGTTTGATCAGCCATGGACCCGGCTGACGTGCCGCTTCCTACAGTCGATCCGTTGCAGGGCCTTAGTTCACAGACTTCAGACCCAAGAATCGCATCAGACCCAGGTGATGCGATTCTTTCAAGATCTGGCTTCCCGCTTCGAGCAGCTACAGGCTTCCTTGGGAACCCCGAACCTGCAGCCCCAAGTACAGACAGCAGCTGCACCTATCGCACCAGTCGCATCCACGCATGCATTATTACTGCCAGCTCCGTCCCGTTTCTCTGGGGACCCCAAGGCTTGCAGGGGGTTCCTTAGCAAGTGCACAATTCATTTTGAGCTTCAGCCCCAAAGCTTCCTGTCCGATCGGGCAAAAGTAGCATATATCATATCCCTCCTGTCCGGCGAGGTGCTAGCTTGGGCTGCCCCTCTGTGGGAACTGAATGATCCAGTGGAAACTTTTTCGGAATATCTTCGAGGAACCCGGTCGTGTCTCCTCAGCCGCTAGCGCTCTTTTACGTCTCCGTCAAGAGTCCGCGTCTGTGGGACAGTATGCCCTTCAGTTCCGTATCCTCTCAGCTGAATTGAGCTGAAATAATGAGGCCCTAGTTGCAACCATTTTACATGGCCTCTCTGATAGAGTGAAGGATGAATTAGCAGGAAGATCCCTTCCTGCTGATCTGGATAGTGTCATCACCTTGTGTAACCAGATCGATATTCGCTTTCAGGAGAGGGCCCTGGAAAAAAGACGCCAGCACTCCCCGTTCTTTAGGCAGCCTGAGTCCCCAGTCCCTTCTCTTCGATCCGAGGAGCACCCCCTGCCTACCGAGGAACCTATGCAGTTGGGCTGGACTAAGTTATCTCCTGAAGAACGCGCTAGGCGCAGAACTCTGGGCCTATGCCTCTATTGTGGGGCCAAAGGTCATTTCCGTGACACTTGTTCTCTTCGTCCGGAAAAACGCTCAGGGCTAATACGCCTGGAAGGTGGCATATTAGACCCTGAAATATCACCTTCACCTTCTCGTCTTCTCCTTTCTGTGTTGCTTCATGTCGGTGCTTCCTCTCGTTCGGTCTCAGCACATCTGGATTCCGGAGCCGCTGCCAATTTCATGGATTGGGAAACTGCATCCTCCATGAGACTTACCCTTTTGCCCCTTACAACGCCATTGGTGGTCTTGGCGATTGATGGCACGGTTCTCCCAGGGGGCCCTATCCGCTTTCAGACTCTTCTGGTTAAGATGTCAGTAGGGACACTCCACCAGGAGTGGATATCCTTCCTTGTCTTACCTAAGGCTTCATCTCCTATCATATTAGGTCTTCCTTGGTTACGGCTCCATTCTCCACACGTTGACTGGTCTGCTGGACAGATCCTGGCTTGGGGTTCCTCCTGTTCCTCTTCCTGCCTACTCAAGGGTACCCCAAAGGAGAGACTTCCTGTTACCACCATCCCAGTATCTTCTGCTCTTCCCGCTGTATATATCGATCTCTGGGATGCGTCCTGCAATAGTCGGACTGATGCGCGCTCTAGGTCATGTGGTACTCTGGATGAGGGGTCCACCTATGAACCTGAGTCGATCATTCACTGCAGTTCACATAACCATTTATCTTTGCCTGTCCCTAATCTCCCTTGGACGCACAGCCAGGCTAACTTGTCTGCAAGTTCCCCAGTCGCTATGCCCTATGATGCAATTGAGATGGTCGCTACACCTGACAATACTATTCAGTCGGCCTCTGCACCAGTTATGCCAGTCCAGCCCATGCCCAATGAGCTTCCTGCTTCTTGTTCATGACCTTCTGTGACCCAGCCTCACCCTACTGCTACTATGTCCGTTCAAACCCGTTCAAGAGGCTCAATCCATCCTTTGGATAGAATACCTAATTTGGCCAGGAGGGGTTTTCAATCTTTTTCTCAGGGCTCTCTGCATTCTGTTTGTGTTTCAGCTATCCAGCTTGACTCTTGTGACATCTCACCTTCTAACCAACCTGACCTCAGGGATCCACTGACCTCTGCCCAGTCTGGTGGTCCTGTTATGGATGCCCAGCTCATCTTTAAGGGTCTGGGGGACCCTGCTCAGACTCCTGATCTTCTCATGCCCTTACCCATTCCTAAAAAGCCTTTAGTCCTCAAGTCCTCTCGTCCTCTCCCTACCTCTGTTTCGGTCTCTGAAGATAATCTAAAATACGAGGTTAGTCAAGTTTTGGATTCCCGGCTCCGTAAAGGAAATTCTTCAGTACCTCGTACTTTGGAAAGAGTTGGGTCCTGAGGAGAGGTCTTGGATTACTGCATCTGAGGTCTTTGCTCCCTGTCTGTTAAGGAGGTTCCATCTGGAGTTTCCCTTTAAGCCTGGACCCAGGCGGGGGAGGGGGAGGCCTCGTAAGAGGGAGGGTACTGTCATGGTTATACAGTGATCTTCCTGTGTTTGCTTACCTCCCCTCATGTGTTCAGACTAGAGGCCAGCCACTTCCACCTGGTGGTTTTTATAACCTCTCCTCTAAGCATGGCTCCACCCCAGGCCCTATCAGGGAGCTCTATATTAACCTGTGCACTGCAGACCATCAGTGCTGATCAACCATTGTGTATTCCTTTGTGTGTTAGCTTCCTGTTACCTGCCGTGTGCGATTCTGTTGTTTCCCGTTACCGACTTTGGCTTGTCTTTGACTATCCCTGTTTTCCTTTGATCCTGACCCTTTGGCGTGTCTCCGACTATTCCCGTCTGCTTGTGGCCCCGACCTTGGCTTTGTCCCTCACCATCCCTATCCTCCTGTTGCCTACTGTGGGTGTGAGCTGGGGGACCCTGGGGGTCGTGACCTGGAGCCAGTTGCAGCCAAGTCCATCCTCACCACTAGAGGCGCTGGTGAACACCTGCTGGCTCTTAGCCCTTGTACACATGGTCGGAGAATCCGTCGGAATGTGTCCTATCGAACCGTGTTGTCGGATAATCCTACTGTGTGTGGTATGCATCGGACTGATTCCGTCTGAATATCCGTCGGACCCAATTTTCCAACATGTTGGAAATATTTCCCGACCAACTGGTTCGATCGGACATACTCCGATCATGTGTAGAGAATTTTGATCGGACTAAGTGCCACGCATGCTCAGATCAAATTCCTACATCAAAGCTATTGGCTACTAGCCTGAATGTAGTCCCAGCATAACAAAATTACGTCATCACGTTCTGAATGATCGGATTTTTCGACAACTTAGTCCAACCGTGTGTATGCAACAGTTACGGACAAAATCCGACGGATTTGGTTGTGGAAATCTCTGACCGTGTGTACAGGGGCTAAGACTCCACGCCCCAGGGAATCTTATGCTCTAACCCCAGTGGGATCTGTCCCCCGTCTGCAGCAGTCAGCCGTAGGGTCCACAACCTTGCGGAGCACCCCTGAACAAGCACAGGGAGAAGACAGCTCAAAACAATTTTTTATTTTTTTATTAAAGGACTTGCCAAAAATGGTCTCTTGTTTTTTTTTACATTTAACTGCTTTTTGGGGTGAATGGGTAGAGGTATGATGTACCCGATACCCATTCACACAGACGGAGGGGCAGGATAAGGGGCTTCCAGATTCTGATAAGCCCACCACCTGCAGACCCCAACAACCACCGGCCAGTGTTGTCTGAAAGAGGCCCTTGTCCCCATCAACCTGGGGCAAGGTACTTTGGGGGGGCCCAAAACAACCATCCCCCCATGTTGAGGGCATGCGGCCTGGTATGGTTCGAGGGGGGGTGTTCACTCATCCCCTCCCTTTCCTGGTATGGATTTTGGGGGGACCCCATGCCATTTCAAAAGAAATTTAGGATGCAGGGGAGAATCCATACTAGATCCGAAGGGCCTGGTATGAACATGGGGGACCCCACACCATTTCTTTTGCAATTTTTTTTTGCCCCAATATTTGATTTATTTAGATTAATACCAATCTAGGCCTGTGGGATTACCTACCTTAACTACCTGATGTAGAATTACTTACCTCTAATTATACTATAGATCCTGGGGTTGGTCCCGTGCTTGTAGTATGTCCACATACCCTCCTTTCATGACCTTGTGGCCCATATTGGAGTCTGTGTCCAATTGTATGTTCTGCCTCCTTGACAGCTTTGTTTTATATGTATTGGCTTAACTCCAGAAGAAGCACATACATATATATATATATATATATATAGTGTGTGTGTGTGTGTGTGTGTGTGTGTGTGTGTGTGTGTGTGTGTGTGTGTGTGTGTGTGTGTGTGTGTGTATTTAATGCATAACCCTACCCTGATGAAGCCTTCTAGGTAAAGCCTGGGTCTAGATATTGAGCATTGCCGTGTCAGTGTAATTTGTATGCTGGTTTCACCTGTGGCGAGTTTCCATCAGAAGGCATTGTTGTGAGGACCAGAAAGGGGAACCCGTGAGCTGGTTGACAGCTGAAGCAAGGCTTAATCTGCAGTGAGAGGATGGATGCGTTTTCATACCAGCACATTCCTGTGGGATTATGGTGCTTTGAAAATCATCAATGGCATTGAAGGGGAGTTCTTCCAACAGCTGCACACTAAGTAACCATGGTCTGAAAGAGAGTGGTTCGCATTTGTCCATAGAGAGAAGGATGAACTTGAAACACAGCAGCAGTAAAAAAAAAGAAATTGCAGACCTTTTCTTCTACATTTTCCACTGGCTATTACATAATGATATTAGAATGGTCCTGCGTTGGACTAAACCCTATATTGATTGTAAAGAACCAAGCTTACAGTAACATTTAATGAACTGTTGCAGAGTACAGGACATTCTGCTAGGATTTGGTTTTAGGAGCACAGATTTTATTGACAATTTTAGCAATACACCATACTAACTTAATGAATATAACATATGAAATGTAGAAAATGTAAATGAATATAAAAATAACGAATTGACAAGTACAGCAAAACCTGATACCTGAATGTTCAATCTACTATGTTTTACTGTAGAACATCCCCTGTGCATCACTCTGCACAAGCACAGCTGTCAGGGAAATCCCAATAGGCATTTATGCAGCAAACAACTATGTTTGCATGTGTTCAATTTATGTTTTATTTCTTTTTATTAACTATATAAAATCTTTATATTACAAATACGCATTCAACAGAGTGCATGCATAACTCCAGTTTTACAAAGCATTCTGAATTTTCCCTTTGTGAAGGTTTTTCATAATTAAATTTGCATATTGCTGTGTATTAACAAAGTAGAGACAGAAAGGAGTCATTCCTCGGATTCATTTAGCTGTGTGTGTAAATTGAGCTTCAGCTATTTAGTGAGTTAGCTCTTTAAATAATCCTAAAGCTGGCCGTACATAGATCAAAATTCAGCCTGTTCTATCAATCAACTTCTTATGAACGGTCCTGGTGGAAAACTCTTGCTCATTAACCACTTGCTTACTGGGCACTTAAACCCCCCTCAGTCCCAGACCAATTTTCAGCTTTCAGCGCTGATGCACTTTGAGTGACAATTACGCGGTCATACAACACTGTACCCAAATGAAATTTTTATCATTTTTTTCCCACAAATAGAGCTTTCTTTTGGTGGTATTTAGTTACAGCTCGGAGTTTTATTTTTTGCTAAACAAACAAAAAAAGATGCAAAAAAAAAAAAAAAAAATCATGTTTTAATAGTTTGTTATAAAATTTTGCAAACGGGTCATTTTTCTCCTTCATTGAAGTGCGCTGATTAGGCGGCACTGATAGGCTGCATTGGTGGGCACTGATGGGCTGCATTGGTGGGCACTGATGGGCTGCATTGGTGGGCACTGATAGGCTGCACTGGTGGGCACTGATAGGCATAGTTAAGGCGGCACTAATAGGCACAGATAAGGCGGCACCGATGGGCACAGATAAGGCGGCACTGATGGGCAAAGATGGGCACAGATAAGATGGCACGGATGGGTGGCACGGATAAGTGGCACGGATGGGTGGCACGGATGGGCACTGATAGGTACCACAGATAGATGGGACTGATGGGCACTGATAGGTGGCACTGATAGGTGGCTCTGATAGGTGGCACTGATGGGCGGCACTGCTGGGCACTGATGGGCGGCACTGCTGGGCACTGATGGGCGGCACTGGGGTGCAGCACCTTTGAGGCAGATTTTGGGTGGCACTGTGGGTGGCACTGTGGGTGGCACTGTGGGCACTGCTGGGTGGCACTGTGGGCACTGCTGGGTGGCGATCGGCTTTTTTTTTTTCTCCTCGCGCTGTCAGCGCGAGGAGGAATACTAGCCGATTACCGGCTCCGTTTTATCACATGATCAGCTGTCATTGGCTGACAGCTGATCACGTGATAAGGGGTCGGGATCGACCCCTTACACGGATCGGTGATCAGGCGAGTCTCACGGACTCGCCGATCACAGAGCGCGCCGCGCGCGCCCCTCAGGGGGCGCGCAGGCCGCTCGTAACCGGGACTACTTCAATAGACGTAGTCCCGGCAATCTAGGTCCGCGCTAATGCCGTCATTCGGCAATAGCGCGGATCCCAAGTGGTTAAGCACATGTAGCCAAGTGGACTACAGCACTGATCAGTGTATTCTGATGCCGGGGGAGTTCCTCTATTAAAATACTATGACACAGTGAGGATTCCCACACCACATTGATTGTGAGGATGAGGGAATGGGTACAGTTTTTTTCGTTCGGCTGGCTGAACCATGTATGTCCAGCGTTAGGGTAGCTAAAAGGGTATCTCCACTGCACTCAATTGGTGAAGTAAGTACCTGGATCAGGGGTGAATCCAGAGTTTAGTCTCGGGAAGGGCACTGCTAGAAAATATGTTTTTTGGGGGGCAATTTATCGGGGGAAATGGCTGGTATTGGCGCTTCAATCATAATGGCACCATGGTTGTTATGGTGTCAGGAGGATAATTGAAGCGCATAATTTCTATTATTACATTGTAATATAAAATTAAATGGTTCAACTCACCATAATGCAGAATCAGTGGGATCCCTGAGGGTGTCACTTGCCACGTCGCCTGCCACCAAATGCGGATTGTCACTTGCCACGTCACTTGCCACACAGTGCGGATTGTCACTTGCCACGTCACTTACCACAAACTGCGGATTGTCACTTGCCACATCACTTGTCACCAAATGCAGATTGTCACTTGCCACGTCACCTGCCACACATTACAGATTGTCACTTGCCACGTCGCCTGCCACACATTGCCGATTGTCACTTGCCACGTCTCCTGCCACATGTTGCGGATTGCCACTTGCCACATTGCTTTCCACACATTGCGGATTGTCACTTGCCACGACACCTGCCACACATTGCAGAATGTCACTTGCCACATTGCCTGCCACACATTGTGGATTGTCACTTGCCACGTCACCTTCCACATGTTGCGGATTGTCACTTGCCACATCGCCTGCCACATATTGCGGTCTGTCACCTACTGTGCCACTTTCCTGCTAAGGTGGTATTTTGCTGTGTCCCAGAGTCAAGTTAGGCAGCATAGAGATGGTGTAATTGCTCTGCTGCCCACAGCTTCACATACAGTGAAGGCGGAACTGCAGGGATGCAGGGTAGTGAGAGGTGATGTCATCTCCCTGCTCCCCTGCCCACGGGCTTCCCGATTGGCCAGCAGCCCACTCAAAAACAGAGCTTCCCAGCTGCCCCCCTCACACGCCCACTCACCGACTGAGCCATTCACACTGTCACCCGCGGAACCGTCCACTTGCGGAACCGCCTGCGCTTTCACCTGCAGAACCGCCGCGCTGTCACCCATGGAGTCGTCCACCCACAGAACGTCATTCACGGAACCACCCACGCTGTCATCAGCATTCTCGGAGGGGGCAATTGCCCCGTTGCCCCCCCTGGATCTGCCCCTGACCTGGATGATCTTTTCATAAAGGTCCAATAACATGACACTCACATGTCTTGCAGCAGAGATAATTTAAAGCAAAAGCATCATGCATTAATGTTTCAACAGGGCAAGTCCATCTTTCTAAGACACTGAAACATAAAATTGAGCAAACAAATCCAAAATTCCAACCACCTAAGTTATAAAAAAATGTAATTGTTTGAGGCACTGAAACATGCACCACATTGTTCACCCATTGTGATTCACTGCAGCTGAAACTGACAGTGTAAACATTAAACTGGAGCATATGAATGGGTCCTGAGAGTGCACACAGTAATAGAGATAAAAGGAACAAGGCATCAGTCATATCAGCAACTGCAGTCTGAACGAGGCACAAAGATAAACATATTTTTCTATGTGCCCTTGCAGTGACCTGTGTTACTCTAGTGCTGAAAAATTCAGGCCACTGCACATAGTGCAAATAAGCCCTTTAGCTTAAGCAACTCCTCAGCAGTCAGAACCGCAGTTTATTTGTGTGCCTTGCATATGCATGGTTATCTGGGGTAACATTGCTCATATTTTGTAAGTCAATAGTGGTGGACTATGTAGGCTTATTATTATAATTTAATAAAATATATTTTGTACATTTTGATTAAAACTTGATAAGGTTTCACTTTAAATTATTTTGTATTTTTTAAAGGCTTTTTCTATAATATTTTTTTATAAAATTGCAAATTTACCTCACTAAAAGGAATAAATATTGTTCACTACAAAAAAGAATAAATGATTGCGCTTACTGTAAAGCGGAATTCCACCCAAAAATTGAACTTCTGCTGATCGGATTCCTCCCTGCCTCCAGTGTCACATTTGAACTCTTTCAGGGGGAGGGGGGAAGCAGATACCTGTATAATCCAGGTATTTGCTCCCACTTCCGGGCATAAATCATTGCAGGCTCCGCGGTGATCTATTCCATGTCTGGCCCCTCCTCTGCCCCCGCTGTCTTCTGGGAGACAAACAGGTCCCAGAAGACAGCAGGGACCAGTGAGGATATGCAGTGCGACTAGCGCATGAGCAGTAGGGAACCAGGCTGTGAAAATGCAAGGCTTCACTTCCTGATTCCCTTCCGAAGATGGTGGCGCCTCTACTCGAGAGCCAAGGGACAAATCGGCTTCGGGTGAGGACATCGTGGACGCCCTGGACAGGTAAGTTTCCATATTTTAAAAGTCAGCAGCTGCAGCATTTGTAGCTGCTGACTTTTAAAAAAAAATTGCCGAAACTGCTTTAAAAAGGACAAACAATCTCGCATGCATGCATGCAATAAGCATGCAATATATAGTAAAATAGTATGCAAATGAACACACTCCCACTGTGAACTGGGTTGCAATAACTAAATTCATTAAAACATTGAAAAAATTTAAGCAAATAACCAAATTCCAGAAAGCAAAAGCATGGAGGAGAAAGTTCATTGAGGATACTTACCAGCCTTTGATTGATATAGCTAGACAATTTTTTAGGGCGCCATAGGAATTTTAAAAAAGGGAAAAAAAACATACAGATGAACTATAGGGAAAAAATTACCTTTGCAGTAGGGCTCCCTCTGCTTTGTGAGGGTTAAATGCTCCTTTTCGCCTAGGATACAATTAAAAGTAAGATTACTTGCTGTATTCCTAATTTCCAAAGGCTCCTCCTCTGTATGCAACCAGTCCTATGAAGCTGCTTCCCTTCAGTGTTCTGTCCATCAGCGTTCTGTCCATCGGTCACACTCGGACATCATCACGTACATAGCAGGACCTGAATATACATAGGTACCTGCCCACAACCCGGAATATTGGAGAGAAAAAGAATGTGTCAGCTGCCAGGTGAGTGAGGAATCAAGTAAGCAAAAGTGATATTTAATGATAATCTAGGCAAAAACTAGCATTTGATCCCTGCAGTGTGAGGGAAACTTCAATGTAAGGGTATTTTTTTATTGCTTGGAAGTTCAGCTATAATTAAAAATTATTATTTTTTTTTTAATTTTGCCTAGAATAAAATATTTGAAATATATCCATGCTGTATAGCCTACCTTGTTCAGCTTAGACCGCATCAAATAACATATTACAATAAAATATCTATGTTCCAATTACATTTAAGAGAATAAAAGCACAATTTAATGCTGACTCTATATTATAAGGAAATTGCGGAAAACACAACTCCTTTTTCTAAAAGGATCTCATTTATTTAGGTCATGGTATTACTGGCAGTAGATAGCTTGGATAAACTATAAAGTGTCCTAAAAAAAAACAGACAAATTACCAATTACTGGAACTTTTTCCAAACTTTCCTAAAAGGCAATATCCCATTTGTTAGCTGCTAAATAGCACCAATTTTCAGCAGTAAAACTGGGCAGTCTCAATTCACATTTGCATACCTTTTGTAAAAAAAAAAAAATCAAACCAACTGATTGATTATATGCAAAATATGGTGCATGTATTTATAGTGTATGTTAATTTGAATTTGTGAACTTTTTCACATTTTGTGCATGGAAGCAAAAAAAAAAACTTGCCTATGACATCATGAGATCAGAAAGTTGTAATTAAAGTGGATATAAACCTTCACATATACCCAGTGACGTGAATAGTCACCAATTATACACAGAGATTAAACAAATCACCCTATACAGTATAAGTTGTATTGGTATATCTGCTTCAGCTTTATATACTGCTTATAAAGTATACATCGTGTTAGATTTTTTTCTTCCTGTTTTAGCTGTGGTAGTGTAGTCTTGGCATACACTAATTAGAGGAAAGGCACACACTCCTACTCCACATAGGCAGAGGAAGGAAGGAATGTGTGGAGCTGTGCTGTGAATAGACTAGCTCTCTGCTAATCAATTTATAGCACCCATCCCACACAAATTTCCAACTGCTTTTATCTCCCGTCTCGGAAAACTTGTCAGAAGTTATCATGCTGATAACAGAGGAGTGGAGCAGCATAATGACACAGGACTTAGGGCTTTGGAGAGAGAGAAGTAAACACTACAGATATATATGCCCTGGTAAAATTTCATGAATTGGGTTAACCTTAATTTAAAGTGGAATTCCATGTAAATATAAAATAAAAAATACAGTTTATTTCTATGAATAATATAAAAATAAAAATAAAAAATGATATTATGTATTATTGGAGTTGATAAACATCTGATTAGAAACAGCAGTCTAATGTAGACATTCAGCAATTCTCCTCTGCTTCACCAACACAGGTTTGCCTGTACAAATGTACAGTATGTGACTGCTCAAGGCACTTCCTGGTATCGTTGTTAGTGTCTGTGCTAGCAGTACAGCAAAGCCCTGCCCAGTCTCACCCCATCCCATGCGGACCCTCAAGGATCACGCCCATCAGCAGCAGAGGAGCAGGCACGTCACTTCTGGAAATGACGCTCCTAGGCAGGAAGACACACAACCACTGGGTAATGTTCCAGTGTGAACAACAGAAAAGCATTGCAGTATGTGACAACCAGGCATTACAAAAGAAAAAATCGTACAAAAACAAAGCCTTTAAAAAGTTCTATACATACCGATGTCTTACGCTACCAAAATGATTGTGGGGGATTGGTTAAACACAAGCCTTTTTTCTTCCACTTTAAAAATAACGCTAGCACGAGAGAACAGGCCAAAATAAGATGTGCAAACTCATTTCACTATGTAGTGAATTGGACCATATAAATGATCCCTTGAATAGCTGTGGTTGTACGTATATTTTCTATTGTCGCTTTTCTCTAGCCAGCTATAAAAAAGCTGTTTTTAGGGAAAAAAAGAAATCAAATAATTTTCTCCAAATGCAACAGGATACAGATGGCCTGACATTTCGCACAAATTGATGAGTTAACATCAGCTATATTGGCTTAGTCGTTCTCTACACAATGAAAAAGGTCATTAAGTTTACTTATGTGACAAAAATACTGACTCTGCAGATAGGAAAAAAGAAAGATAAAATTAATTGGTAGAGTTTTCACCACAGATGAGGGGACTCAATTGAAGTATTTTTATTATCCAGAACATCTGTTTTTAAAATAGAAAAAAAGTACACTAGAATGTGTGTATTACTAGAACTGATTGCACAGTGGCTATTGTTTCTGCAGGCTATTGAGAAACACAATATATTGAGAACATATTTTACAACTTTTGAATTATTATGTCAGATTTGTACTAATGTGTCTTTTGGAAATGGGACACATTTCATTCTAAACTGAATCGGCTCTTTATGGCACAAGAATGATTACTACGACATTATTGAATTCACTTCACTCATGTAAGTTCAAATGATAATGATACAGGCTTATATGAGTAACTACAATAATAAGTTTGAGATTGTAAGATTTGACAAAGAGTCCTCAGCAATAATTAACATGATGTCATGTAAAATAGAGTCTTGATAATCTCACAATAAACAGTAAAATATTTTCCCTGCCTTAAAGGACAAAAATCACCAACCGAACAGCAAAATATTAAATTGGTGCATATACATTTTTTATTTCTTTTTTTATTAACACTGGTTAAATAAGTAGCTGGAATACAGGTTAAAGTGAACCTGTGCTTTGTCAAGGCAAGGTAAAGCAACAAGTTCTCTTAATTGTCCTCCCCCGGTACCTATACTTTGCCTGTTAATTGCCAAACTTTTATTCAGGACATGTTAGACTGCTGCAGAGCCTGCTGCTTCCACGCAGTGGTGGTCCTTCTCTTCAGCATGCTACCAAGGGATGAGAGTGTCGCTGGAGCTGAACTAAACACCAAAAAGTACAGCATTTAAAAAGGTCAGTTTTACTGCACCATCTACGTATCTATTTTATTTTAAAGAAAATGGCAATTTTGCTTTTAATTCACTTTTCATTATTTGCCCCAAGAAGCCCTGTGTAAGCTTTAAGTTTATCTGGTTAAAGTTTTCACAGGCCGGCGGATTCTTCCCCAGCCCTTACATGACAAGGTTTGGGCCAGGTCATTGGCCACTCAGTGGGAGGAAGTACCAACTATTTCATTTGGCTCCGGAGGGAGAATGAAACAGTGTGGAAGATAGATAGATAGATAGATAGATAGATAGATAGATAGATAGATAGATAGATAGATAGATAGATAGATAGATAGATAGATAGATAGAAGGTGAGCATAAGCAGTGGTGCAGTTAAGAAAACCGGTTTAATTTTAAATAATAAAATAGGTTCCCAGGAAGTTTCCATAGTAATGCCTACTGCTGAGGCCATCTTTAATGCAGGTAAAAAAGGGGATTTGCCCCAGGCTCGGTCATTGTTGTGGAGTCAAAAGCAGCTGCCTCTTAAGGCCTGAAAACACAATCAGAAAATTGTATGAAAAATACTGCTTTCGAAAACGATCCTACGATAATCTGATTTTGAGAGCCGATCACTACAGTTCATCCAAAAGGATCTGAAGGGACAAACACGAAAATACGATACCAGATCGTATGATTTTGATTTAATCCGTACAGGTTTAGTCTGACAATACAAGACAGATACAATACAATACATCACTTCCAAATTTTTTGTTGTATTCTGTTGTATGAGAATTTTGGTACATTTAGTAACCTCATTATTTTTGATATGTAGGCTAGCATGCAACAAATAACAGGCGATCATTCGTCCGATGATTGTGGGTACCATGCCAGGATTGGCGGGGCAGTAAAATCTGACACTGACTGCTTCTGGTGCTATGCTACAGAGTGAGGATGCGGTCTGAAAGCCTCTTCTACCTCAGCATTGTCAGACTACCAAGGTAGAGGAGGGTCCAACCCCTCTTCTCTGCCTGTTACTCCATCCCTGCTCTGGACTCAGCCTTCTCCCTCCCTTCTGGTGTGCTGCAATTCCTAACTTGTCCTGCAGGGGGAGAGGCTGGTCTTTCTGCTGAAGGACAGAGTTCCTACGGAGAGCTTGTACAGCCAAGTGAGGTTGGGTCTGGAGAGCTCCATGATATGGGGGGCCAGCAGTAAAGTAAGAGCTGTGGCAAGTTCCTGACAGTGCAGTGTCTCCTCTCTCCCAACCCTGCAGAACATCTATCCTACCATATGATGTTTTGCATGGAGAGGGGAGACAGATGTAATGTTCTGCAGGACTGGAAGGGGGAGAAAGGTGTGATGTTCTGCAGGGCAGGGAGAGGGGAAACAGATCTGATGTTCTGCAGGGCTGAAAGAGGGGAGATAGGTATGATGTTTTCCAGTACTTGGAGGGGGAGACATGTGTGATATTCTGCAGGGCAGGGAGAGGGGAGACAGGTGTGATGTTCTGCAGGGCTGGGAGAGGGGAGACAGTTGTGATATTCTGCAGACTAGGGAGAGGGGAGACTGGTGTAATGTTCTGCAGGGTTGCGAGAGGGGAGACAGGTGTGATGTTCTGCAGGACTGGGAAGGGGGTAGGTCTCAATGCCTCCCTCCTATCACCCTTAACCCCCAATATATGCAGGGGGGCAATGTGTATAGAGCAATGTGATCTGAAGGATAACCGAAAGGAAAACCTGAAGAAGGGGGCGTGTCCCTGAAACATGTGGTGTCTCCAGTCAGTGATGTGTGACTCTCTTTGCTCCCTTGGCATTGGTAGTTCCTAATTGGCTCCAGCAGCAGGGTTTGCCCATACTTTTCGGATTCCTTTGGCTGACTTCATTTATCAGAACAGCAATAAAGCCTGCCTGGCTCACAGTGCATTCACTCTCCTTGTGTCAATTTTTTGGGGATTGCAGGAAGAAAATATAAAATATATATAAAATATAAAAATTGCACTTAAGGTAGCTACACTACAACTATACTAGCAATATTCAACACATTTTATTATTTAGCAATAAGGTAAGTTTTAGCCTCAAATAAACATTAGATCACAAAAAGTGAGCGTACCATCTTTCGAATCAATACATATTTTTGGCAACAAGAGTTTGTAGGAATGGCAGGGCAGTTGCTGATACTATACCCGGCCTACAAGATTGTCTGGAGTTTATGGACTATCTCGGTACTTGATAATAAATGCCAATCAAATATAATAAAAAAATTTACAAAAGTTTAATAACAACCAAAAAATATACAAACTTGTAAACATTTAAACATTTTATTATTTAACGCTTAACACGACTCTGCTTTCCTTTTGAGTGCCTACCATGCAAACAACAAACATTTAAACATACACTGAAAAGGCAAAAACTATTTTAGTGTTTACTATCTGTGCAGAATGATTTAGGCAACCAACCTGAGTTACAAAATCTTATTTATAACTTAGTTCATGTAAAAAATATCTGCTTATACAGTATTTTCAGGGTAATACAGCAATAAAAAAAACTCTTATTTTTATTACTCAAAACCTCTTTACTGTTTCATTGTTTATGAATTTATTTAATTATGGATGTTATATTATGAAAAAAAGCACACACAATAATGTACTAATAAATCACCTTAAGCTTTAGCAGCATACTAAAGTCATCATGTCCATAAATGTAATCAGAAGCCTTACTACTATATGTAATATGTTTTATGTAGTAAATTTGAACAAGTAAGCTCTTTATAGTGGAAAGTCATTCTTCTTGTAGAGTATTATATTGTAAAGAACAATTTTGGATGGGATATTATATATATATATATATATATATATATATATATATATATATATATATATATATATATATATATTTTTTTTATTATTATTATTATTTTTATATAAATAATAATAGCAAAAAAAAAAATTGAGTATGCGCCATATCAACAAAGTAACACTGATTATTACTATTACCATTTTACTATTTTACTATTAGCATAAAACTAAATTTAGCATTATATACCAGTAGTTATTATGTAATTAAAAAGGAAGTTACCTGGTTACCTGCAATATAGCGATGGCTCCAACATTCACTGTCTCTGAACCAAAAATTATTTTGTATAATAATAAACCCATTTCTGACTGAAGGCACTCTTTGTCCTTACTATACATAAATTGTACCAATCATTAGTATATTTATGTATTTGCTGAAAATTACACTATAGCAGCTCATAGAAAACTATAACATAGGCAAACATTTTTCAAGTGTTTCAAAACTATATTTTTTTCTAAATGTTTTTATAATGTCCTATCAACAGCATATATAAAATATTACGAGCTAGACTAATACCTTTTTTTTTTAGATGAATTGCCTTTAACATGCAGTTTTTATTACAGTAAATAATCATTATAAACAACGTATGATACAAACATTTCAATGTGACTGTGTTACTGAAGCAAAAATCTTGACAATTCAAAAACACTGTATTCCCTGAGAGGGGTGAGTCATAATGATATAGGCAAAAGATAATAATTCTAAAAAGTAGGTATAGTTCTCAAAAGTAGAAATGAAAAGTTTAATCTGATCAAATATTTTAACCAAGTCCTCAAACAGTGGCAAAACGGATTTTTTTCCTAACAAGTCCTACTTTTAACTTGCTTTGATACAAGGTGGCACAAAGTCATGGGAGAACTTGAAACAAGCTTCAAATTAATATTTGAAAAAGGGCACCCAGTACTTTTGATGTGGCGCCCTTCATGCAAATGATGTAGTATAAGAAAATCCCAGAAGGAAATATGTTGCTTTATTCTCATAGCTCTCTCTTTTCTGGATAGAAATAATGAACTTTTAATTCTCCCTCTGCAGCCAAACTAAGCTTTTCATGAGACCATATTATTCACTAGGTGATGAACATTTCTTTAATGCACTTGTCCTTAGTATTCTCAGTTTTATACATAAATAAATGCCAGAACAATATGCCTAAAACTGCAGTTTTTTTTTACTTTAGATCTTTTGTGTGGATTGTTCATTTTCTATTAAAAAAAAAGTCTATATTATATAGTCAAGGTTTAAACTTCGGTGTCATGTGATGTAAGGTTTTAGTCTATCATTGCTTTCATTTTGCTCTGGAAAAAGCATAGAATTGTATTTCGTGAACTACATTCTCATACATAATCCCTAAGCATTTCAGCTTGAGATAAACCTAGTGAGCTGAAAACTGTGAAAGGCATTGTTGCTTCACTAGATATATATGCTGTTCTATGATGCAAGATCATCTTTTGTCAAAATAGCATACTGTCATTCAGTACATTTCATTTTATATATAGCACTCTTACATCTAACAGATCCAAAATATCAGGACGCTGTCTGACACTAAGATGTTTGACCTTGCCGTTCAGCACATTCTTAGCATAAGAACGGGAACTTTTTCAAAAAAACAAAAACACCTGGTTATTAAAATACATGTAATTATTGATAAACAAACTAGGGTTTTGGCAAACAAAGATTTTACTAATATTTACAAGGAGAATACGATCCATACAATGTTGATAAGTTGGCGTTTTTTACTATTCCTAAAAATATTAGGTTGTATATTTTTTGAAAATTATTATTTGAGCATTGTGTCTATGTCACCTCAAGTACAGTGACAAATCATTTTTATAGCCTTTGATGATATCTGCCAAACATTTATTACAGTAGGCAACTACAGACCATCCTGGGGGAGCATATGTCATAATTAAACAGGTAGTGAAACATGTGTTTCAGTTTTCCAACCTGCCTGTGCTCTAGGTGAAAGGGTATACACTGAATCTTTTTCTTCAGATATAACATATTAAATATGATATTTCAGCTTTGCAGTCTCAGACTTCTCAGGAGATTTCTCCTTTTAACAACCTTCAATTTGACAGATAAAGCACAAGGTAGTAATCATTACTGAAATAGATTTTCTAGCACTACTGGACATCACTTCTGCAAATCAATAATCATTTGACAGTAACAGGGTGATTAAATAGCGGTTATATTTTGCTTCATGTTGAGTTGTTGTTTTTTTTCTGTCCTAATTTGATATGCAGAAATACATCAATATGTTTCAATAAAAGCGGTACAACGTTCAGTCTTGGGATAATAACATCATTTTAATGCTCATGTTTTCAAATAATAATTTAACAACAATCTTTTCAGTAAATTGGGTCAATTAAGCTATGCATTTCTGATTATTTTTTTAACGGAAACCTTTAAAACAAATATTAATATTACGGTCAGTATTACAAACTTTATGTCATTTTTAGTTCATATATTTTCCTTTTTTTATTTATTTTTTGATAAGCAAATTGCCCCCTCATACTTTACTTAGAACTAGACCTTTTTTCTAGTTCATATAGTCTATTTAGTAAAATAAGCCACCTTATTAGGGATGCAAAAAAGTAATGCCGATGGGCGTGGCTTGGCGCGCAACGAGGATGGCAGCACATTAGGTGAGCTCCGTCGGACGAGCGGCCCTACGGCCTGAAAACCCACTGCACAGCCCTCAATGCCGGGTAAAAAGCACTGCAGCACGGCACCCTCTCGCCCCAGACGTGGCCAGACACCCGCGGCAGCAAGAAACATCTCGGAGCTGTTTAAACACAGCTCCGCCATCAGGAGCAGCGCGGCCGAATCCAAGATGGCGCCGACTCCCCGCCATGAGGTGGACCAGAGCGGAGACTCAGACTCGGCCACGGAGGCCCCAGGTAGGGGGAAAACGAAGTCTAATCAGCCTCTGACATATGCGGACATGTCCTGCTTCACAGCAGACATTAAATCTACATTCTCAGCCGCAATCACAGACCTGAAAACGAACCTGGTGGTTCTCACTGAAAAACTGGCAGCCACAGAGCATGCTGGCAAGCAGAGGGACAAGGCCCTACATAGACTGGATGAGATAGCAACGGCACATGCACAGCATTTTATTGAAATGAACAGGCATTTGGAAGACCTCGATAATAGGGGGAGAAGGAACAACATAAGGGTGAGGGGAATACCCGAATCTGTGGATGCTGACCAAATAGTCCCTGCGCTCCAAAGAGTGTTCAATAGTCTCCTGGAAAGACAAGAGGACACTGTGATTGAGTTTGTTCGGGCGCACAAGGCCCTTAGACCGAGGGGTTTAGATAATGCTCCCCCTAGGGATGTGATTTGCTGCCTCCAAAGTTTCCAGCTAAAGGAGTCCATAATGCGCAAGGCCCGCAGGAATGATAGGATTGTTTTTAATGGTGAAACTATCATGCTGTTCCAGGACTTATCACAGATCACCCTCAGGAATCGCAGAGCCTTACGCCCCTTGCTTGAGCAGCTGAGAGAAAAAGGTTTGAACTACACGTGGCGCTTTCCTTTTGCACTTATTGTAGCCGCTAATGGTCGCCAACATGTGCTGCGATCACCTCTGGACCTACCGGACTTTTGTGCAAATCTAGGTCTGGAGCTTGTGGAGCTCCCGGATTGGTATGCAGAATTCGCCCTCCCCTAAATGCAAAAACCAAGTGCGCTCGCCGTTTGCCACTCCGGAGAAGCACAGCAACAAGAAACCGAAATATGGCAAAGCTGGAAGCTCGAAAGTTGGCACGCCAAACCTGAGGGGTGCCTTGAAGCGGGACAGGTCTGGAGAATAAAGGACGCGGCTCACTTCACAGCATCGTCACCAACTTTTGCTCCTGTTACTTTCAACAAACTGTGACTGAGGATGGTCCGTCGTCATTTGATGGTCTCCTCTGTGATGTTTGGGTTGCCCTGCAGCACCCGTCGGCGGACAGTATAGCATCTCGACCCCCCCTTGGGGGGCATCAAACCTAATGCCTCTCTCCTTCACACGGCTCAGTAGGCTCCATTGCTTTACGGGGATTGACCTGTCATTGATTCATCTGCACGAGGAAGATTGACTGGCACCTTGCTAGGGCACACTGGACTGCCCCTCTCAAGACCGGGAAGGGAACTCCCCAGGGGGCTGAGGCCCATATCTATGGGGACTCAGCTCACGTTTACTATATTGCAGCGGACTACTACTCTGCCTTTCAAAGCTACAGGGCCTGCTCGGAGGGAGGCTGGACAGGCATTTATTTTTTTTTGGTTTGCAGGTTGTTGACGGGGTTGGAATGCCACCACGACGCTTGGAAGGCGGTGGTTGCTGCGGGGTTTCCGTAGTTTGAGATGTTGCTCAGTTCATTGTGTATGCAGTGCTATATATATATATATGTCTATATGTAGGTGTAGATATATGATTTTTAATACAGGGGGAGCTTGGGGTCGGGCGCCTCACTTCGGTGGGGCGTGGGGCCCCACTCTCTCAGGGTTGATTAATGCGCTTAATTAATAAGTTTACATATTAGGGCCGTGCGTCGAGTGGAGATAGCTTTACGTGACAACAAATTCATTTACAGTGTTTAGGAATCTGTGTTGGTTCATATAAGTTCCGAGTTGACGTCTCCCTCTCGCCCCCACAAGGTGCCTTGGCTCTGCAAGGCCACCACATCGTAGCTGGATAGGGAACTATCTAGTGATAATACTTGTTCTCCTTTTACTATAGCCTTAGATCTTTTTTTTCTTGGGGTCTTGGGTCAGCCCCCTGGAGTAATATAACTAAATTACTTGCTATTGATTCCACGCTTCTATAGCCACCCACTGAAACTGTTATTTAACTTTTTGCTTTTTCTTCCAGTGCACAGGCCCCTCCGAACCACGAGTCTCCTGGCCGCACACCATGGCCTATACATCCTTGGGTGCTGCACCCACCGTGATATCGCATAATGTACGGGGATTGAATATCCCTGAAAAACGCACCACGCTGTTGAGGGAAGCCAAGAAGGGTAAGCCGCACTTTGTGTTACTACAGGAGACACACTTTAAGACTAATGCCGTGCCTAGAATTACTGACGCGACCTATACCAGGGCTTTTCATTCCACAAATAACCTAGCCAAATCCAAAGGGGTGTCAACCCTAATTCACAAAAATGCGCCTTTTGAGTTGGCGGAGCAGTTAGCTGACACGGAAGGACGCTATGTATTTATTAAGGGGAAATACGGAGGTACGCCCATTACTATAGCAAATGTGTACTTCCCCAACAAAGGACATTTGACGTTCTGCAGGCATCTGATCCATCAGTTAATGGGTTTTGCAACTGGCTGTCTAGTTCTGGGTGGAGACTTTAACATACCGTTGAGCCCACTACTGGACACGTCCACGGGCAAAACGTGTGTGCGATATAAGACTCTCCAGTGTATTAAAAAGCTCTTGCAATCCTTACATCTGATTGATGCGTGGAGATTTAAGAACCCAGACGGGCGCGACTACACATTTTACTCCATCCCGCACAAAAAACACATTAGATTGGACTATCTTTTCATTTCCCGGAATGATCTAGCCAAATTGACAGACACCCGTATCGGTCTGCAAACGATCTCGGATCATGCCCCGATCGCTCTCACTCTGACCCTGACGGGACCCTCCCCACGGGCGCAATCCTGGAGACTGAATTCCTCCTTACTTACTGACCAGACGTTGCTGCCCAAATTGAAGGAGTCTATTGTTGACTTCTTTGCGCGAAATGACACACCAGATATCGACCCTTTGACTGTCTGGGAAGCTCATAAGTGTACGATGAGGGGAGAGCTGATGAAATTAGGGGCACAACGTAAGAGACTGGAGACACGGGAAGTACTGGCACTGACCGACCGTATTAACAAACTAGAGACATTGCACAAACAGTCGCTCTCGATAGACTCGGCCAGGGAACTGCTGGACCTGCGGAAATCCCTCCAGCGGATTTTTGAAACAAAATCTAAACGATTCCTGTTTTTTAGGAAAAGAGTCTACTATGAGTCGGGGAACAAAACAGGCAGGACGTTAGCCAGAGCCCTCAAAGAGCAGAACTACAGCAATGCCATACTGGGCATTAAGCAGTCCAATGGCTCTCTGGATATCACTACAGAAGCCATCGCAGGCCATTTTCATGCATACTAAAAAAGTAATGCCCAACCGATTGTTCAAAACATAGAATTTTGTTATTATTGCATATCAGATATCAAAAACATCTTGTAAGCACGTTGTTCCGCTTTGCTGGCTATTCCTTTTTGATCTACCGGCATATTGTAATATTTGCACTATTTAATGACTGGTTTGGTAGAAGAAAAAAAAGGACAGCAGTGACTATAGACCTTTCTATTCCTGCTAGCCCACTTTATACCGGTTTTCTGTTTTAAATATTTTTATTAAATATTGAAGATGATATAGTACTTAAGCATATACAACATGTTAGTAATAATCAAGGATGTTACAAAAAACGCCCCCCTATGCACACCCCTCCGTGCTCCTTGGACTAAACTCCTTATGGTTACACTTGTATTATAAACAGCAGCTGCTTAATATTAGAGTCCAAAATATAAAATTTGCAATACTACAAGAAACAAGTAAAAGTCCTTTTTATAATATTGCAGCAGTGCTTTTTTCCTCATTCAAATACGAATATCACTTCTCATGATCAATACGATGAGGTAGATAGTGGAAAGGTAGAGTCTCTTATTGGGATTTGTACATAGCTTCCACCCATGATTCCCCACATGTGGTAAAAAAAACACCCCGTTTGGGGGTACACTCACCAGACCGTAAATAAAATAGAGCCTTGATATCTCAAGCTTAAAAACGCTGCTTTCCACTGTCCGTCTCCAACCGTCCACTAGGTGTCAGGGTTGATTACCATAGGGCTCCGGGAATACATAAAAAATACAATGTCCACATAGCAGAATCCTGTTTAAGTAATTTTATTCAATTTTTCCCACAACCCCCTAGTAAAAACATGCGTACCAAAATATAAAATATACGTAGCATATAATAAAGTGCACTGTGCCTGTTTCGTAGAAACGTCCACCGGAAAGAGAGAGACTACCGTTCGTATAGAATCAGCAGAAGTCTCCCAGAACGTCCGGATAGCTGGAGTGCACTTGTGAGGCACAGGCGTCACTTCCGGTAGGTCACGAAGCTGACGTGTTTTGTCATATCTGACTTCGTCTGAGGGCGCCCTCAGATGAAGTTGGATATGATGAAAAGCGTCAGGTCGTGACCTACCGGAAGTGACGCCTGCGCCTCACGAGTGCGTTCCAGCTATCCGGACGTTCTTGGAGACTTCCGCTGATTCTATATGAACTTTTACTTGTTTTTTGTAGTATTGCCAATTTTCTATATACAACATGTTATTTGTCAATGAAGAGTACACATAAATCTGAATTGGAATACCATGGAATGTTCAAGATTAATAAATCAACACTTAGATGCTGTTTTTCAATCTACAGAGAGATAAGGGTGGTAAAGAGGTTTGGTAAAGAAGGGAAATTGGGACAGGGAAATAAACAAAGGTAAAAAGTAAAATAGATTCACTTTTTGTGCATTCACAGCTAAAACTATCCTTCAGAATGAAATTGCTGGAAACATTCTAGATCAAGATGAAAAAACTTGCTCCAAATATTTTGAGGTCAGCTAGGTCAATCTATTTATCTTTTTTTTTTCTCACAATATTGCTTAACTGCTCTTTTCCTGTTTGTCTAACAGCTCTTTTTTTTCAGTCACTCAACCCAATACATGAGCTTTTTGTATTTTGGTGTGCCCAAATAATACATTGAGAGTCTTCCTACACCTCTTTTTGAAGATTTTCTTTCTATGTCAGCTAATGTATTTATCAAAAATGATACACATGAATATTAACCTGGTGATATCAACCACAATGCCAGACCAGAAAGATATGTTAGGCAAGGCCTAAATATTACTGTAATCGAAGAGCTCAAGGTGGTGGAAATTTGATATTTCACATATAGATTAGATTCATAAGAATAATACATCTATACACTTTTAGGCTATCACAACCGTGTACTTATTGGAAAAAAAAGGCAGATGAAAACATAAAACCAAGATTTAGTTTGTTTGCTTGTTTTCCTTTTGTTGATCAGTATACCTTATTGCCATAGGTAATTTAATAGACACTTAAAGCTAAATTCTAGGAACCCAGCTCCTTTGTAAAAAATGAAAGCACACCATTAGTAAAGTCCAGCAAGGTGCATGACACGCTTCATAGTACTCTCAGAAGATAGCTATCGCTGTAGTACTGGGAGTCTGATATTGAGCCTTCTGAGCTCTGTATCTTGAAAAGGAGCATCACTGCAGCTGCTATGCCCACCCCTCCCCTCCTCCTGCCCATTTACAGAAGCCTTGGTAATATGTGAACACATTCACAAAATACCAAGGCTTCTGTGAATAGGCAGCAGAGGGGAGGGGCAGGCATAGCTGTTCTGTGTGTTTCTCTCCTCTCAGAATGTCTCCTCAGCAGAGCAATAAACCTGTCAAATGTAAATACGAGGGACATTCAAGTCAAACTGTGACTTTTGAGTTTATATATTAAAAGAAAAAATGTCAACTAGTGGAAACTGCATTTATTAATGCCTGGAAAACTTTGGCATAGAAAGATTTGTCAGTACACCTGAACCATCCTAGGACAGCCTGCTTCACTTTGTCATTATTGTTGAAATGCTGACCTCCTTTTAGGGGTCCAAACAGGTGGAAGTCACCCAGTGTGAGCTGTAAGGGGGATGTGGCAATACCTCCTAGCCGAGTTGCTGTAATGTGCACGTAGTGCGGTAAGCAGTATGAGCTTGTGCATTGTCCTGGAGAAACAGGACGTACTTAGTGATCAAACCAGGCAATTTTTCCACAGACGCCTATGCACATCACTCAGAACAGGACAGTAAAATTCACTGTTGATAGTTTCACCATGGGGTAGAAAATCCACATGAATAATGCCATGTTTGTCCCAGAAAACTTCCATTGCTTTGATGCTCGCTTTGATTCTCAGAGTGAAATAATATGCCCAGGTTTCGTCACATGTAATGATGTAACCCAGAAAATCCTGGGCTTCCCTGTCAAAACGCTCCTTCAATGCAGTGCACACTTCAAATCTATTGTGTGGGTCAAAAGCAGAAAGCTGTCTTGGTACCGAGCATGCGCTAACTTTTTAAAATTGCAAATGTTCGTGAATGATTTTGTTCACCGTTCCCAAAGAAAGATTTTTCTCTTGTGCAATTTCACGACAGGTTATGCATCAATTATCCAGGATTAGGCATTCCACATTCTGAATGTTCACAGGAATGACTGCTGTGGGCTGGGAACAACCATGGCTGGGATATCCGCAGGTTTTATGCCTTTGTTCACAAGAAACTTTATCACCACACACTGTTCATTGCACGCATTAACACTGTTTTCTGCCATCTTGATTAACTGTCTCTGGACTGGCACATGACACGTGCACCGCCTATCAGTAATAAGACACACTTGCCACTTTTTGTGTCTCTGTGTGGACATGGTAATCTTAGTAAAGGCAGGGCCCTGCTTCCTCATGTCAGAATACCTAGCAAGCAGAACAGTGAGTAAGATAGTAGAGATTTCACCAAAACTCACTTCTCAGACTAGCAGGTTAGGAAAGTCTCACTCTAACCCCTTGTATACGCGGACGGAAACGGTCTGATCGGATTATATTGTCGGAAAATCCGATCATGTGTGGGCTCTATCGGACTTTTTCCGTCATTGATTCTGATGGAAAACATTTGAAAGCAGGATCTCAAATTTTCCGACAACAAAATCCGATCAGACTTTTTCCGATCGTTTATAGAGAATTCCGATCGGACAAAGTGCCACGCATGCTCAGATCAAAGTACGAGACCAGAGCTATTGGCTACTAGGCTGAACATAGTCCCGTCGGAATGAACGAACGTCATCACATTCCGAACGATCGGATTTTCCGACAACTTTGTCCGACCGTATGTATGCAACACCGGTTCTGGACAAAATCCATCGGAAAAAAATCTGACGGATTTTGTGGTCGGAATTTCTGACCGTGTGTACAAGGGCTTAGTTTCACTACTCAGACTAGGAATTCAGGAAAAGGGTATTTTTTCTGAGTACCTCTTGGGTACATTCAATAGTTCTAAATGTTCCTTTTAATATAGCAAGTCTTCACTTTTAGAGTTTAGCTCTATTTCAAAAAGCGGTGTATTCCTATTGGGCTGATATAAAAAACAATATACCACCAAAGGTAGAGGGTAGTGAAATATGCAATTAAGAAGGCTTTAGGGTGTTTTGAACTGATGCTACAGCCTGACTTCTATATATTTCAGCCCAGAATACCAGTACAAGTTCTATCTTTTGATTGATGATTTTGCTCAACCACCCCTTAAATAAATATCAAAAAGACTCAAAAAATTACCTAAACTCTCTGGACTGGCTATAAAAAAATGTATTAATGTCAAACAAGTATATAGAATAAATGGAAAGGGCCTGACTCACAGTATCCACTCTAATTCAATTCCAAAGGTGTTCAGGACTCTATGCAGACCAGTCAAATTCCTCCACCCCAAACTCACTCATCCATGTTTTTATGGACCTTGCTTTGTGCACTGGTGTGCAGTCATGCTGGAATAGGAAGGGACCATCCCCAAACTGTTCCCATAAAGTTGGGAGCAAGAAATTGTCTTGGTATGCTAAAACATTAAGAGTTCCCTGGAACTAGGGGGCCAAACCCAACCTTTGAAAAACAGGCCCACACCATAATCCCCCCTCCACCAAATGATTTGGACCAGTGCCCAACGCAAGGTCCATAAAGACATAGATGAGTGAGTTTGGGGGGGAGGAACTTGACTGATCTGCACAGAGTCTTGACCTCAACCTGATAGAACATCTTTGGGATGAATTAGAGTGGAGACTGTGAGCCAGGCCTTCTCATCCAACATCAGTGCCTGACCTCACAAATGCACTGGTTAAACATTTCCATAGGCACAGTCCTAAACCTTGTTGACAGCCTTCCCAGAAGAGTTGAAGCTGTTATAGCTGCAAAGGGTGGGCCAACTCAATATTAAACCCTACAGATGAAAACTGGGATGCCATTAAAGTCCATATTCGTGTAACAGTATCGCATAGGAAGCCCTTGTAATTCCTATAGATAAATCAGGGTCAATGTTCCAAAATTCACAAGAGGCATGTATGCAATGATAATTATCAGATCCTGTTGTTTATGGTGTTCTAGAAGCCAGTGGTATCCATCCTAGAGCAGTCCCATCCCAAATGGGTCACTGGTTGGTTACGGTGAGGAAGTGAGACACTGGCATATATCCTGACCGGTTTCACCGGTCTCAGCCAGCTGCTTCAGAGGCTGTTGGGAGTAAGATCACTAGGACATTTAAGAACTTCCTATGTGATACTGTTAGGGATGTTGAGTGGAGTCCCCAGAAGAGCTTTTTGGACAAGTTGTTCTATACTGTTGTAGTATATTACCTACAGTGTGAGTAAGGACTTCAAAGTGTATATCTACATATTGACATTTCCTCGTATGGTTATGCGGGTATGACTCTCTGCTGACCTACAAGGAAAGCTGGACTCCTGTTCCAAGCTTTGATCAACTAACCTCATCTAGACCACTGTATTACAACCTTTACAATATTGCTGGATTATTCCATGAACTTTTATTCATCAAACATTACTCCTTGGACTATGGTCATTTTCTTGCACATCCAATCAAACTGAGGTCTCTATAGAGGCATCAATATCTATACTAAGGACTATATCAGAGCATCCCATGCATGATCCTTTGAGACTCACTAAGCCACTTTGTCCCCATCAGTTGGCAACTTAATAATGGACTGGAGAAGTATACTTATATGGTCACTGGCGATATTAGAGTGAGGTGGATGTTTGTGCTTTTTAATAGTATGAGTGTGATTGTGTGATGAGATACCATGGACTTTGATTTTTTTTATATACTTGTTTGACATTAATAAACTTTTTTCTAGTTAGTCCTGCAAGTTGAAGTGATTTTTGAGTCTTTTTGATATTTATTTAAGAGGTGGTTGCGCAAAATTGGGTTTTTATTCGTAGTTTTTGCATTATGTCTTTTTGCTGATAGCTCCCACTCTTCTTACATATAACATATAATTAAAACGTATGAATTGATTTTGATTACAGATCAATATCTTGAGGGTCCGCTTCTGGCGTATACTATGTATATCCAGCTGTTGTAAAGAGATTATTCTGATGTTTGCTTTATTTTGCAGTGATGTATCTGAATGGCAGTTAAGTCTGTCACAACTAAGATTCCCACAACCTGTGTTTATTTAACAGTTAGGCCTGATTCACACCTATGCAGGTTGCAGTTAGCATATTGCAGGTGCATTTTGCGTTTTTCAATACAAGATTTTGATCCATTGAAATCTATGGAACCAAAAACCAGAAAAAAGTAAAAGTCCCTGGCCCTTTACATAAAATGCACAGATGTGAACTACATCCATAGGAAACCATGTTAAATGGACTGTAGTGTGTTTCTGCAAAACTGAAAATGTACAAAAAAATGCATAAGTGTGACCCAGGCCTAAGGCTGGATTCACACCTATGCATTTTTAGTGCTTTTTGCATTTTGCAGATTTGCACTACGGAACACGTTCCATAGGAAACCATTTTAAATTGACTGTAGTGAAAATCTTCAAAATGCAAAAAGCACAAAAAATGCATAGGAGTGAATCCAGCCTAAAACAGTACTGAGAAACACACATGACACACACTAGGCATGACAAGGAAGCTGTACAGTAGAAAAAAACATAATGATAAAAGACTGCAATCCTGCACAGAAATATTGTGATACTGCAGATAATATAGGCTGACCCTTTTACTTTAGAAAAGTGTTACCTGGATAGCATCAGCATTTCACATGGCTGATTTAAATTGTTCCCAAGTAAGTGCTAGGGTCCATTTCTGCTGAGCCTATTCCTACACTTGCTGCTGCCAGGCCCTGCGGTCATTCTGACAGCTGAAAGCCTTATCTGCTATTTTCACCTATCTCTGTGTCCATCAGTAGTAGTAGTAGTAGTAGTAGTTATCAGTAGTTCAACACTGATAAATTGCAGCTAGTTTGGGCTGTGTAAGCAATTAATAACAGTGTGGGGTTGATTTACTAAAACTGGAGAGTGCAAAATCTGGTGCAGCTGTGCATGGGAGCCAATCAGCTTCTAACTTCAGCTTGTTCAATTAAGCCTTTGCAAAAAACCTGGAAGCTGATTGGTTTCTATGCAGAGCTGCACCCAATTTTGCACTCTCCAGTTCTAGTAAATCAACCCCAGCATTTTTGCTTGATTGTTTTTTTTTTTTTACACAGGACTTGCTAAAGAAATCTTGATTAGTTTTTTTTTAAATATAAATAACCTTAATAATGTGCATGGAGTTTTTTAAACTAGGTTTTTATCTATATTATGTAATTTTATATGTACATTGTGGGGAGCAGTGATTCTTCTTTACTGCTTTCTTTCCTTTCTGACAGTGGAAGCCTATGCGTGAGCCTACTTATTGAATGCATTGTACTCCCAATGTGTCTCAGATGTTAACAGCTTTTAAGTAAGAAACAGTATAATTGCATTGTGAGAACAAGGGCTCCTCTTTGGCTAATTTGCAGTTGTTTTGTAAAAATGTGAAAGTAATATCAGAATTTAAAAAATTTAAATAATGAAATTGAATTCTTAACACATAGCCTTAAATCTTAACTCCAGACATGTTTTAAAATATATTCAAATCTAGATATCACTTTGTAAAAATAGCATTGAAATCCTCAAAGTGTTGTACATAGTCTGTGCAGAGATCAGAGCTGTGGAAGTGACCTAGCACCTGTAACCACAGCCAGAACCCTAACACCGAATAAGCACCTGCAAATTACCTTATTAGTTGCTGACAATTCCACTCCTCTACCTCACAGGACCAAAAGCCACTGCATCCAGTATAGTAAGCCCTTGTACACACCGTCGAAATGTGTCCTATCGGACCGTGTCGTCGGATAATCCGACTGTGTGTGGTATGCATTGGACTGATTCCGTCAGAATATCCGTCGGACCCAATTTTCCAACATGTTGCAAATATTTCCCGACCAACTGGGCCGGTCGAACATACTCCGATCATGTGTAGAGAATTTTGATCGGACCAAGTGCCACGCATGCTCAGATCAAATTCCTACATCAAAGCTATTGGCTACTAGCCTGAATGTAGTCCCATCGTAAGGAAATGACGTCATCACGTTCTGAAAGATCGGATTTTTCGCCAACTTTGTCCGACCGTGTGTATGCAACAGTTTCGGACAAGATCCGATGGACAAAATCCGACCGGCAAAATCCGACGGATTTGGTTGTGGAAATCTCCGACCGTGTGTACAGGGGCTAAGTTTATTCAATTCAAATTACCTAAACGTATTTGAAGTGTAGAACACCCACTTGATGACAAACTGTTTATTTTAATTAAGTCACAATGTTGCTCTTCTACAGAATGTTCTTAGAAAATAAGAATTATGTCACACAAATTTAGCTTTATCTTACCCACATGCAGTGTTCAAAGCAATATGTGTAGTCTGGCAAATTAAATATATTTGTGCTTTCTTATATTTACAGTTAGACACAGTCAATGCAATAGGTTTATTAAATAGGTCAACTTCTGTGTTTTTCAGCAACTTTAAGCAGTTTGAAAATAATTCTTCGGTATGAAATCTACATATAAAGTGTATGTATAGGAAAAAAAGTTTTGTATGAGGAGGGTAGAAAAATTAAAACATGTCAGATGATTTTTGTTGGACAGTTTTTTCCTTGCCTTCTGGCCAGGAGATGCAACAAGTCATGAGGGGAAATCTCCATAAAATAAAGAGCCATCTACCCTTAGGCAGTTTTCACTGAAACAGGTTTCCCCATTGGAAGATTTGCCCTCACCTACTGCTCTATAAAATGATGGATTTCCCTCACTTCTGGACCTTTGGCAATATTCTTTAGTACAAACAGGTGAATCTCCCCAAAAGGGACAAAGGCAACAATAAAAAACGTGATAGAGGCTCTTGACCCATTAACACTATTCACAACGTAAAAGTAAGTTTTGCCTGTACATATACTTTAAGTAAGCAGTCAGTAAGTATCAAATACCAATACATGGATGTGTGACACTGTTTTTAACAATATCCAGTAGGACATCAACTTTCAGCAGTTCTCTGTTGCCCCTGGTAATGATTTCTAATTGGTTGTAATTGGTTTGGAGCTATCAGCTACCTACTTGGGGAAGGTTTTTCAAAACAAAGCTTTTCACTCCTACATGTTGTTCAACAATGGGGGCAAGGTTTCCATAAAATAGACTCTTCCACAACCAAGTATTACTGCACATTTGCAATTTACAGAGCTACCCGACTCCAAGCTGTCAAGTGAACTCAGTGCTGTACACTATAAGCAATCTTTGCAGACCTAACTTTCTAATTTCTCATAAATGTTTGCATTTTAATCAGTAACACATAAGAGCTTACAGTTTAATCTTCAAATCAGTGTATATCCCATTACAAATATTTGACATAGAGGATACAAGTAGGAATCTGGGCACCACAGCACATTGTGAAGGTTAACTACACTGCACATTGTGAAGGTTAACTATTCAAATCAGCCCATGGCTCCTATTATATATGACTTACTCTGGCTAACAAATGGTATTGCCTTATTAGTTAAGGAAATAAAATAACACAATCAGTTTAATGAAATTACCGTGAAGTACAAGCGTAATCATCGGACAGGAATGAATAAACGACTCCTGTGCTCTTTTCATAAATTACAATATCAATAACTGCTAGAGGAAGTTCATAAACAAGTTCAAGGATAGATAAGTAAAAATTGTCATAGGCTTTAGCTTTTAAAGAGGAAAAGAGGGGGGGGGGCGAGAGAGTTCCCCCCCTCCTGAACCATACCAGGCCACATGCCCTCAACATGGGGAGGGTGCTTTGGGGCAGCCCCCCAAAGCACCTTGTCCCCATGTTTATGGGGACAAGGGCCTCATCCCCCCCAACCCTTTACTGGAATCTGGAAGCCCCCTTTAACAAGGAGACCCCCAGATACTGGCCTCCCCCTGTGTGAAATGGTAATGGGGTACAAATGTACCCCTACCGTTTCACAAAAAAAGTGTGAAAATGTTAAAAAAACACAAGACACTGCTTGGGACAAGTCCCTTACTCCCATGAAGCCCATTCATCTTCTTCTTCTCCCGTTCCAATGGACCTAAAAAAAATCTGTATGCCGCCACCGATCTTTTTTTTTACAATTTTGGTGCAGGGTTCCCCTTAATATCCATACCAGACCTGAAGGGCCTGGTATGGAATTTGGGGGGACCCCCACGCATTTTTTTTTACATTTTGGTTTGGGTTTCCAATGTGGGGTAATCCCATGCCTTTTTTTTCAATGACGTTTATGTGTATTGCCGGGACCGACAATTCATTATAGCCGAGTACTTTTAAAGTGGTTGTAAACCCTTACAACCAACTTTGACCTACAAGTAAGCCTAGATTAAGGCTTACCTGTAGGTCCAAGAAATATCTCCTAAACCTATCCGGTTTAGGAGATATTTACCCGAAGACAGCCACCGCTGTCTACGGCGCATGCACCGTAGACAGTGGCGCGCAGGCGCACTGGGCAGGCCGCAGATCGCGGCGATATGCCACGAGTGTCGGCTCCCATTTGCATGTGCGGGAGTGATGTCATGGCGGCTCCGGCACCGGAAGTCGCTCTGGGATATATGGCAGCGGCGAAGAGGAAGACGGAGGACCGCTTCGAGGGCTTCGTTCTCAGGTAAGTTATTCATAATGAGCTAGTATGCTATGCATACTAGCTCATTATGCCTTTGCCTTACAGCGTGTGTTTTTTTTTTTTTTTTTGCCTTTACTTCCTCTTTAAATGACTTTTTTTCCTTTATAAATGTCATTTTGCTCTCAGACTGTTCTAAACACGGGAAACATGCGCCACTTTACAGGCATACTATAGACACCCCCCAGGTATGAAATTTAAAGGAATATTTTACTTTTATTGTTTCACTTTAAGCATTATTAAAATCACTGCTCCCGAAAAAACAGCCGTTTAAAAAAAAAAAAATTTGCATTGATACATGTCCCCTGGGGCAGGACCCAGGTCCTCAAACACTTTTTATGACAATACTATGCATATAAGCCTTTAAAATTAGCACTTTTGATTTCTCCCATAGTGTTTAAAGGGTATTCTGCTGCTTTCGAATTTGCCATGAACACCCCGAATTGTTCAATATTCGGCGAACAGGCGAACACTCAATGAGCATCGGGCTCATCAATATTCTTCAGTACCTTTAGTAGAAAGAGTAAAGATCACCTGTTTATTTAGTATTCATATTAGTGAAGGGCAGGCTAACTGGCAATCCACAAGTTAATTGTATGGGACCACAGGTACCTGTCAACTCTTCAATACTATGATTAAAATAATTCTGCACCATTCCCCAGGAATTTGTTAAGATTCTTCCTTCACAGAAAATAATGGGACCTCTGTGAGAAGAACAATTTGTCTTTGTCTAGTGTCTGTAGTGATATTTATTTTAAAAGAACAATAAAATGTTAAGGTTATATTCACAGCAGTGATTTAGACAGAACATAGATTCTTGCTGCAGCTCTGAGCAGCTGAGTGCACTATAATGACAGGTCACCGGCAGCCGCAGCTATTAGTGACTCTCTCTACAGTCAACAATTGCCTATGGTTACCTGCGGCTGCCGGGAACCTGTCAACATACTGAATAGGGCCAGTGGCTGCACTTAGCCTAGCAAGGTCCCTACAGTGTTACTGCATGCAAGGCACATCATTTATTAATTTTTTAAAGAAAAATATTTTAACCTTAAAAAATGCTAAAATGTATCTAAACCCAAAACAAAAGATTTACTATTTTTCAGTATACCAGTCCTTATATGTGGTGGCTGCATTAGTTTCCTTTATGGCTATACCGTAGCACTGTATTTCTATCAGGATTACTAGGCATTTGTCTGTATTTACAGAAAAATTTGCTTTTCTTCTTCAAAAAAAAAAAAAAAGATAAGAAATGATAAGCTACAATATTGTTATTTTATTTTAATAAAATACTTGCTTTTGCCTTTTTAATCATTTGTGGTGACAACAGTGGACCATGCCTACATAATGGGGGTTGATTTTCCAAAGGCAAAAAGGCAGTATCTGCAAGGGAAGATGCACTTTGCAAGGGAATTTACCCCAGAGCTTAGTGAATGTGGTGAAGCTCATGAATGAATTAAATACTTGTATAGCGCACAATGCGAACTGAATCACCTCTAGGCGCTGTGGCGAGCTTTGATCATCTGCTAAAAGAGGAAGGTCTTGAGTTTTTTCCTAAAAGCCAGGTGAATTTCTTCCAGGCGGATGTTGATTGGTAGAGCATTCCATAGCCGAGGCCCTTGGACAGCAACTCTCCGATCCCCCTTGGATTTATACCGGGCTTTGGGCACGAGGAGGAGGTTTTTGTTGGCTGATCGAAGGCTGCGGTTTGGTGTGTAATGATTTATTTTCTCCATTAGGTATTGCGGAGCTTCTCTATGCACGCATTTGTGGGTGAGGCAAAGGGTCTTGAACGTGATCCGATTTTTTACGGTTAGCCAATGTAAGCTCCTCAGCGAAGGAGAGATGGATTCCCAGGGTTTTTTTCCTGTTATCAGCCTTGCCGCCGTGTTTTGGATCAGTTGTAATTGCGCAAGTTGAAATTGTGGTAATCCTATGTAAAGCGAGTTTGCTTAGTCCAGTCGTGAATTAATGATTGTTCCAACTACCACTGCTTTGTCATTCTTTGGGATAAAAGGGATAAGTCTGCGAAGCATGCGCAGCAGGTGGTGAGATCCACTGACTACTGCTCCTATTTGCGCATCCATTGACATTTGTGCGTCTAAAATAACCCTGAGACTCTTGGCTTTGGTCTTTGGGGAGATAGTCTGTCCAAAGACGGTTGGTGGAGACCAGGAGGTTTTGGTTGTGGGCTTATGATTTGGGTGTAAGATAAGAAGCTCTGTCTTTGATTCGTTCAGCTGGAGGGAGTTAGTGGTCATCCAGTCCTCTATTGATTTGAGGCAGTTTTCAAGTTGTTGTTGGTGATCTTTTTTTCCATTGATACGGAAAAAAAGTTGCGTGTCGTCAGCGTAAGAGTGGAGCATCTGATGATTTGGAGAAGTGGGCGGATGTAAATGTTGAAGAGAACGGGTAATAAAGGAGAGCCTTGAGGGACTCTGCAGGTAACTGCCCGAGTTTCGGAGAGGAATTTTCCTAGTTTCACTGTCTGTGACCGATTTCCTAGGAAGGACGCGAACCATTGGAGATCTATGTCTTGGACTCCGGCTACTTCTGTGAGGCGGACGAGTAGAGTATTGTGATCTACTGTATCAAACGCTGCACTTAGGTCTAGCAGTACGAGGAGACACGGCTCTCCGTCATCTGCTGCTTCGAGGGCGTCATCCCAAATCTTGAGCAGAGCTGTTTCTGTTCCATGACCCGGGCGGAAGCCTGATTGCAGCGGGTCCAGGAGTTTGAGAGTATCCAGGTGAAGTTGTAGCTGATGGTCATCATCCAAATGTGTGCAAGCAAAATGTGTTTTGTGTTTTTACATGTGATTGGCTATTCTTTGCAAAACGAAAGTTCACTCATTGGCTAAGCTATGGGGCAAACTCCCTTGCAAAGTACATCTTCCCTTGCAAAGTGAACAGTCTGTCTTTATTAATAAAATCCCAATGTGTTTTGAAAAAGCCACTTGTAGTCTCCATTGCAAGTCCATGTGACAGGTTGATAACACAGGGTTTACATATGCTTTAGTTCTTCCATGTATTTTAAATTTATTACAAATTCTCCCTTACTGATAAAACTCTATTCTATTCAAACATTGACAACCCAAAAGGACCCAAAATCTCCAATTCTTTTGCATATTGTGTGTTACAAAATATTTCTGGACCTTGTTAAGGTAAGCTGTACAGCTTAATACCCTAACTTTATGATTAGCGGGTTACCCCAAACTACAATGAATAAAATAGGGGGAAATCATTTGGAAAATCTATTGTGCAGTCATTCCCATAACTCATCTTGTTATGTTCCATTTAGAGCAAGCAAATCAGATTAGACAAGCAGTACAATGTATTACTGACACTTGCTGATTCGTAGCAGCATGTGATTATTCATAAACCCCCGCAGTTTGGCTTTGCAATATTCTATTCCAGATTGTTAGACCTTGCAATAGGCTGTTGGAGTTTACTGTGGTTATGATGAACGGAAAGTTAATAAATTTGTTTTGACAACAAGACATTTGGTGAAAGCTGATTATCTCTTTAAAACAAAAGGCTAAAACATTCCAAGCATCTGTCAACATCTTCTCATGCAATATTTAATCAGCTCTCAAGTACATGCAAACACATTATACGGCTAATAGATTTTTTTAATTGTATTATGTAAATCGTACAGCAGACCTTTATATTCATTAATTTTTTCCATTGCTTATCAAAAACTGTGCGAGTAAAAAAAAACGTGATTGTTCAGATAAGCTTTGACAGAAACCCCCTGAGATTAACATTGTTGTGTTTTTTTAGGTAGCTATGATTCATAATATGCAAACACAAGGCAATACAATTTATTGATGTTGAAGGTTTATTAAAAAAAAATACTACAACAGTATGTGATCTAATGACCTAATTGACAAGGCACATTTTCTTCATTTTAAAGGTAATTTGTGAACTTAAGAAATCTATTTGTAAATTTGTATTCACTCAGTATCTGCAGTATATGGAGCATTCAGTGATGATAGTTGTAGTATGGCACTTCAGATTTGCATACATGGTGTAGACAAAGTAATAAAACAAAACACATTAACAAGCAATAAATTAAAGGAAAATTCATCACAATTACAAATATGGCTGTATTGGATAGTCATATTAGATTGATTCATAGTCACTGTACCTCAAATAAGCATTCAGTAATTAATAACTGCATCGGCTATAAAATAAGTGTGTCAGTTGGCACTTACTTTTGTGAATTTTCACAGTGACACAAAGTAAAATTTAAAAGAGGTCAAAAATCCAGGTCTGGAAATTTCAGAAGCTCCAGTAAAAAAATAAAAATAAAAACAAGATAATATAGTGTCAAGAGAAAGTGTCTAAAATATACAAGCAACAAATGTTAAATATTGTGAAAGAGTTATTGTGATTGCAATGTATTGCTCACTGGCAGAGAAAGATTGACAAAGGTTGTTAAATGGCACAAACGCAAGGGGGGAAATGCACCCATGAGAAATGGAAAAACTATTCTTGGCTTTAAATTTTGAAAAAGTTAAGATTCATTGATGCCACAATAACAGTGGCTAATTTTCAGTTATGACAGGGCATTCCTTTTTGAGTGGACAGCACGTCAAGGTTATCCTTAGGTCCAATGATTTTCGTGAATCCTCATATGACATCTTTGGAATCTGAGCCCATTTTTAAGTAATGGATGCAATTCATAACGCAACTATTGTTCCTATGATGTTCCCAGATTCCAGAAAAATCTGCAAACAAATTTAAGAATAGTTTTAAAAAATTATTGAAATAGTACATTATGTATTTGTAATGTATTGTTAAGCATTTCTTCCATTTTACTGTGCCTTTTAAACTCTTCATAGAAATAACTGTCAAGAAATAGAAAAATTCTTTAAAATGATGATGAAAGACTTGGTAGATGTATTTACCAAACCCTACCAGAAAACAATTTATTCTGAGATTAGTTTTTTCAATTGATGATCAATAATGATAAAGCAAAATAAACCACACTGGACAAAACAAATATATAAATCAGAGACATATACGCTTTGGGGAGACTTACTAAAACTTGAGCACTCAGAATCTGGTGCAGCTGTGCATGGTAGCCAATCAGCTTACAAATTCAGCTTGTTGAGTTAAGCTGTGGCAATAAAACCCGGAAGCTGGTTGGTTTCTATGCAGAGCTTCATCAATTTGTCTACTCTCTAATTTTAGTAAATGCCCACCCTCCATGTGACCTATATTTCTATATTACAATGTCATATGCATATTACTATAGCTATAAATTATTAACACTTATATTTGCATATACCACATGTTTTAAGGAGATTTTGCCACTTTTTTCATTCAAACATGACACTCAAAGTAATACAACATGTCAGATGGCCTTGAGTACCTATGTTAATTTCAAGCTCTGTTGCACTGCTTCAAGGCTAACACAAAAAAAAACTCCTGGGAGAAACAAAACATATTTGTACTCAGCAATATTTCAGATTCCAACAAAAAAAATATGTAATTTGGGTAAAATATATACAGTACACTTTGGCTAAAGTATCTTAAGTAGCTTAAGTAGGTTAATCAATAGGTTTAATAAACATCTGTCACATTTTATTACCTAGGCTAAAATATTGTGCTCATGAAAGATAAAACTGTGAATGAATATATGTGACCCAACCATCAGATTCATTTAAGGGACCTGTTAAACTGGTATAATGTAAGGCCGCGTACACACGGGCGGATTGTCTGGCCAACTAAGTTCGTCAGACAATCCGACAGACAGTCCGTCCAATTTTTGAATGAACGGACTTGACCACACACGATGAACAGACAGTCCGCTGAAAGCTTGCGTGATGACGTGTACAGCACGTACGACGGGACTAGAATACACTGCAATGCAACCTTCGGCCGTGTAAATCCTTTCTGAGCATGCGCCATACTTAGTCCATCCAACTTGCCTACACACGAGCGGACTGTCCGCTGAAACCAAGTTTGGACGGACAAAACCAAGTTTGGACGGACAAAACCAAGTTTGGACGGACTGTATTACGGAAATTCCGAAAGTCTTAGTCCGCCAGACTGTCCGCTGAAAAAGTCAGTAGGAAACAAATTAAATACCTAAGCTTGAAGTGACAGCTAAAAGAAGGGCTGAAGAACAACCATCTCAGGGCTAAAATGAAAGATACTGTATGCACCATTGGGTTCCCATGCGTAGGCTAAAGAGGATATACATTTATGTTAGATAAAATGACAAACATAAGAGTGACAGAATGTAAACTAGGACAATATAGGTGCATACAAATAAAAAGAAACAAGCTCAATGGTGCAAAAGCTAAAAGTCCAGGATGTGGGAAAACCACTTCCAGCAGAGTACTGGATTGTCTCTATGCACTGGATAAACAAGAACAAACAGAAGATGCCACCGTTTAATTGTATAAATTTAATAAAACATTGGGTAAAACAAAAGAGTTACAATGCACTCACAAAGGTAGTAGCATGATAGGCATAACAAACAGTCTTTGGTTGATTTTCAAGGCTCATTCTTGGTCACTCTTCTGTGGCTGCAGCACCTCCAGCAAGGTATAGAATGGTCTCTGTGCAAAGGGTGTTGAAACGAAAAGCAAATCTAACTTTCCTTGGTCACTTGTCAGGGCTTATGGGGGGGGCACCAGTAAACAAATATATTTGCGTCTCTGAGCAGAAATGCAGATTGATCAGAGATCAGCTAGGGAAGGTGTGAATCATGATGTGACAGGGTTGGAGTCAACAAGAGGATTCTGTAACCACGCTTGCATCTGTCTGCTGGTTTGAATCTCACTTGTGTGGTTGTTGCTGAACTTGGCCTGTTCCTGACTTCATTCCTGCCTATTACTAAGGTTATATTCAGTAAAACATTTAGTGATTATAGTGATTAGGTGTAGTCTGGGCTTTTTTTCTCATAAAATAGGTGCAGGAACTCAACCATGCCCGTCATACTCACATATCTGCCAAATGGCATCAAATAGTAGCTCTTCCCAACCCCCTCCCTCCACTGCCCTCATCTTCTCTTCCCTCCTTAAAAGCTTCACCATCTGTCATATGTCTTAAATTTGTTGCAATATTAAGCTGAAACACCTATTCGGCTGTAGCACCTCCCAGAATACTATTGTATACTACAGTCACTTGCAAGGGAGATTATGCAGTAGGAGTATCAACAATTGGTCACCAGGGAAAAAATGGAGACCACCTAGGGTGCAGCCTACCACGCACCCTCTCCTGCCCATGACTGCACTGAACCCTGGGCACTTGTTCTGTATCTCCCTTGTCCCTGTCCGGTGGGAGCTACTGGAAGATAAGCTATCACTTGTAAACGCAGAAGCTGGACTTCAGTTTACCAAGTGATAGTGGTGAGCAGGGAGCAAAAGATCTAAGCCAGAGGGGGTGGAACTGAGTTCCTCCTAGTTCCTGCTGAAAAAAAGCCCTGGGTGTAGTAGCCAGCGCATTTAAGGGGCCCAAAATCACCCCCTTCATCAAGGCTAAAATAGGACATAAAATTTTGAAACAAAAAGTAAATACTAAAACTGCTTACTGAACAGCAGTTCTGAGATAAAGGACATATTGTATATACAATATATATATATATATATATATATATATATATATATATATATATATATATATACTGTATATATATAGAGAGCGAGAGCGAGAGCGAGAGAGAGAGAGAGAGAGAGAGAGAGAATGTGTATATGTATAAATACAGTTTGTAAGGGCACTCTGAACTTCAGGACCAAGCAAAAACAGATGTCTTTATGAACCAGAAAGTCTGTAATAGGGTATCTTCCCCACTTAGGGATGCACTTATGGAGAGAAGCAATCTCGGAATAGGAAACAGAAAAACAAAGAAGAGGCGCCTCTAAGTGTAGAATTAAAAGCTGTTTAATTTCCCCAAAAAGGGTTAAAAACACTTACAACATATGTAGACTGGCAGAGCATATCATTAATATCCATGTAGGTGGTTCGGCATGAAGGCAGTGGTCACTGGCATATACAAGTTCTTTAGGCTGTGTGTGTCCAGTAGCGGGGGGTCCCGGGGATGCCAACGTGAAAACCAGCAGGGAGTTCCAAGAGAACTGACAGGCCAGCCCGCAGTCACAGTCTCAAAAACACGAGAAATGCCGATCCCGGAAGTGACGTCAGTGGCAGGAGACAATCACCAGCAACCAGCATGGGCCGCAAACAGGAAGCAGAACAGGAAGCAGTCATCAAAGAGGGATGCATTTTGGAACATGAAATGCATCCCTGGGACCCCCTGCTACTGGACACACAGAGCCTAAAGAACTTGTATATGCCAGTGACCACTGCCTTCATGCCGGACCACCTGCATGGATATTAATGATATGCTCCGCAAGTCTACATATCTTGTAAGTGTTTTTAACCCTTTTTGGGGAAATTAAACAGCTTTTAATTGGCACAAAGCTTATTTTGAAAAATACTCTGAGAACCAGATTGTCCCTTGGGGACTTAGAATAGAATATATATATATATACTGTATTTTATCTCACTATTACTTCAGTGAGCATTTTTCGTATTTCTATTTTTTCTGTCTCTACATTTCATGCCTGATTTTGGCCCTGATGAATGGAGTGAATTCTCTCCCCCCCCCCCCCCCCCCCCGAGAAAAAAAACAAACATTGGCTACTAATCAATAAACATCTTTCTGAATATAATCTTATGGTGTGGCACTTTAGTCTCCTATACAACTCAGGGTTATGGGGGTGACCCCTTTGTGTGTGGCAGTGGCCTACCTACCAATTGGATGTTCTTGCAGGGATCATATTAACTGCTTCAGCCCCGGAAGATTTTACCCCTTTCCTGACCAGAGCACTTTTTGCGATTCGGCACTGTGTTGCTTTAACTGACGTGGCTCCTAAACAAAATTGACGTTCTTTTTTCCCACAAATAGAGCTTTATTTTGGTGGTATTTGATTACCCCCATGTTATTTTTGCGCTACCAACAAAAAACAGCGACAATGTTGAAAAAAAACACATTATTTTTTTTACATTTTTCTATTATAAATAAAAAATATTTATAAGTTTGGGCTGATATGTATTCTTCTACATATTTTTGGTAAAAAAAATCACAAGTGTTTATTGATTGGTTTGCGCAAAAGTTTTAGCGTTTGCAAAATAGGGGATAGTTTTATGGCATTTTTATAAATTATTTTTTTTTACTAGTAATGGCGGCGATCAGTGATTTGTATCGTGACTGCGATATTATGGCGGACACATCAGAAGACATTTTTGACACATTTTTGGGACCATTGTCATTTATTTGCTATACAAATGCACTGATTCCTGTGTAAATGACACTGGCAGTGAAGGGGTTAACCACTAGGGGGCAGTATAAGGGTTAAGTATGTCCTGGGGAGTGATTCTAACTGTGGTGGCTACGAGTGAGATGTCACTGGTCTCTGCTCCTAATCACAGGGAGCAGAGATCAGGGACACTGTCACTAGGCAGAACGGGGAGATGCTTGTTTACATTAGCATCACCCCGTTCTTCCTCTCCGTAAGGCGATCACAGTTATCCCCAAGGCGATCGAGTCCATGGGACCTGCGACCCGACTCACGGAGGTCCCTGCTGGCTTGCGTGCTTGCCGCCACGGAGCCAAATTTAAAGGGATGTACAGGTACACCCATTTGCCCAGCCGTGCCATTCTGCCGACGTACGTCAGCGTGTGCCAGTCGGGAACTGGTTAATATACTGGTGATGGCAATTTGAACACAAGAATATCACCTACTTCCAACTCTAGGGCCCAGCATCATCTACCTAATTCCCAGAGTTAATTCCTGCCCATGTCAACCTTGCTTCTGTACCTTCGCTGCTGACCTAGAACATCTGTATTCAGCCACATGACTTTTGCTCTTGTTCAGTGTATAATGACATAATAATTTTGCATGCACACATACCCTGCTGTTGCCCCTATGCTACCATTTATCTTAAGAAGAGGTTGGGCTGGTGAAGCATCTCAGAATTTCACCAAAAAACAATATTATATTATTTTATACTATATTATACTTTATTATATTATACCTTGCTGTATGTAATGGTATACTTCTAATAAATGTTTATATATTTTTTGGAAAGAATTGTTCTTTCTTTAGCACTGTGTAATTGTTAATCCATCTACTTGTTGTTATTGTAAACCTCTAGCAAGTCAACCTTTTGAAAACACTGTGCTGTATGAAACTTTGCACATACAGAAAAATGTATCTAACATAATGAGTAAGTCTTGCAATGCAATAGCATCATTCACTAACATTCACGTTACTGGTAACAACCAACATATCCATCAGTAACAACAAAGCAAATATGCTTGCTCATACTTGGTGTATGGGAAAAGTTTTCTTGGCATTCAGTAATGACTCACAGGTGCATTAATATGTCCACACGGGACTGCCAATATTATTTGTTCTCTGCAATAATACCTCTATAAGAAAAAAGATATTTAAATTAAATTTGTCATGAGAGAAATATGGAGGTTGCCATTGCTGCCCTACTAGTGGAAACCCTGCTTGGTCAGGCAACAGTGACAGAATACATTAACAGATGCAATGTTTAAATATCTATCATTCAGAAACTCCCAGAGACTCTTACACCTATACAAAAAATCAACATACAAAACCAATTTTCAAAATGAGAAAATTCAATACAAATCATGTATTCACATACTATGGTCGCACTAGATCCCAAGATTCTAAATGTCCCATAGAGCAAACTAACCAGATCACCAGCAGCATGCTTCTGATTTTATAGTGGTAATACAATTAACATAGTCAAACAATGGTTTTGAAAAACATTACAGTGATGTTATACTAACAATTGAAGCCCTGCAGAAGGGTAAGGATTTAAGCTGGTCATAGACAGATCATAATTCAGTTCATGTGTGGCAACTCCCGCTCAGCAGAAGTCAATCTAATCATTGACTTCTGTCAAATTGGCTTGTTGGAAAATTATTCTCGCTCAGTGGTTGCAACAAAAAATACATCTATGGCCAGCTTTAGTCATGATATTGTAAAAATAGTAACTGTACATTTTTCTACAACCTCTCATCAGGTCAATAAACTCAGGGGAACAGCGATCAAGCAGGACTGCTGGAGATGAGGACTTTCTGTACCCTTAATAAGATCTTAGCGCCACCAACATTAAACTTTTCTCTTTTTTTCAGTTGTTTTTTTGGAAACACATTGATCTGTTAAGGCCCTATCCTTTATCTATTGCCTCTATTATGTTGTGTGTGATTTAGCCTTTTATTTATTATATATGATATACTGATATGTTGCATTCAGCAATATATTTGTCTGATTGGCACTGTTCTGTTGCCTGGTGATTTGGTTTTGTATTTCTATTTAGTTCCATTTAATTTAGGTGATAATATGTTTTCTTTCTCTACAGTAATTTTTCAATTAGTTTTTTTTATTTTGACCATTACAAATGTACCCATATTTTGACCATTACAAATATTGCTGTTCCCCCCTAATGATGTCAGGTCTGGGTCCTGCCTCTTGTTTAAAATTTTTGGCCCATTTATCTGTGATTGGGACCTCAAATTAGGCATGTGCACTGAGCCCCAGCAAAAGTAGCATCTATTACCTACTTTCGATTTTGCAGCAGCTTTCCCCTCTGGTCCCAGCTATGACAGGCAGGCCTCCATGCCAACTGGGGCACCATATATAGAGAAGCTTACAGTATATTTATGAATAAAGTACCTTGAAAAAAACAGATGAGAAACTGACAACTATGACCCTCCCATGTTCCTGTTTGAAATAATGGATAATCAAATGTGATGTTCATTAAAATGGGTGTTTTGTTTAAGAAAAAATCATAATAGCCTAACTGCCAGTCAACAAAAAAATTGCATTTTAATGACTTAGTTTGTTTCAATACAAGCATTTATTCTCAAAATAAACATTACACAGAACAAACTAACTTGTCAATGGGAACTAGCAGAAATAAGGGCTCTGCAATTTATTATAATGAGGACGAAGGTTGTGAAATTCAGCTTGTATGAATTATCCAAATATGTTTTTATAAACTAATGATCCAAACTGCACTGCAAACGTAGAAGTGTCTATTAAACATTTCAGAGGCAAATCCAGTTTATATCCTTTCAGATTGAATTAGCACTTAAATAATTGTCTACCTGACAGTTACAGTCAATTAGACAAGTTATTAATTTTAGAACTCACCTCTAGCCACAGCTGTCACAGAATCACTGTGTTATATGTGTTGATGCTTTAACATGAAACTATTCTTTTACTTTTAATAAAAGTGCTTGATGAAGTGATCGTAAAGGACACTAGTAATTGAGGTGTTAGTGCCTTCTAAAAGTGCAATATATGTGTGGTAGCGTAGATACTATTTTATGTTGTTAAAGTTCCATTTCTGCCAGCTCTTATAAATTCTACATTTATTGTAAGAGCTGTAAAGCAGCCTGATATAACAGAGTGTTTCAGCACAGACAAAGACAAACTAATGTGTCCGGGAAAGTTGCTGAACTGAGATTATCGATTTGCTTGGAAACCTGAAAGAAAGAAATGCCCTTTAAAATGATTGTTCTTTTTATTATAATAAATATACTTTTTTTACCATTTCAATAAATGATATACTATGACAAGTAAGTGCATTTCTAGGAATTAAAAAAATCCCTACTCAAGAGTTTTCCATTGGATGATGTTGACAGCTTGTGAGTTCAGTTCAGTGTTATTGCTAATATTTCTTATTATGTATGAAAAGGTTGAACTAAAAAATATTTTGGCAACCGCTATAAGACTATGGGAAATTTCCTGTCTTTGATTTTTCTGTAAGGGCTAATCGACATTTAGGATGGTTTATTAAGACAGATCAAATTGCAATAACAATATGTAAAGGGCAGTAACCTGAAATGACCAACCAAATAAGGTTAGTGTTGTCAAGCCAATAAACGTATACATAATTGTTACTGGAAGTTTCTGCTTTTTAAACACACTTTGCCCAGTCATTCTGAAAAACCCTGATGGGCAACTTTGTCAAGTTGGCAAATGCATGTGTCTTGTAGTTAAATTTTCTTGCATTTATGCGTGTTTTGTTTACATGTATTACTGCAAATAATAGCTGTAGCATCTATAAGGAGAAGGAAAGCTGCAGAGAGCTCCTAGAAAATATGTTGCCACTTGAACAAAAAGTAATGGGGAAGTTTTTTCAGTGGGTACTACTGAGAGGAAATTCCAGTAAAAGTGCCCCTTTCCTGTGAGATGGAGACCATTCAGTGATACTGTGCTGCACTGTAAGAGAGCAAGAGATACTGCCAGTGATACTCTAAAAGAAACCATGAACAGATGTAAGATATTTCTACATTTACTAATCAGGAGCTGGGTCCCAAGGTCTCAGTGAGGCTATTTATCCAATAAATTAGAGCACATGGCCATAAAAGTGCGTTCATTTCTGTACTGGGATGAGGTCATCGATACACTGGCCCTTCTCCAGATGCTTTTCCTGTCCTATAAGTGAAGAGACTACCCAGTGATACTGCCCCTGTCCTGTAATGCCGCGTACACACGACCAGACTTTTCAACATCAAAAGTCCGACGGAACAATTCCGGCAGACTATTCGATCGTGTGTGGGCTGCAGCGGACTTTTGATTCGCAAAAGTCTGACAGACTTTAGAAATGGAACATGTTTCAAATTTTTCCGCCAGAACTCTGCCAGACCCAGTTCCTACCGAGAAATCCGCCCGTGTGTATGCTAGTTCGACAGACAAAAACTGACGCTAGGGCAGCTATTGGCTACTGGCTATGAACTTCCTTATTCTAGTCCAGTCATACGTCATCACGTTCGAATCCGTCGGACTTTGGTGTTATTGTGTGTGGCCAAGTCCGTTCATTCGAAAAATTCCGTCAGAACTCTGTCAGAACTCTGTCAGAACTCCATCGAAAGTCTGTCGGACCTAAGTCCGGTTGTGTGTACGCGGCATTAGAGATAAATAGATACTGCCCAGTGATAATGGCCTTGTCATGTGATAGAGATCGAGGCTGCCCAGTGGTAGTGCCCCTGTCCTCTGAAAAAGGGAGAGAGAGAATGCCCAGTGGCTGTGCCACGTCTTCTAAGAAAGGATAAGAGAGTGCCCAGTGATAGTGTCCTGGTCCACTAGGAGAGGGAGACAGACTTCCCCTGTATTTTGAGAGGGGGAGAGAGAGAGACTGTCCAGTGATAGTGCCCATGTCTTCTGAAAGAAGGAGATAAGTTACCCAGTGATAATGGGTCCTATTAGAAAGGAAGAAAGAAACTGTCCAGTAATAGTGCTCCTGTCTTCTAAGACAGACTGTGTATTAAGAATGCCTCTCTGTGTGAGAGAAAAAAATAGAGAGAGAAAGAGCAAAAACAGATTGACCCAAAAGAGTGTCACTCCTAATGGAGGGAGTTTTTTTTAGAGAGGGAATACTCCTGTCCTGTGAAAGTGTTATCATGAAAAAAAAGTGCTCCTGTCCTTCGGAAGAGGGACTGCCCATAAAAAGTGCCTATGTCCACCGGGAGAGAGACTATCCAGAAAAAGTGCCTGTGTCCTTTGGGAGAGAGACTGTCATGCAAGGGTGCCACAATTTGACAGACAGAATGTGTCTAAGGATGATGCTTCTGTCTTGTGAAATAGAAACTGTCCAGGAAAAGTGTTCCTATGTATGTGAAAAGAAGAGAGGGAAAAAGAGACACTATTCAGTGAGAGGTTAGGACATGTGGAACATGTCTGATTTGCCACAAAAAGTACTATACAAAATCAAGCCAAGCTAATTTTTAAGATATACATACATATATGGATACAACCATTATCTAATAATCCTTGGACTAGTTTTCTTCTACCACAACAATATGGCAATTATTCTTTATAAGATATCTCTCATCTCATCTCTAATGAATGCTGTAAAAGACCACTGACATTATTACATCAAAAACATAACTTTACTATTATGGAACATTAGGAAAAATGTCATTGAATTTGGGCTTGCTAGAACAGACAAATATGTTCATCATTTAAAAAAAAATGCTTAAATAGATTTGACATACATGTGTCACTTTTCTAATCAGTTTTGCTGATTCTTGTTATAGATTTGCTAGATAGAATATTCAACCCTTCCCCCACCACCCATTTTAATACATTCTCCTTTTCTTGTTATACTAAACTTTGATAAATGTGTTCATATTGTAATGCTCATACGTCTGAAATCCTTTTCAATAAGTTATGCAGTAAAACATGATTTCATAGTGGATATTACAATGCCATTAAAACAAAAATTAAACCCTAACATAATGACATTTAGTTTGTTAAAGCACAGTGTATCCTAGGCAATTGTCATTTTTTATTTAATAAAATTCCTGTTTTTACTTTTTTATCCTTCATTGCATATCAGTGCTACTGATATCTGCTTTATCTTTGTACTTTCTTTCTACATGCATGCACTATGGCAATGCCTCCATGGCATTTCTCAGAGTGTGATTCCTGATGGTAACACTGAACATCAGTGGACCATGCCTGCACAATATGTGTTGAACCTGGCACTTGTGCCTTCAGAAGACTACTGACTAGGTGGCAAAGCAAAACACAGTTGGGAGAGAGTAACGGAGCACCATATCTCTATAACAGAAAGTTACATAGTTACATAGTTAGGTTGAAAAAAGACCATCCAGTTCAACCACAAAAAAAATAAAAATAATATCATGCAATCCCATATACCCAATTCTATACCCACAGTTGATCCAGAGGAAGGTAAAAAACCCCAGCAGAACATGATCCAATTTGCTACAGCAGGGGAAAAAATTCCTTCCCGATCCCTCGAGAGGCAATCGGATTTTCCCCAGATCAACTTTACCTATAAATGTTAGTACCCAGTTATGTTATGTACATTTATGAAATAATCCAGGCCTTTCTTAAAGCAATCTACTGAGCTGGCCAGAACCACCTCTGCAGGGAGTCTATTCCACATTTTCACAGCTCTTACTGTGAAGAAACCTTTCCGTATTTGGAGATGAAATCTCTTCTCCTCTAGATGTAAAGAGTACCCCTTGTCCTCTGTGTTGAATGTAAAGTGAATAACTCAACACCAAGTTCAATATATAGAACCCTTATATATTTGCATCTGACTTGCATGCTTTGGCCAATCATAGCGTGAGTCCACATACCACACTATGTTAGGCTGCTTACATAGCAGCCGTACATAGTTTTATCAATGAGAGCAGCAAAATTACATTTGTAAAGGAGAAAATGTCATTTAAAACTGCTTCCAGTAATGCATTGCCGGATTCCAGCAATATACATAAAAATCATTGAAAAAAAGGGCATGGGTCCCCCCCAGTCCATTACCAGGTTATTTTGGGTCTGGTATGGATATTAGGGGAACCCTGCGCCAAAATTAAAAAAATAAATGACATGGGGGTCCCCCCTAAAATTCATACCAGGACCTTGTCATGGCCTCAACATAGGGAGGGTGTTTTGGGGTCCACCCCAAAATGCCTTGTCCCCATGTTAATGGGGTCAGTCTGAATGTTCAAGAGGGCATACAGTCTGAATTGTTGCATCACTGCAGGAATTCAAAAGAAGCAACATACCATTATTTAAATCACAGTCGTCAGCAGCTAAAAATATTCATTCAATTACATTTTTTTTTTCTAACTGATAATACCTACTGTATGTTCAGTAAGCCCAAAACAACCAGTCAGAGCTCCTCGTGTACTGGTCTGACTTTAGCCTATTCCACTCGCCTGCTCGCATTTTGAGAGTGGATTTTGAGGGCTGGCGATCTGTGGCTGGGAGCAGGGGGAGAGCACCGCCGGCAGGCGGGTTGTATGGGAGACGTTCTTCCAGCGATTGGAGGGGAAGAGAGAGGAGAGCCGCTGCCAGGATGATCAGAGTGCTGGGAACATAACAGCCTTCATTTCTATAGCTGTGTTCCCCGCCGCGTGTCATCACATACAGCCCCTCTTCTTTGTCCAGGCACTTTGATAGACAGATCACCTGTTCAAACCTGGGATGGGTGATTTGTCTATCAAAGTTCCCTGGACAAGGGGGAGGGGCTGTATTTGATGGTGCGTGGCAGGGAACACACAGCTATTGAAATGTAATCTGGTATTTTCCCGGCGCTCTGATCATCTGGGCGGTGGCTTTCCTCTCTTCCCATGCACAGGTAGGCTGCATTGGGGACACAGGCTGCATTGGTGGCACAGGCTGCATTGGCAGGCGCAGGCTGCATTGGTGGACACGGGCAGGCTGCATTGGTGGACACGGGCAGGCTGAATTGTTGGGCACGGATAAAGTTGTCATTAATATTTATTTTTATAACATGATTCTGCATAAAACATCTAAGTGTCATTTCATGAGATCATTTATGAGGGCGTGTTTAGGGGCAGAATTAGGGGTGGAGCAGGGTATGGGTTGGACGGGGCAACTGGGGGCGATAAACCTTTGAGGCCTGGCAAGTAGCTCAGGAAATTTTGAGCCCTGGGTTATGGCGCCTAAAGCTTTACTTTTAACAACGTGATATAAAATAATATTCTTTAGCGAGGAACATACATTCCACATTATTAATTATGCTACCAAAATGTGTTTGTGCTGTAAATTTCCTCCAGCACTTCTCCTGTTTCTTCTTGCTGGAGGCTTTAATTTTGCCAAAGCCCACAGCCCCAGCAGTAAATCATAAAGCTGAACTAAACAAATCGGTATAAAAAAAATTACATTTCTGGAATGCCTTAACTGCTAACTGTCACATTTTCTTGTGTCCTCAACCAAACTGTCAAACATAACTGATCACATGTGTAGCACCGTGGCAGTTGCAGATCAAACAGAAGCAGCTTCCTTGAACGTAAAGGAAAGGTGGGTTTAGTTCCAATTTAAGGCTTACAGCAGATTGGCCCCTAAAAACTCAGCTGTGTCTAAAAATGCCTAAAAATGAAGAGCAACTGAGCATGTGCAGTGCAGGATGAGACAGTGTATTACTGGATTTTAAACAGTATAGACACTTATTTTTAATGTTTGACATTAAGACCTGCAAAAGGGTGCCAGCCTGAAGTGATCTAGCAGGACTTCGTTTTCCTCACTAAAGTTCCACTTTAACCACTTGCCGACCGCCTATCACATATTTACTGCAGCAGGTTGTCTCTATTGTGCAAAATCACGTACCCAGGGGCAGACTGACAACTAATGGGGCCCCTGGGCAATAGAAGCTCATGAAGCCCCCTTGGGCGCCATACCTGCACAGGGAGACACGGGCGGGAGCACACAGGGGGAAACTGGAGGGAGAACGCACACGCACACACACACACAGGGGGACACGCACACAGGGGGACACACACACTCGCACACACACAGGGGGACACACTCGCACACACACACACACAGGAGGACACACTCGCACACACACAGGGGGACACACTCACACACACACACACACACACACACAGGGGGACACACTCACGCACACATACACAGGGGGACACACTCACACACACACACAGGGGGACACACTCACACACACGGGGACACACTCACACACTGGGACACTTGAACACAGGGGGACACACTCGCACACAGGGGGAGACACACATACAGGGGGACACACAGGGGAAGAAACACACACAGGGGAACACACACACACACAGGGGGACACACATACACACAGGGGGAAATACACACACACAGAGGGAGACACACACACACACAGGGGGACACACACACACACAGGGGGAGACACACACACAGGTGGACACTCACACACCACACACACACACACACACAGGGGGACACACTCTCTCACACAGGGAGACACACACACACCACACACGGGGGACACACACACACACATGGGGATACATTCTCACACACACAGGGGATACACTCACACACACACACACACAGGGGGACACGCACACTTACACGGGGGAACACACACACGGGGGAGCACACTCACACCACACAGGGGGACACACTCACACCACACAGGGGGACACAAACACTCGGACACACACACACACAGGAAGACACACTCGCACACACACACACAGGAGGACACACTCGCACACACACACACACACACAGGGGGACACACTCGCACACACACACACAGGGGGACACACTCACGCACACACAGGGGGACACACTCACACACACACACACACACAGGGGGACACACACACACACACACAGGGGGACACACTCACACACACACAGGGGGACACACTCACGCACACACAGGGGGACACACTCACACACACACACACACACAGGGGGACACACTCACACACACACACACAGGGGGACACACACTCACACACACACAGGGGGACACACTCGCACACAGGGGGAGACACACATACAGGGGGACACACAGGGGAAGAAACACACACAGGGGGACACACACAGGGGAACACACACACACAGGGGGACACACATACACACAGGGGGAGATACACACACACAGAGGGAGACACACACACACACAGGGGGAGACACACACACACAGGGGGAGACACACACAGGTGGACACTCACACACCACACACACACACACACACAGGGGGACACACTCTCTCACACAGGGAGACACACACACACCACACACGGGGGACACACACACACACATGGGGATACACTCTCACACACACAGGGGATACACTCACACACACACACACACACACACACACACGGGGACACGTACACTTACACGGGGGAACACACACACGGGGGAGCACACTCACACCACACAGGGGGACACACACACTCGGACACACACACACAGGAAGACACATTCGCACACACACACCCAGGAGGACACACTCGCACACACACACACAGGGGGACATACTCACGCACACACAGGGGGACACACTCACACACACACACACACACACATGGGGACACACTCACACACACACACACAGGGGGACACACTCACACACACACAGGGGGACACACTCACATACACACACAGGGGGACACACTCACGCACACACAGGGGGACACACTCACACACACACACACACAGGGGGACACACTCGCACACACACACACAGGGGGACATACTCACGCACACACAGGGGGACACACACACACACACACACACACACAGGGGGACACACTCACACACACACACACACACAGGGGGACACACTCACATACACACACAGGGGGACACACTCACGCACACACAGGGGGACACACTCACACACACACACACACAGGGGGACACACTCACACACACACACACACAGGGGGACACACACTCACACACACACAGGGGGACACACTCACACACAGGGACACTCGCACACAGGGGGACACACTCGCACACAGGGAGACACACACACACCACACATGGGGGGGACACACACACAGGGGGATACACTCTCACACACACACACGGGGATACACTCTCGCACACACACACACACACAGGGATACACTCTCAAACACACACGCACACACACAGGGGGACACGCACACTCACACGGGGGGACACACACACAGGGGGAACACACTCACACCACACAGGGGGACAAACTCACACCACACAGGGGGACACACTCACACCACACAGGGGGACAATCTCACTCACACACACACACACAGGGTCACACACACACACGGGGACACACACACAGGGGGACACACTCACACAGGGGGACACACTCACGCACACACACGGGGGTAGACACTCACACACACACAGGGGGAAACACACACAGGGGGACACTCACACACCACACACAGGGGGACACACTCTCTCAAACAGGGGGACACACACAGGGGGACACATTCACACACACACACGGGGACACACTCACACACAGGGACACTTGCACACAGGGGGAGACACACACACAGGGGGACACACAGGGGAAGAAACACACACAGGGGGACACACACAGGGGAACACACACACACAGGGGGACACACATACCCACAGGGGGAGATACACACACACACAGAGGGAGAAACACACACAGGGGGAGACACACACACAGGTGGACACTCACACACCACACACACACACACACACACACAGGGGGACACACACTCTCACACAGGGAGACACACACACACCACACGCGGGGGGACACACGCACACACAGGGGGATACACTCTCTCACACACACACACACAATGAGATACACTCTCACACACACACGCACACACACACACAGGAAGACACGCACACTCACACGGGGGGACACACACACGGGGCACACCACATAGGGGGACACACTCACACCACACAGGGGGACACACTCACACATACACAGGGGGACACACACACTCGGGGACACACACACAGGGAGACACTCACACACACACACACACACAGGGGGACACACTCACACACACAAACACACACAGGGGGACACACTCGCACACACACACACACAGGGGGACACACTCACGCACACACAGAGTGACACACTCACGCACACACACACAGGGGGACACACTCACACACACACACACACACACACACACACACACACACAGGGACACACGCACACAGGGGGACACACTCGCACACAGGGGGAGACACACACAGGGGGACACACAGGGGAAGAAACACACACAGGGGGACACACATAGGGGAACACACACACAGGGGGACACACATACACACAGGGGGAGATACACACACAGAGGGAGACACACACACACACAGGGGGAGACACACACAGGTGGACACTCACACACCACACACACACACACAGGGGGACACACTCTCTCACACAGGGAGACACACACACACCACACACAGGGGGACACACACACACAGGGGGATACACTCTCACACACACAGGGGATACACTCTCGCACACACACACACAAGGGGATACACTCTCACACACACACAGGGGGACACACACACACTCACACGGGGGACACACACACAGGGGGGACACACTCACACACACACAGGGGGAAACACACACAGGGGGACACTCACACACCACACACACACGGGGGGACACTCTCTCAAACAGGGGGACACACACGGGGATACTCACACACACACCACACACATGGGACACACACACACACACTCACACCACACACACACACACACACACACGGGGATACATTCTCACACACACACACACAGGGGGATACACTCTCACACACACACACACACACACAGGGGGATACACTCTCACACACACACACACACACACACACACACACACGGGGACACGCACACTCACACAGGGGGGACCCACTCACACCACACAGGGGGACACTCTCACACACACACACAGGGGGAGACACACACATACAGGGACACTCACACACGGGGGAGACACACACACACAGGGACCCTCACACACACACACACACAGGGAGACACACACACACGGGGACACTCACACAAGGGGACACACACAGGGGGAAACTCACACAGGGGGACACACACACAGGGGGACACACACACAGGGGGGAACAAACACAGGGGGACACTCACACACACACAGGGGGACACACTCACACGGGGGGGCACACACACAGGGGGACACACACAGAGGGGGACACTGTGGGTTGAGGGGATCCGGGGCCCCATGCATCTGTACCGCCGCCCCCCCATCACTTGTGGCAGGCCCAGGCTTTACTTACCGGCGGATGCCGATAATACTTTTAACGGCGCAGCTCCCCGCCAGCCCCTCCACTCTTCTTCTGTGCCCGTATCACATGCCACGATCATGCCGATTACAATACTGCTAATGGCGCGCTGCTCTCCGCCGGCCCTTCCTTCCCTCCCATTCATCCCAGGTGCTTGTACTGTATGCGTTGTGACATCACCTGGGACAGACAGGAGGGAAGGAGGGGCCGGTGGGGAGCAGCGCACCGTTAGCAGTATTGTAATCGGCATGATCGCGGCATGTGATGCGGGCACAGCCGCTTCAAGTGGCCTCTCATGTGGTCAAGACCGAGCGGCGCCCGAGTGACCGACTGGTCAGTCCGCCCCTGCACGTACCTATATGTCAATTTGTGCAAAAGCCACTGGGTGGCACACACGCCCCACGGGAGGCATGATTGCATGCTAATTGGACACAGGGGATTCCAATCAATGGGTCTGGGGGACCCAATGTCCGCCGGCCATCCACGATCATTCCCCAGAGTGGTGGAATGGTGATCTGCCTATGAAAACAAGGCAGATCAAAATTCTGACGGAAAAGAAGATAGAGATTGTGTGTTCCTGCTAAGCAGTAACACTGATCTCTGTCTTCACCCAGTCAGACCATCCCCCACACAGTTAGCAAGCACTCCCTAGGAGCACACTTAATTCTTTAATCACCCCTGATGTTAACCCCTTCCCTGCCAGTGTCATTAGTACAGTTACAGTGCAGATTTTTAGCACTGATCACTGTAATAATGTAACTGGTTCCCAAAAAAAGTGTCAAAAGTGTCAGTTAGGTGTCCGATTTGTCCGCTGCAATTTTGCAGTCCCACTAAAAATGGCTGATCGCTGCCATTACTAGTAAAACATATAAATAAATAAAAATGTCATGAAAATATACCATAGTTTGTAGACACGCAAATCAATCTATATATGCTTATTGGGAAAAAAATATGTAGCTGAATACATATTGGCCTAAATTGATGAAGACATTAGATTTAAAAAAATATATATATATATTGGATATGTTTTATAGCAGAAAGTAAAAGATGTGTTTTTTTTTTTTTTTTTCAAAATTGTTGCTATTTTTTTTTTTTGTTGCTATTTTTTTTTTTCACATACCATCAAAAGAAAAGACTATTTGTGGGTATCAATTTTATTTGGGTACAGTATCCCACAACCGCACAATTGTTAATTAAAATAACGGAGGGCCGTATTGCAAAAAATGGCCTGGTCATTAAAGGGGTAAAATCTTTCGGGCTGAAGTGTTTAAAGTATAAGTTATCTTTACTAAGAATGGCCATATGAGGTCATTGTAATGGCAGTAGCAGCAGCAAGCTTGATTCCTAGAAAGTGATAGAAAATACAAATTACTAAAATTATAATAAGGAAATATTACAAGATATTTTGAAAAAAAATGTATTACATTTCAAGGTATACATTTAATTTAATGTTTTGATCAGTTATGACAACATAAAAATAAAAGCAGAAAAATAATTTGTTTTAAAGCACTGAATGATTTACTGAAATGTATGCGTTACGCTTACCTAAAATAGGAACTCGGTATGTCTGGTGATTATAAAAGACAAGCATACAAGAAAGAATGCTGTTCTGTACACGTGAGGAAGGTCACATAAATGCTTCAGTGGTTATTCCATTAAATTTTCTCAGCACAGTTAGCAAATTAATGTGGCAGAGACAGACTCAAAATTAAACTCATGCTCCGGTCAGCCACTGGACAGTATTCACCAAATCAACAGCCAAGGCATGTCAGACTTTGCTGCAAACTTTCTTAATTAGGAGCATCAAGGTGAGTGGCTCAGTAAAGACGACCTTATAACAGAGCAATGAATTTTCATATACCTACTTAGGTTAATTACAGGGATACATTTTCTGCAACATAAGATATTCAAGACAGCAGAATGATAATAAATGAGTAAAACTACATGGCAGATTATACTGTCAGGCTCCTTGATTTTAGTGTGGGAAGGTTGGACTGTAAGAGTCCATAGTGAATACAGTTTGTGGGGCCGTAGTTTCTACAGATTAAACACCTGCTAAATTTACCTGAGACTGGATAAGGTACACAGGTATTTATCGTCAGTTTTCCATCTAAATTTGATTAAAGAAATCACCGTTACATGGTTGAAAGAACATGCATTATCTAATTTATCTTATTTTACTTTTGTAAATCATCCATGAATTGCAACTATTGAAGTCAGGGCACAGTAATGGAAATTGCCTAATATTGTGAAATCTAAAATATACATGTAGCAGTGCCCCCGTAGGAGCCGCTGAGTGTTGTGGTCCACCTGTCACCCTGCCCAGCACGACATTCAATTCTCAGTTACATAAGACAATGAACAGTCCATGTGCTTGTTTTTGTTTGTTTTATTGAGGGAATTTAACTTGGATGGGGTAAGGGAAAAATGAGATGAATTGGTGAATTGTATATCAATCAATTGGTGAATTTTAGATCAATCAATTGGTGAACTGTAGATCAGTCAATTGATGAATTGTAGATCAATCAATTTGGACAAAGTATGTACACTCCCTGTACACATCATTACTTCAGTCTCCTCCAACACTTTCCTTGCTTGCAGAATATTCCTCTTCCTTCTTCCTGCACAACTCTTAATCCTTGGACCAGCTAGCAGATGTAAGGTTAGGCCTGGCACTGCCCTTTGCAGGCAGGGACTGAAGACCCCTATAGTGTAGCAAGAAATAAAAAGTCTATCATGCTAGCTCTTCTACAGATGGACTACTGCTCCCAGTCAGCACTCTTCATGCCTTGCCAGCCCTCCTGGCTGCAGCTGCCCAACTCCACTGCCCATGAGATCACAGTCCTCTCCACTGGTTCTGCACCCATCCTAGACTTCATGCTCCCAGGCCTCTCAGGCATGCCTCCCTAGTCCTCCCGAGTGTGCATGTCATTCACCAGCCATCCTGGCTGCAACTGGTGGTTCCCTCCTGAAGACTTGCCTGGCAGTACTAGCTCCTGCTGTTGCCCTCCTGCTCCTTCTGTGCCTCCTGTCCAGAACCTTCACATTGTCTTGAATCATGGCCACATTGGACATGCTCCTGTGTGTACTGGTGTATGCAGATGCGTGACAGTGTGAACGGGCATATGCAGAGGCATGATGGCACGTACGTATGCAACCTGACAGATGCTGGCATCTCCAGAACTATTTAAACCTGCTGCTGACAATGGTGCATTGCTGGATTAGCTCCCCCTTGTTCCTGTGTTCCTGCGTATCCTGATTGAACTCCTGTTATTGACCCGGATTGCTCTGACCTGATCTTCAGATTTACCCTTAGCTTGTACTTCTGACTTCTCTCCTACTTGCTCCACCATAATTGACCTTGGCTTGGCTCTGCTACAGATTCATCTCACTGTGTATGACCCCTGCTTATCCAGTCTCCTTATCTGAACTGATCTCACCATGTGTGACCCCTGGCCTGGCTCCTGTTCCTGTTTCCAGTTTGCTACTTTGTGAAGTTACCTGGTAATTTCCAAGCACACCAGCTCTAGAGCTATCCAGCCTGCTTCTCCTACATCTCAGGGACCAGCCCATCTCATCACAGTACCTAGCAAACCATGCTTCTCTGGGCACTGCTCCCCCTGTACCACTTCCAAGGAAGCACTGCACTTAGCCACAAGAGGAGTCCTCAGCATCTCGGCCTTGCACCTGGTACGTGAAATTACCACTCACTAATTGTATTGCTAGAGATTACTGCACACCATTACTGCTCACTGATTGTATTGCTAGAGATTCATGCATACATTACCACTCACTGATTGTATTGTTAGAGATTACTGCACACAATATCGCTCACTGATTGTGTTGCTATTGATTACTGCACACATTACCACTCACTGATTGGGTGACTAGAGTTTACGGCACACCATTACCGCTCACTGATTGGGTTGCTAGAGGTTTACTGCACACCATTACCACTCACTGATTGGGATACTTGAGATTACTGCTGTCAGAAACCATGGAATCAGGCCGAGACAGAAGTACAGTTAAATCACACTTGTTTAATAATAAAAGTAAAAAGAACAAGCATAGTCAAAACAAGCCAGAGTTCAGTAACCTGAAAGGAAAGTCAGCCAAGCCAGAAGTCAGGGATCAAGATAGTGGAACAGTAAGCATGATCTGGAGCCAGAAGGGATGTCAACAAAGCAAGTCTTGAACAGGATCGCAGGAGATGTTTCTGTGATGTTGACCAAGGCAAAGGCAGATCTCCTCTGGACTGGACAGCTTAAGTAGGCAGGAATGACAAGCAGGATATCATCAACAGCTGAGTAACTGTTGAGAGATAGAAGCTGGCAATTAGCCAACAGCTGAGCAGCCAGCTCAGAGAAGGAAGGGTTGAGCCCAGCCCTGACAACTGCACAGCATTACCACTCACTGATTGGGTTGCTAGAGATTAATGCACAACATTACCAGTCACTGATTGGGTTGCTATAGGTTTACTGTACACCATTACCACTCACCGATTGGGTTTCTAGAGATTATTGCACACATTACCACTCACCCATTGGTTGCTAGAGGTTACTGCACATTACTGTTCACTGATTCCTGTAACTCCCAGTGTCCCTCTCCCCTGTAATCTGCTCTGGTCCAGCCGCTGCTTTATTAATCCACCCCCTCCACTGCTGACAGGAGAAGGGTGAAGGAGAACAGCCCATACAGCCTCCTATGGGTCTTTCATTTTAGTCCTGCTGACCGGAGAAGAGGCCGGGAGAGTGGGAAAAGCTGACCGTAGAAGGGGTGGGGGTGAGCGTGGGAACACTGACTGGAGAAGGGCAAGCAGGGGAACACTGAGCTGCTCTGCCTCAATTCTTGCAATATCTGTTCCGGTGCTGACTAATGAGCTCCAGCACATACAGCCCACGGCTTGCCTCTCCCCTGTCACACTCACAGTGGGGCTGCTTGTATCAACTGGCCAGGAGAGTAAGCAGGGAATCTGCTGCACCTGCTACACTGGGAAAATATTTCCAGGCAGCGTGGGCTCAAGAAGCAGTTACTATGGGCCCCCAGCAATGGTTGGGCCCTGGGCAGCTGTCCCTTTTGCCCCAAATTAAAGACGGCCCTGCCTCCAGTCAGCATAAAGAAACCACTTGACACCTTCATAGACTCCACCCTACATGTTTCTTTGTGAGTTCACTTAATGTTGTCACAAATTGCCCCGTGTAAGAATACTAAGCTTTCTCACATTACCATAGAATTTAGGTGCCAGCTTTTAATTTTTTTAACCCATTTTTAGAACAGACAGTGTTCAAGTGTAGTTTACAACTGATAATTAGGGATGAGTCCGATGTTCGAGTCGAACGTAAGTTCAACTCGAACATCAGGTGTTCGCCTGTTCGCCAAATAGCAAACAATTTGGGGTGTTTGCGGCAAATTCAAAAGCCACGGAAGACCCTTTAAAAGTCTATGGGAGAAATCAAAAGTGCTCATTTTAAAGGCTTATATGCATGGTATTGCCATAAAAAGTGTTTGGGGACCAGCAAAAAAAAAGTTTTAAAAATGGAAGTTATTTCTGGAGCAGTGATTTTAATAATGCTTAAAGTGAAAAAATAAAAGTGAAATATTCCTTTAAATGTCATACCTGGGGGGTGTCTATAGTATGCCTGTAAAGTGGCGCATGTTTACTGTGTTTACAACAGTCCCTGCGCAAAATTACACTTCTAAAGGAAAAAAAGTCATTTAAATGTACTTAAGGCTATAATGAATCACATAATCCCAGCAATACACATAAAATTCATTGAAAAAAACGGCATGGGATTCCCCCACAGTCCATTACCAGGCCCTTTGGGTCTTGTATGAATATTAAGGGGAACCCCAAACCAAAATGTAAAAAAAAATTGCGTGGGGGTCCCCCCAAATTCCATACCAGGCCCTTCAGTTCTAGTATGGATATTAAGGGGAACCCTGCGACAAAATTTAAAAAAAACGGCGTGGGGGGTCCTCCTCAAAATCCATACCTAACCCTTCAGGTCTGGTATGGATTTTAAGGGGAACCCCGCACCAAAATAAAAAAATGCCATGCGGTCCCCCCAAAAATCCATACCAGCATACCAGACCCTTATCCGAGCACGCAACCTGGCAAGCCATAGGAAAAGAGGAGGGATGAGAGAGTGCCCCCCCTCTTGGGCCACATGCCCTCAACATGGGGAAGGTGCTTTGGGGTAGTCCCTCAAAGCACCTTGTCCCCATGTTGATGGGGACAAGGGCCTCATTCCCACAACCCTTGCCCAGTGGTTGTGGGGGTCTGCGGGCAGGGGGCTTATCGGAATCTGGAAGTCCCCTTTAACAAGGGGACCCCCAGATCCCAGCCTCCCCCCGTGTGAAATGGTAACGGGTACAAATGGAGGATGGGGTGCTATGGTGGGACCCTCCCATGGAGGCGGATCAGTCACGTTTTTTTTTTCAGTCCGTCGGAGCACGAGAAGAAGAAGATGAATGGACTTCGTGGGGCATTTTAATTTTTTTATTTTTTAATAGTGGACTTTTTTTGTGAAATGGTAGGGGTACATTTGTACCCTGTTACCATTTCACACAGGAAGGGAGGCCTGGAAACTGGGGGTCCCCTTGTTAAAGGAGGCTTCCACATTCTAATAAGCTCCCCGCCTGCAGACCATAAACATGGGGACAAGGTACTTTGGGGGGCTACCCCAAAGCACCCTTCCCATGTTGAGGGCATATGGCCTGGTACGGTTCAGGAGGGGTGCGCTCTCTCATCCCCCCTTTTTCCAGTGGCCTGCCAGGTTGCATTCTCAGATAAGGGTCTGGTATGGGTTTTTGGGGGACCCCACACCATTTTTTTTTACATTTTGGTGCGGGATTCCTCTTAAAATCCATACCAGACCTGAAGGGCCTGGTATGGAATTTGGGGGGACCCCTACGCAATTTTTTTTTTAATTTTGGTTCCGGGTTCACCTTAATATTCATATCAGACCCAAAAGGCCTGGTAATGGACTGCAGTGGAATCCCATGCCATTTTTTTCAATGACTTTTATGTGTATTGCTGGGACCGACAATTCATTATAGCCGCAAGTACTTTTAAATTACTTTTTTTTTTTCTTTTTTTTTGTGCAGGGACTGTTGTAAACACAGGAAACATGATCCACTTTACAGGCATACTATAGACACCCCCCAGGTACGAAATTTAAAGGAATATTTTACTTTTATTGTTTCACTTTAAGCATTATTAAAATTACTGCTCCTGAAAAAACAACAGTTTTTAAAACTTTTTTTGCATTGATACATGTCCCCTGGTGCAGGACCCAGGTCCCCAAACACTTTTTAAGACAATAATTTGCATATAAGTCTTTAAAATTAGCACTTTTGAGTATTCATGTTCGTGTCCCATAGACTTTAATGGTGTTTGTGTGTTCGAACAAATTTTTTGTGGGGAGTGTTCCGCTCATCCCTACTGATAATGAGGAACTGCAAGCACAGTAGAGACAGGGCTATTTATATTAACTTTACTTCACAGACCGCACCTAAACAAAAAAAAAAAAAACATGGAAAGTTTGACTTTTAAGAACATTAAAAGGCAGCAAATGTATTTAACTAGTTGCTGACCGCCGGCCGTCAAATGACTGCCAGGCGGCGCAGCTATTGTGGCGGGAGGCCGTCATATGACGGCCTCCCGTTTAAACAGGGATGCGCGCGATCGTGCGCGCGCATCCCTGTTTCTTCGGTGGCGGCGTGTCACGGAGACACCGCTCGCCACCGAAGGGGGTGAACAGCCATTCGTTATGGCTGTTTACCACGTGATCGGCCGTGATGAAGTCACGGCCGATCACAGATGGTCACACCCCCTACGTGCACGGCGCATGCGCGCGAACGCGAGCGCGCTGCGCGTGCACGTCGGTGACGGCGTGTTCCCCGGGAACACTGCTCGTCACCGACACTGGTAAACAGCCATTGGCTGGCTGTTTACCCACGTGATCGGCTGTGATCCTTTCACAGCCGATCACTAAAATGTAAACAAACCGCGGTAACGGGATGTTACCGGGTTCTCCTCCTCACACACCGATCGTGTGTGAGGAGGAGATTGCGGTAACATCTCGTTACCGCATACAGCGTACACCAAACATACTGATTGCCCCCCCCAATAAAGAGGACCTGTCACCACCCCTCATAGTACCTGTCAATCACAGTCCATCAGAGTACCTGTCACAGTCCATCAGAGTATTTGAGTACCTGTCCCAGCCCATCAGAGTACCCGAGTACCTGCCCCAGCCCATCAGAGTACCCGAGTACCTGTCCCAGCCCATCAGAGTACCCGAGTACCTGTCCCAGCCCATCAGAGTACCCGAGTACCTGTCTCAGCCCATCAGAGTACCTGTCCCAGCCCATCAGAGTACCCGAGTACCTGTCCCAGCCCATCAGAGTACCCGAGTACCTGTCCCAGCCCATCAGAGTACCCGAGTACCTGTCCCAGCCCATCAGAGTACCCGAGTACCTGTCCCAGCCCATCTGAGTACCCGAGTACCTGTCCCAGCCCATCTGAGTACCCGAGTACCTGTCACAGTTCATCTGAGTACCCGAGTACCTGTCCCGGCCCATCAGAGTACCCGAGTACCTGTCACGGCACATCAGAGTACCCGAGTACCTGTCACGGCACATCAGAGTACCCGAGTACTTGTCACGGCACATCAGAGTACCCGAGTACTTGTCACGGCACATCAGAGTACCCGAGTACCTGTCACGGCCCATCAGGGTACCCGAGTACCTGTCACGGCCCATCAGGGTACCCGAGTACCTGTCACGGCCCATCAGGGTACCCGAGTACCTGTCACGGCCCATCAGGGTACCCGAGTACCTGTCACAGTCCATTAGAGTACCGAGTACCTGTCACAGTCCATTAGAGTACCGAGTACCTGTCACAGTCCATTAGAGTACCGAGTACCTGTCACAGCCCATCTGAGTACCCGAGTACCTGTCACAGTTCATCTGAGTACCTGTCACCGCCCTTCAGAGTACCCAAATACCAGTCACCAAACCATCAAAGTACCTGTCACCAGGCCATCAGAGTACCTGAGTACTTGTCACCAGGCCATCAGAGTACCCGAGTACCTGTCACCAGGCCATCAGAGTACCCGAGAACCTGTCACCAGGCCATCAGAGTACCCGAGTACCTGTCACCAGGCCATCAGAGTACCCGAGTACCTGTCACCAGGCCATCAGAGTACCCGAGTACCTGTCACCAGGCCATCAGAGTACCCGAGTACCTGTCACCAGGCCATCAGAGTACCCGAGTACCTGTCACCAGGCCATCAGAGTACCCGAGTACCTGTTCCAGTCCATCTGAGTACCCGAGTACCTGTCACAGTCCATCTGAGTACCCGAGTACCTATCTCCAGCCCATCAGAGTACCCGAGTACCTATTTGCAGCCCATGTCTCATAGAATATACGTTGGGGTGTTTGCTTTCCAAAATGGGGTCATTTTGTGGGTAATTTCACTGTCCTGGTGGTCCAGGACCTTCAAAAGTGTGATGGGTAGGAATGAAATAAGATGTGTCATTTATGCTCCTAGAACGCCTGAACGTACTACTTCAATGTTTGGCCCATCTATGTGGCCAGGCTGTGTAAAAGTCCTACACATGTGGTATCGCCATACTCGGGAGGAGTAGCAGAATGTATTTTGGGGTGTAATTTTTGCTATATACATGTTATGTGTTAGAAATATCTTATAAATTGACAATTTTGTGTAAAAAAAAAATGCGTTTTAATTTTTTTCCACATATTCCAAAAACTTCTGGAAAAAAATGAACCGTTCAAAAGACTCATTATGCCTCACAGATTATACGTTGGGGTGTTTGCTTTCCAAAATGGGGTAATTTTATGGGAAATTCCATTGTGCTGGTACTCCAGGGCCTTCAAAAGTGTAATAGGTGGTTGAGAAATGAGATGCGTAATTTTTGCTCATAGAACGTCTGAAGGTACTACATCAATGTTAGTGCTCTGTATGTGGCCAGGCTGTGTAAAAGTCTCACACACGTGGTATCGCCGTACCCGGGAAGAGTAGCAGAATGTATTTTGGGGTGTAATTTTTGCTATATACATGCTATGTGTTAGAAATATCTTATAAATTGACAATTTTGTGTAAAAAAAAATGCGTTTTATTTTTTTTCCACATATTCCAAAAACTTCTGGAAAAAAATTAACCATTCAAAAGACTCATTATGCCTCACAGATTATACGTTGGGGTGTTAGCTTTCCAAAATGGGGTGATTTTATGGGAAATTCCATTGTCCTGGTACTCCAGGGCCTTCAAAAGTGTAATAGGTGGTTGAGAAATGAGATGCGTCATTTTTGCTCGTAGAACGTCTGAAGGTACTACATCGATGTTGGTGCTCTGTATGTGGCCAGGCTGTGTAAAAGTCTCACACATGTGGTATCGCCGTACTCGGGAAGAGTAGCAGAATGTATTTTGGGGGGTAATTTGTTGTATACATATGCTGTGTGTGAGAAATAACCTGATAATATGACAATTTAGTAAAAAAAAATAAAAAAAATAAAAAATCTTCATTTTGCAAAGAATTGTGGGAAAAAATGACAACTTAAAAAAACTCACCATGCTACTTACTTAATACCTTGGGATGTCTACTTTGTAAAAAGGGGTCATTTGGGGGGTATTTGTACTTTCCTGACTAGTTAGAGTCTCAAGAAATGAGGTACACCTGATGTACTGAAGGCCTGATCAGAAGTGATGAATTTTTAGTGATTGGCACCATAGATTGTAGACTCTATAACTTTCACAAAGACCAAATAATATATACTAATGTGGGTTATTTTTACCAAAGATATGTAGCAGTATAAATTTTGGCCAAAATTTATGAAGAAAAATTACTAATTAGCAAAAATTTATGACAGAAACGAAGAAAAAGGCATTTTTTTCACAAAATTTATGTTTTATTTTATTTATAGCACAAAAAATAAAAAACCCACTAGTGATTAAATACCACTAAAAGAAAGCTCAATTTGTGTGGAAAAAAGGACGCAAGTTTCATATGGATACTGTGTTGGATGACTGAGTAATTGTCATTCAAAGTGTGAGAGCGCTGAAAGCTGAAATCTGGTCTGGTCAGGAAGGGGGTGTAACTGCACTGTACTGAGGTGGTTAAAATACTTAATTTGTATTATGTTAATGTTAATGGAAATATGTAACAGGTATAAAGCAAATGTTATTCCGATCTGGCTGAAAAACAAGAAATATGTTTTTAGCCTATTTTAGGTCTTTTTAACTACGGAAGAATAATAAAGAAATACATTTTCATGGTGGACATGAGGGCATTCAATGTAATACTGCCACCATACTGACAACAGTGATCAGATCATACAGATCATCATCAAACCATTTGATGATGTCACATGGTTCAAATCATGCACATTTTTATAATGCAGCCAGTTAATTAGAAAAATTGTATAATCCCAGCTTGCCGTTGGGCTTTAAGAATAAACAGAAATTCGACATTGTGAGTTATAAAACACTGTTCATTTCAAGCACAGCACCAATCAATACACTCATTGCAAGTTCTTGTGCCCTAGTTTTTCAAGTCAGTATGATTACATAAAAATGTATCTTACATAAGCTGTTTATATATAGAGTGCGTGATTTCTCATATTTTATTTTCTGTATTTTTATTATTGTTTTATTTATACTAAGACTAGCAGGTAGTTGTAATGAAATGTTTAGCTTAGCAAAATACTTGTCTGTTTTTTTTCTATGTGATGCCCTTTGAATGCGAAATAGTAAAGGAACTAGCTCTGCTTTCTCGAACGCCTCTCTTTTAACATGAAAAGAATAATAAAGCTTTGAAGTAGTAAACGAGATGCATGAACTTTTGCCACAGCAGTTTCTAGGACGCATACAGTAAGTGAAGCATGACATATGGCAACATAAGAACTAAGCAGTTTTAAATCTCTCCTCTCTATATTTTGTCTCTCTTTCTTTCTTTCTTTCTTTTTTTCTTTTTCTCTCTCTCTCAGTTTCTGCCATGGAGAGAAGGCATTCTTTCTATTGTTATTATGTACCTGATGTTCATTTATATGTGGCACCGGCTCCTGAAGAGCATGCGCTATGTTTTTTTTAAAGTTAAGGTTACACCTGAACTGCAGTTTGGTTTCGGTACAATTGTTCTAAATTTGGACCTCAGCATCAGTCTCACTGGACTATAGGATGTTCAGCCTGGCCACAAGGGGCACTGTCTCTTCTGGCAGGCATGGAACCACAGTCTGGTTGGGTGCTTTAAATTTACTCTTTCTCGGAGCCCGCCCAGTGGGAGTGTCTCTCTTGCTGTGCTTTCTAGAAGAGGGTACTTAAGATGCGAATGTCATGTGGTTCGGTGTTCCGGTCCATAAGTATGTTCTGAATCCAGGGTCCTGGTCCTCCTGACCAGCCCCCAGGAAAACTATGGCCTGGGGTGCGGATCCAGCCGACTTATTGTCTCGGGGCTGGCTAGCCCGAGGCAAGGAAACTAAAGAAGGATTCCGAGGTGGTCCGGTACCGTCTCCGGTAGTTGGAGAGGCCCAGTAACTTCATAGCCATCCAGGGGAGGACTCTTCAGAAGAAGGCCACGTACGGGTTGGTTCCTTAGCAACAGCCTGGAGGGGCTGAAGTACCTAAGTGAATCCAGTCTCGTGGGTATCGCCAAGCTGGCTGAAAGATCCAGGTGTCACACGAGTGTTCCACAAGTGTTAGTTTTCTGAAGTCTACAACAACGTCCCTGGCAGAGACGTATTCCTGTATGTTCTACAACAACGTCTGTGGCAGAGACTTGTTTCTGAGTAAAGAACCTTGTTGGCTGCTAGGCCTTGTGAGAGAGGCTATCCAACTTGAGTGAACATCCAGATGTGAATGGCTATTCTTTGGATTTAGTCAAAATAAGCAAGTCCTTCATTATTAACTTTGACACTAAGTGTACCTGAACTTCCTTCCTAACCCTCTGATCCTATTTTAGGAGACTGTTCGTTGTCTACGTTTTGCAAATAAAAATCCCTTTATGCGGATCTGTTGTCAGTCTCTGAGTTTACTGGGCCATCTACCACAGGAACCCCTAGATGCAGATCGAGGAGGAGAAGGAAACGGTAAGCCCAATCAAACCAGCAGCTCCTTCGGGGGTCAGTGCTAGATATAGTTTTAAATTAATAACAGTATCTGTATTATACATACACCGGTAGCATGTATGGTAAAGGATAGTAAATTCAAATCTACAGTATGAGAAACTGATATATGACTTCAAGGACTGTCCAAACAAATATAAGAAATTACGATGAAACTGGCTTTCCATTTTCGTTCAACAGCCTTCTATCTATCTACAAGGCTATGTTGGGGATCATGAATGTTACATGTTACTGTCCATTAAACAGCCAAAAAGCCACGTGGGGCACTGGGAGGCCTTGCAATGTAAACAGTTTATTGTTCTATTTATAGCTCTTATAATGCAAGATATAAATGTTTGAGACAGGGCGTTGAAACATTTGTGGCTCTAGGGAATTCACTGTAAATGCTAGACCATGTTCTTCATTCTTGATATCTCTGTGGACTTCATTGGCACATGGGCCATGACATAGCAATTTCTTAACCTGCCTGGATATCAACTTTGTTACAGGTAATGTATCTGTATTCTGATCTTTGCACTAACTTCAAAACTAACTATTTTAAAGAAAAAAAGTAGCACATCAGGAACCGATGCTTGAGGTAGAAATGGAGCAATTGCCCAGCTGCCTGCAAAATAATGAATTTCATACCTATACACAGGGGAATTCCAAGATGTACCCAATAGCTGAAAAAGTTAATTTATCACAGGAAATTTAAGTCCAGGCATTCAGCAGGGTTCCTTTAATGGGGCATTGGCTTTGTCAGTGACCTCACTTTAGGCAAATGATCCACAGGTAAACCTAGGAAGTTCCAAGGGATTGATAGGAATGTAAACTACCTTCTTTACCTTGTGACCTCTCTGCCGGTGTTGATAGTCTTTAAGCTCAGTTTCCTGTCCTGTGTTGCTTCCTCGCAACTTGGCTCGGGACTTGGCTGTTTGTCCTTTGTCAGGTTTACGTGTGGGCATCCAAGGAGGACATTTTCTTGTTTGACTTTTGGATTATTTTAGCTTTGATTATTTTGTGATATCTGTCCTAACCACCCAAGTAAGTGATACATGGTGTCAATTGGTGTTAAAAAACAGACTTTCTGCTTTTTCAAGAGATCATTTTTGTTCAGGAGACCATCTGATATGTAATAATAAATATTTTAACACCTGGCTTCACAGCACCAACCCCAAGGCCAAGGGAAACTTAGTCTAAATACTCAATTTGAAATATCATCCCTTTGGAAAATATCTTTTCTTTTTCTTAGACTTATTTTTGGCATTTACACTATTGCCAACCTGTACTTACCCAACATCTCACAGTTGTGTTAGGGTCTTAAAGTGTCTGTAAAAGGTAAATATTTTACACTGCATTAAGGTAAAAAAAAAACTTTCTAATAGTAGCCCCCTAAATACTCACCTGAGCTTGATCTCAAACCAGCGATGTACACCTCTGCTGTAGCTCTTCTCCCCATCCTCCAGGCTTGGCTGAGAGCAATGGGAACCATTGGTTGCCGCTGTCAGTCAAAACTTGAGAGCAGAGAGCAGGGGGAGGGCAGGGCCAAGTCAAGCTATGCATCTAAATATGTAAATAGGTGCAAACAGCCTGGCTGGGGATCGAGCATGCATAAGTTCCCTCATAGCAATTGGCTTCCAATGGGGGCATTCAGAAAGATGGAGAAGCCCAGGAGCACCAGTGGAGTACCCCAAAAGAGGAGGATCAGGGCTGCTCTGTGCAAAACCATTACACAGAGCAGGTAACTATTCTTGTTTTTAACAGAAAGCTTTACAAACACTTTAAATACCTATTGTATGTTCTCTAGATTTCTTTGCTGAGGGTAATATCCTCTTGGGAGGTGAATTTAATTTGGTTTTTGATTTTCAGTAAGACTCCACTTCAGGCAAGTCTCAAATATCCTACGCAGATCTACACAGTCTAAAGCTTAAACTGATTTGCATGAAACGTATTGATCTTTGGAGAGCTCTCTATCCAACGGAAAAAGATTATAATTTCTTTTCCTCAGCACAGTCACATAGTAGGATTGATTAGATTTTTGTCACACAGCTCCTCTTAGAGACCTCGTCATCAACTATTAGCATCAGACACAAAATCTGGTTGGATCATTCTCCTATATTTTGTTGCCTGCATCTAACCAAGCTTCCAAATAGAGCTAAAACATGCAATTAAATGATAATTTTCAATCTCTGCCTTGGCTATTAAACATTCTATTGCCAACTTTGAGACAGAACACATGAACAATAATAACTCTCTTACAATTAAATGGGAAGCACTCAAATGTGTTTGAAGAGGAATTTTCATTTCTCATTGTACAAGACTTCAAAAGGCACAATCAAAAGAACTAACTTCCCTTTTCCACAAGATTACTGAGCTTGATAGATGCAATAATGAAGACTCAACCAGAATTGAATTAGCTAACATCAGATCTCAGCCCCTACATATTTTAGATCAGTCTTCCTTACATATTCGAGGCAGGTTTCTTAAAACCTCAAATTAATATAGCAATAAAAGTGGTTCTTTCTTAGCAAAAAAAGGTGGATGAAAGTGGGCAACCCTGGCGCGTGCCATTTGATATGTGAAAGAGTTTGGACAGCATGCCCGATGTGTACACCTGAGCAGAAAGATGTGAATATAGTGCTAGAATAGCAGAAAGAATGTTGCCATGGAAGCCAAACTTCGGGTGTTCTTGATTCATATAATGCCAGTGTACTCTATCGAACGCCTTCTCTGCATTAATAGAAAGGAGAAGAGAAGGCATGCAACGTAGCTCAGCAAAGTGGATAAGGTTGATAATTCACCTAGTGGGGTAAAGCCCATTTGATCAGGTAGTACCAATTTTGGTGTGATATATTTAGGTTGGTTGGCTATTAGTTTGGTATATAATTTGATATCTGAGTTCAACAATGATATATGTCTAAAATTGGAAGGTGCTGTCTGGTTTTTATCAGGTTTTGGAAGACTCACAACATATGCTCTCAACATATCATGAGGAAAGGAGCTGTTAGAAACTGTTGCCTCAAATATCATAATATGAGGGGAAAGAACAGTCTGAAATACATTGTAGTATTCATTAAAGAAACTATCGGGTCCAGGGGATTTGTTCATTGGAAATGGTTTTTAAGATTTCTTGTTCACTGAATGGGGCGTTTAAGTCAGCTAGCTGCATTTCCGTCAGCGTAGGGAGATTTAAATTCAATAGAAATGTGAAGATATCAGATTTGAAAGGTTGGGGTGTGGAGCGATCATCTTTGATGACATAAAGCTCACTGTAATAATATACAAACATATTGGGGGGTTGGTAATTTTCTGACTAGCTGTAGGATGAATAAGATAAGGAATCCTGGCTTTGGATGCCCTGTTTTTTTTTTAAATCTGTGAGCCAGAAGCTTCCCAGGTTTGTTGTCTGAAACAAAGAAGTGGATTTTAAGGCGTTTCATGGATTTGTCGTTTTGTTTAAACAAAGGATCTCTATGGTCTTTACGCAGTTTGGCCAGAATTTGCTGATTAACAAGTGTAGGGACACGTTAAATATTAGATTCAAGGGTGCGAATTTCCTTCAGCAGTTTATTATGATTAAAGTTATATGTTCTCTTCAACCATGCTCCCATTTGAACCAGAATGCCTCACATATATGCTTTATGTGCATTCCAGAGAGAGAAACTATTATCAGTGATAAGAGCATTGATCTGAAAAATACCCTAGGCAAATTACAAAGGTCCTTCTCCAATATATCAATAGTTACGGTTGCAGGATCAGACCATGTTATATCTAAAATAGTAGAGGAAGAGATTTGTTGTAGCAACCATTTGTCAACTAGGAATATATCAATTCTGGAGTAGGCATTGTATCTAACACAGAAATACAAAGAATCCCGTTACTTGTCATGAAGGCAATGCCAGGCGTCATATAAATCCTTCTTGCAAAACAGGGCCTGAAGACAGGGCAGACGATGATTCACAGGAGAGGTAGAGTCAACATGAGGGTCATTGAAATCCCTGTACAACAGAAGATTACCATATTTCAACTTGTCTATTCTAGACAGGATTTTATGCAGAAATCAGATTTGATGTGTTGGGAATGTACCCCCACCGGTGTGTATGAGAAGTTTTGATGTCACATAGTAATATCAGGAATTGACCTTCAAGATCGGCTATAGCACTCCTTCAAAATAAATGACAAAGAGCTTTTGATAGCAAGAAGCCCCCCCCCCATTTTAATTAAAGTGGCTCAAGCCATAAAGACATGCGGGAAGTCTTTATGCATACATCTGGGGGCGGCATGCAGGTAGAAATCTCCAGGGTGCAAATAATATCAGCTCGGGTATTACATGCCTCTTGCCATAAAGAAAAGCGCTGGGTGGTTTAACCCTCTTGTGTTAATAGACATAATTTTAAATCCCATACTGTAAGGAAAAACAAAAAAGAGAGATCAAGTCGCCATTTCCTAGGAAGGGAAGGCGAGAAGTAGTATAACACTTTTGCATTGATAAGTCCAAGTGGCACAAATAACAGTAGTCGTAGTTTCATGACAAAGCATGAAATCCAGGGCTGTGTTTAAACAGAGGAAATAGGTAGAAAATAAACCCCAGCAATCTCCAATTTTCTGCCCAGGGTGAATTATAAGAAGAAACTGAGCAAACAACAACAAACTAGAAGAATAGATGAAACTGCATTGTTAATAAAAAAAATGAAAAGAAATAAAAGAGTCCTAGAATCTACTCTAACCATTGTTATTGATTAATAAAGTACCAGCCGATTTGTCATGTATGGACGGGATACCTGCCCAATAAGCAAAGAACTATATAGAAGGATTTGGGTGGGGGGACAAGGGAGACCCCAGATAGCAAAACAAAAGGGAAGGGTCAACCACGGCTTATGGTACAAAAAAATATATAATAGGCTTTATTGAAAAATAGGGTGGGGGTAAATACATACACAAAAGTAAAAGTATACGCGAGGAAAACAATGTATCCTAATTAACACAATTTATCTCACTATACTCAACAATTGAATAAAAATATGCTGCAGCAATTAATGGATGAAAGTGCAGAGCGTTCTTGCAGGCTGAAGAACATAATCCTCATTAGTGATGGACAAACTTCCGACGGGATGTTTCGCAAATGCGAACCGCAAACGTGGCCAAAAGTTCACGAACCGCAAGGTTCGCGGTGGGCCTCATTGACTTTAATGGCAGGTGAACCTTAAAAACCTCCAGGTCATATTTTCAGCCACAAAATACTTACTAGTTGTGCACACATAGTCCCACAACATGAACTCTGACATAACAAAAGGATTAAGTGAATCTGGGATCGACAACGACAAGCATTCTTTTTTTATCTGTGCAATTTTGACAATTGAGAAGCGCATGAAGGCCATGGAGGAGAGGTAAGGTCAGGGCAGGCTATGAAGGGGGTGCAGGAGATGATCAGTGTCACAGTCAGGGCAGCGCAGTCCTGTGCCAGTGTCCCAGTGTGCCAACCTGTTCTTGAGTCCCTCCCTCTGCCCAGCCCTTACCCCCACCTATGCAGGGCTCCACTGCGGTGGTCCGGAGGTGCCAGTCCAGTGCTGATCCTCAGCCATGGTGCTGTCACTGCCTGCTGATTATCTTCTCCGCTGCTATCTCCCTCACTGTCTGAAACCAGCACCATGATAGAGACTGAGCACTGACACCAGCACCGTGATAGAGAGCACTGACATCAGCACCGAGATAGAGAGCACTGACACCAGCACCAAGATCTTGTGGGCACCCACGTGACATCACTAGACACGTCATCAGCGACATCACCTTCCCCACTGCTATAATTAGAGATCTCGGAGTAGGCAGCAGCACCGGGGACCAACCTTCACCTTGGGCTGATCTGGGTACTGTCGTCAGACTGCTGAGTGGTGGTTGTTGCTACCTCCTCTTCCTGATCCAATGCCAAGAGTGGCTAGACATCGGCAATGTCTTGTGATGGATCGGAAAATAATTCTTGTCACTCAAGCAGAGGGTATATGGTGGTGTTGGTGGTAGTGTCTTTGGAGGTGTACACATCAGAGAGTGAAAAAGAGGGTGCAGATCGAGAGGATGAGGTGGGTGCAGAAGAGTAAGGCTGAGTGAGACACTCAACCAAGTCTGGTGCGTCCTTTAAAGTAATTGAACGCACCTTCTGCAACTTCCCACTTTGGCTCAAGCCTGTTGCTCCTGCCCTACCCCTACCACCCCGCGGGAGGGCCTGCCTCTTCCTCTGCCTGTCATTTTTTAAATAACCCTGTGACAAAAGTCTCTAGAGAAGTGCAGTATATGTGGAAGAAGGTATATAACACCCCGCTTCAATCTGTCGTTTTGGGGGGCCACTAGTCTATCACACCAGTTATAATACTTTTTTCTAATTGCGTTTGTCACTCTTTGTAGTATCGCTGCAGAACCACTCAGCAGTCACAATGCTGCACAGTGGAAATGCACTATACTATGCTTTCTATATTTGAAAGTATTTTATACGTGTATTACACCCCTATATACTGCACACCAAATAGTATACCTATACCAGTCCTTAAAAGGACCTTTGTGGAACTAATAGTAGCTAGCTAGTAGCTAGTGAATTGCAGACTGTCCCTGCTCCAAACACCAAACTGTCCCTCCCTACACTGAAAAATGACAGCTGCAGAATCGGTCAGCAGCACTGCATGCAGTGCACTATAATATGCTTTCTATATTTGAAAGAAAGTATATTATACGTGTATTACAACCCTATATACTGCACACCTATACCAGTCCTTAAAAGGACTTTTGTGGACCTAGTAGTAGCTAGCTAGTAGCTAGTGAATTGCAGACTGTCCCTGCTCCAAAAACCAAACTGTCCCTCCCCACACTGAGAAACGACAGCTGCAGAATCGGTCAGCACTCAGCTCAGCAGCACAGCAGCACAGCAGTGAAGTATAATATGCTTTCTATATTTGAAAGAAAGTATATTATACGTGTACAACCCTATATACTGTACACCTATACCAGTCCTTAAAAGGACCTTTGTGGACCTAGTAGCTAGTGAATTGCAGACTGTCCCTGCTCCAAACACCAAACTGTCCCTCAGTCCCTACACTGATAAAAGGCAGCTGCAGAATCAGTCAGCACTCAGGAGCATAGCAGTGAAGTATAATATGCTTTCTATATTTGAAAGAAAGTATATTATACGTGTACAACCCTATATACTGTACACCTATACCAGTCCTTAAAAGGACCTTTGTGGACCTAGTAGCTAGTGATTTGCAGACTGTCCCTGGCTCCCTGCTGCAAACACCAAACTGTCCCTCCCTACACTGATAAAAGACAGCTGTAGAATCGGTCAGCACTCAGCAGCACAGCAGTGCACCATAATATACTTTCTATATTTGAAAGAAAGTATATTATAAGTGTATTATAATCCTATATACTGTACACCTATACCAGTCCTTATAAGGACTTTTGTGGACCTAATAGTAACAGCTAGTGATTAAACTGACCTGTCCTGTCCCTACACTGACAAAAGACAGAATGTAAAATGGCCGCCAGATCAGGTCTATTTATAAGGTAGGGGGTATGTCCAATTGTCCATGTGCTGAAATGTCTCAATTGGCTGTCCTGTACCCCATGATTGACGTGTCATGGGTCAAAGTTCTTGACAATGTAAATGCATATGTCCGCAGCGCCAGAAGTCCCCCGGTTTGGCGAATTGCGAACGAGCAAAATTCGCCGCAAACCGACCACCGGGCGAACCACAAGGCCATCTCTAATCCTCATTTATCCATGAAAGAATGGCACCGGAATATACCCTATAGTTTTCTGGTTAATTCGTATAAATTCAAGTATAAACATGTATGAGTGAATATCAGCATTATGTTCTTCAGCCTGCAAGAACGCTCTGCCCTTTTATCCACTAATTGCTGCAGCATATTTTTATTTTATTGTTGAGTATAGTGAGATAACTTGTGTTAATTAGGATACATTGTTTTCCTTGCATATACTTTTACTTTTGTGTATGTATTTACCCCCTCACTATTTTTCAATAAATCCTATTATGTATTTTTTTGTACCATAAGCCTTGGTTGACCCTTCTCTTTTATTTTGCTATCTGGGGACTCCCATGTCCCCCCCACCAAAATCCTTCTAATTAATAAAAAAATGCCCTGCAAAGGGACCAATGCAGTCTTCACTACACCTGGAGTGAGGTGTAAAATGCTCTGTTGGCCAGGGATTATAAGGCGAAAGTATTCTTCTATTGATAAGCCCCCTGTGGGCTGGTGTTTAGAAGATCTCTGCTGTGGAATTGCTGCCAATCAGAGTTCACTGGGTGAGGATGGGCAAATGTGGAGGGTTGGGAATGATATCACATCTTTTGAGTAGTTGCAATCCTTCCTCCAGGGTGGATGTAGTCTTGGTTTCTCTGTTGTGTGTAATGGTCAGTTTGGCAGGGTACTTACAGCAATGCAAGATCTTATGGTGACGTAGAACACTGGTGATAATAAGGAGGTTGCTACGCAGCTTAAGGGTATCACTTTTCCTCAAGTGCAGCTTGGTGAATTTCTCAGGGAGCTGTTCTGTATTGCAGGAACGCCATCAGAAGCTGTTCTTTAACTTGGTAGAAATGTACTAGGGTTGCATCGATACCAGTTTTTTAAAGACCAAGTACAAGTATCAATACTTTTCCTCAAGTACTCACTGATACCAATTACCGATATCTATTTAAAAAAAAAATCTTTTACATTTTTTTTATTTACATTTTTAAAACTTTCATTTTTTTGGTGGAGAGGTGGGGAGGGGGTTATTGTTTAGGGTGAAGAGGCTGTTATTGTTTAGGTTGAAGAGGTGGGGAGGGTGTTATTGTTTATGGTGGAGAGGTGGGGAAGGGGTTATTGTTTAGGGTGGAGAGGTGGGGAGGGGTTTTATTGTTTAGGGTGGAGAGGTGGGGAGGGGTTTATTGTTTAGGGTGGAGAGGGGGTTATTGATTAGGGAGGAGAGGTGGTGAGGGGGTTATTGATTAGGGAGGAGAGGTGGGGAGGGGGGTTAGTGTTTTTGGTGGAGAGGTGGGGAGGCTGTTATTGTTTAGAGTGGAGAGGTGGGAAAGCTGTTATTGTTTAGGGTAGAGAGGTGAGGAAGGGTGTTATTGTTTAGGGTGGAGAGGTGGGGAGGGGTGTTATTGTTTAAGGTGGAGAGGTGGGGAGGGGGTATTTGTTTAGGGTGGGAAGGGGGTTATTGTTTAGGATGGAGAGGTGGGGAGGGGGTTATTGTTTAGGGTGGAGAGGTGGGAAAGAGATTAATGTTTAGGGTGGAGAGGTGGGGAGGAGGTTATTGTTTAGGGTGGAGAGGTGGGAAGGGGGTTATTTTTTAGGGTGGAGAGGGGGTTATTGTTTAGGGTGGAGAAGTGGGGAGGGGGTTATTGTTTAGGGTGGAGAGGTGGGGAGGAGGTTATTGTTTAGGGTGGGGAGGGGGTTATTGTTTAGGGTGGAGAGGTGGGGAGGGGTTTATTGTTTAGGGTGGAGAGGTGGGGAGGGGCTTATTGTTTAGGGTAGAGAAGGGGTTATTGTTTAGGGTTGAGAGGTGGGGAGGAGGTTATTGTTTGGGGTGGAGAGGTGGGGAGGGGTGTTATTATTTAGGGAGGAGAGGTGGGGAGGGGCATTATTGTTTAGGGTGGAGAGGTGGGGAGAGAAGCGTTATTGTTTAGGGTGGAGATTTGGGAGGGGGTACTGTTTAGGGTGGAGAGGTGGGGAGGGGTGTTTAGGGTTGAGAGGTGGGGAGGGGGTTATTGTTTAGGGTGGAGAGGTGGGTAGGGGGTTATTGTTTAGAGTGGAGAGGTGGAAAAGGTTGTTTGTATATGCAGGAAGGGAGGGGGAGGGGAAGTGGGCATTTGGGAACTCACACATTGCCAATCACTGCACTACAAAACCTAGCAGACCTGCCCTCCCCCTCAGCAGCAAAGCCTTGCTCAGAGAATCAGGGAGAGGGAGAAGGAGAGGGAGATGGGAGGTATGGATAAGGATGGGAATGGGAGGAGTGGTATTGAGGGCATCATCATAAAGCAGGTTGAAGAAATGTCAATGTGTCACATGTTATTATGGCCACCAGAAGTGTGATTCTGTCCAGTCCACTACAGATATGGAGCATTTGAATAAGCCGCTCTCTTGGAATAAAGTAGCACACAATAGAGTTCAGTTACCGGATCTTAGGGTAAGTTGTACTGATGTTTCTTCTCCAACAGCTCTCTGAATTTCTTATGCAGCCAAGGGCGGAGATTATGGGGTTGATTTACCAAAGTCAAATAGATGATGGAGCAACTGCACTTGGCAAAGTGCACAGTCAATTTGCCTTTAGTAAATCAACCCCTTATGTGACCACTTATAACAATGGGAAAAAGGTACATATAATTATATATTTACAATATATATATATATATATATATATACTGTATATATAATCAGAATGTTTTTTCTTTCATTTCTGTTTTAAACTGAATGGCTTGTTTTACAAGGTGAGGGTTTAAATATACTTTCACTCTCCAATCCCTGGTCCTAAGCATAACTATAACTTAACCACTTCTGGACCGCCCCACACTAATATACTGCGACAGGGCAGCCCTACTACGTGAAATTACATAACTGTACGTGATTTAGTGCGCAGGATCTGGGGCGTGCATGCACGCCACCGGCAGCCTGCTCCCACTGTGATTGGATACAGTAGGAGCCAATCAGCGGGTCCAGCACACACGATGTCCGCTGGGACCCTCTGATTATTCTGAGGAGAGACAGAATGACTGTCTACCTATATAAACAAGGCAGACCACCGTTCTGCCAGAGGGGAAAATGGAAATCTTGTGTTTCTGCTAAGCAGGAACATGGATCTCTGTCCTCTCCCAGTCAAAGCACCCCGCTACCGTTAGGAAACCCCCCTTAAGGACACACTTAACCCATTAATCGGCCCTGATGTTAACCCCTTCCCTGCCAGTATCATTGGTACAGTGACACTGCATTTTATTTTAGAACTGATCACTATATTGGTGTCACTGGTTCCCAAAAAGTGTCAAAAGTGCCAGTTAGGTGTTTGTTTTGTCCGCCGCAAAGTCACAGTCCCATTAAAAATCATTGATGGCCGCCATTACTAGTAAAAAAAATTAATAAATAAAAATTCCATAAATGTATCCCATAGTTTGTAGATGCTGTAACTTTTGTGCAACGAATCAATATATGCTTATTGGGATTTTTTAACCAAAAATATGTAGCAGAATACATATTGCCTTAAATTGATGAATAAACTTTTTTTACATTTTTTATTGAGTATATTCTATAGTATAAAGTATAAAATATTGTTTATCTTTTTTTGTTTATAGCCAAAAAAACTCCTGTTATGCACCTATTAAACTCCATTATTACTGTACAGGCTGTAGCTACATACAGTATATGCTTTCCTTTTGCTGAACTTCAATTCTAATGAAACAAGATTTATTCACAAAAAATATATGAACATTTTCAATTGTGCTACAATCTAAATGTGTAATTTCAATTTCTTTTTAGTTTATTCACTACCATGTAGATATTTTACAAACATTGTATGTATTGTGATAATTGTCTTTCCTGTTCAAAATATAACAGTTGGCAATGTAATGCCTTGATGCAGAGCTTGCAGTTATAGTTTACATAATTTACATAAACTAGATAAAAGATGATGTTGTGTAAAATTAGTTTTTTTACTTCTATCTCAATCGCTATGCTGCCATGCTTTAGTATTAATATGTTTTGGCAAATACAGATACATTCATTGTGTTAATACAAAAAGTCTGTCATTTGTTCAACATCACATGGCATAAATAGCTAAGTTAGCTAAACCAATAACTTTATCTGCCATATTTAAAATAGTTTAATAACTGTTAGTAGTGTAATCAGTGCAGAATTTGTGACACATCACCAGCATGGGACTTGGTAACTGGTAGGAGTGTCTGCCCGCTTTCCTGCATTGGAAGGTGAAGGCCAGACTGCAAGACCGAAGAGTTATGCCCTGTACATACGGTTGGACTTTCCGATGGAAAATGCGCGATCTTGTGCGGCCTCTTCCCGTTGGTTGTTAGGGTCTGCGGGCGGGGGGCTTATTGGAATCTGGGAGTCCCCTTTAATAAGTGGACCCCAGGCCCCCCCTTCCCCAAAGCACCCACCCCCCCATGTTGAGGGCACGCGGCCTGGTACGGTTCAGGGGGGGCACTCGCTCATCCTCACCCCCTTTCCTGACTTGCTGGGCTGCGTGCTCGGATAAGGGTCTGGTATGGACTTTAGGGGGACCCCACGCCATTTTTTCGGCGTAGGGGTTACCCTTAAAATCCATACCAGGCAACGGGGCTCGCAAGGTGTCAATCTCACCAATGGAGGTAGCGACATTGACTTCCTTCGCTAGTCCCGTCGTACCTGAAGTCATGTTCAAAATGAATGGACTTTATGCCGTCTGTGGGCAAGTCCGTTCATTCGAAAAGTCCGGCGGACTAGCACACAGACGAGCGGATTGTCTGCCGGAAAGCTGAGTCCGGCGGACAATTTTGAGTCAAGACTTCTTTCAAAGTCCGCCGGACTTTTGGGAAGAAAAAGTCCTCCCAGAGCCCACACACGGTCGAATTGTCCGGCGTACTCTGGTCCGGCGGATAGTCCGATCGTGTGTACGCGGCATAAGGGCATCTGGTGATCCAGTTGTTTCCTTGTTTCCTAAGCTTGCCCCCAGTGATAGGCTGACAATCCCATGTATGCATACCCAGTACTCTAGCTGGGGAATTATATTATTTACACATTGCTGATACTATGGTAACATATAAACAATTTATATGGATAGATCGCTGGGTGAGAACATGCAGATTTGGCAGTGTGCTAGCCAGAAAATGATAATGTTTACTTTCCATACTATAGGCAATGTCACCAGAAAGTGGAGTTGCCCAAAGACATCTGGGATATATGATAGTCATATACTAAGAGTGACACATAGAATAGAATAGAATTTTAATAGAATAGAAAAAAGTATGCAATTTAGTAAAATGTGGGGGGTAAACAGTAATACTTTCAAGAGGTTGAAGTTTCCCTTAAAAATATTTTTGTATGAAAACTCTTTTCCCAACCTTACCAATTCAAAACTATCTATTTTAACTTTAGTAAAAGTCCTGTTTCTTAGTAAACACTAATTCATGTTCAGCAAATAATAAATAATTCTTAGCAAATCTTTCCCTGTGGGTAAAATAATAGGGACATGAAAATAATATTTATACAGCATGACCAGTAAAATACAGTTTTGCATATAACTTAAATCATGCAAATCCTTGAAAATTGAAAGTTATAGTCACTTGGATTTGCATGTTTTGTAATTGAGTTGGAAATAAACCTGCAAGACAATTACTGCTGGCTGTATGCGTGGAGATAGAACCTGAAAGCTGTGCACAATACGCATGTTGGGGCATAAATCTGTCCAGGAGTTTAAATTATAGGGAATTATAAAAATCAATTAAAGGAATAATCCAACTGTGAATGAAAAATCTAAATAAGTTGCAGACTGTACTCTAAACAGTATAATTATAACAAGGGTCAGAAAGATAAAACAAATAGTTATATGCTTATTACATTAACTTATAAATATATTCATATTTAAAAGTCAAATTCAGGACACAAAAAGTAAATGTGGAAAGTGGGCCAAGACTGGTAAATAAATGCTGTAAATTTGAAGAGGATCAAAACAGTATATAGTATATAAATATATGGGTATAAACAGGAAGATTATGTAATTAATCTGCTATAAATACATTGTAGGGGGATTGTGGGACAAATCTGTGTCACGGGACATCTGTTGAGTTGGAAAGTTTTGTCGAATGTGCTATTCATATCTCCAGAACAGATTAAAAGTGACAAGCCAGCACTGCACAGCACTGCCCTATGGACAATAGCAAGTCATTAGCTGAAATGCATTGAACAGTGAATATAATCATCAGAATACAGACTTGTGTATACATGGATCAAAATGTGGCTGGTTGAGCAGGAAATTATGATCCATGTATGGGCAGGCTGGTTGTGCACAAGTCGATCTATCAATTAATCAACTTGTGTACAACTAGCCTGTCAGGATTTTCTCCAGCGATCAGCTATCACTGGCAGCACTAATTAGTGTGTTCTGACACTGGAGAAGTTTTCCCACTGTCAGAACACAATAGCTAAGTAGTGATTTCCCCATCTGTCTCCAATGTGTGGATGACGTAATAATGTAATTTTTTTTTTCATTAAGCCAGTGGGTTGAATGAAGAAAAAAAATGAAGCATTTATGGTTTGATCATTTGTTTTCATCCGAACATCAGAACCAGCATTTTTAGCCAACACAGTTAAACATACAGCTAAAATCTACAGTATGTCTGTTTACCTTTTAACTGTTTTCCCAAAGTGTATCTATACCTCAATTTTTTTTGGACTACAATAGGAAAAGGCTAGAACCCCTGTCAGGTTTCAAAGCTATATAAAGGCCCATTAGACCCTGGCCCTTCACTGTTCTGAGAATAAGTTTTACTAGACAAGAAGCAAGTGCACCTGTTGCAAAAAATAATAAAGGACCCCATATAAATCAATATAAAATGTGAATGTATTATTCATTTGCATTTGAGCCTGCAAAGCATTGCAAATGCAATCAATGGTTTGCAGGTGCAATGCTCTGGCTCCCACAGACTGTTCCTTCAGCTGTAGGTTTGTACTGAGGTAGGAATGTTCAAAGTATCAATGAACAGCAAGCATTGTGCAAATTTAATAATCATGGTGGCATATGGGATTTTTCTCAATAATAGAGCTCTGTAAATTAAAGTGGATGTAAACCTGTAAAAAAAAAAAAAAAAAATTTGATGTTATAATGTAGAGTATACGATTTCCTATCATTTGAGCCCAGTCTTGCCACAAAGAGTTATTCCACCTCTGAGCAATCATCTTTTATTGTTCAGTCAGATAAATCTTGACAAACAAACAAAAACGTTGTCAAATCCTCCGCCTTGCTGTGAGTGACAGGTGATTTACATATCTAGTGCACTAGCCTAAGAAACATGCATTATTTTTTAATTCCCTCCCACTCCTTTCTTCTGCTGCTCTGCCACAATTGGATGTTCCCCACCTCAGCATGATTGGGCATGCTGAAGTCATGTGGTTACTTTTCATTGGACGTTAGAGATCATAGCAGAAGTTCAGTGTAAGAAATACACAGGACAATATTAATATTGACAAGGGGAGTGTAGAGGTGGGCGGGGTGTCTACTGACATCACGACTCCACCCACTGAGCTTCAGACAACAAACCCACCCACAGAATCTGCAGTTTTTCGGGTCTCATAGCAGACAGAGGGGAGAAATTTGACAGGTAAAGTTACATGCAGGAGGCATGTATATCCTTCTAGATAACCCCTATAGCAGTAGTTTAGAAAGGATGACATTGTGTTTACATCCACTTTAATGACATGGCTCTGCAGACAAAGCCACACACAGTTGTGCTAAAGTAAAAAAATGATTTGAGTCAGCGGGAAGAAGATCCCCTGACTTCTATAAGTGGGGGAGGGGGCAGTTTGAGGGTGAGGAAGACAAATAACAGCACCCTATAAGTGCAGCAAGTTGATTGTTTTAATAGTTAAAAATAAGCATGAGAATACTCACAAAAGAGCGTTATTTTCCAGTATATGTGTTCATCTGTTTTGTCCGGGGTGAAACCTGGCGTCACTGCCTGACTATGGTGGTAATCTGTTGTCCAGCCACAATCTGGCTGCACTGTTGGCTCACAGCGCCTCCGGATAGCTGGAGCAAGGATCGGCGGTGCTCTGGCTACAGGGTCACTTCTGGTGACCAGTAGAACCATGATTGTCTGACATTATTGTCTAAAAGATAATAATAATAATAATAATAGTTCAAAATTGTTTAAAAATCAAAAAAATATTTGTATATGTATTATAAACTAGCAGCCACTGCCACTGAGAGGGTAGGCCCAGAAATGTCTTGGGGCCTACTGATCCAGGGGTGGTCCTGTGCTGTCTCGCCTGCGTGGGGGTTCCCCTAAATTCAATTACAAGGCCCTTCAGGTCTGACATGGATATTAAGGGGAACCCCGTGTCAAATTTAAAAAAAAATTAACGTGGGGGTCCCCCTAAATATCCATACCAGACCCTTCAGGTCTGATATGGATATTAAGGGGAACCCCGCATCAAATTTTTTAAAAAAATTTACGTGGGGGTCCCCCTAAAAATCCATACCAGACCCTTTATCCGAGCATGCAACCTGGCAGGCTGCAGGAAAAGAGGGGGGGACGAGAGAGCGGCCCCCCCTCCCTCCTGAACCGTACCAGGCCACATACCCTCAACATTGGGAGGATGCTTTGGGGGTCTGTGACCCCTCAAAGCACCTTGTCCCCATGTTGATGAGGACAAGGGCCTCATCCTCACAACCCTGGCCGGTGGTTGTGAGGGTCTGCGGGCGGGGGGCTTATCAGAATCTGGAAGCCCCCTTTAACAAGGGGACCCCCAGATCCCGGCCCCCCCCTGTTTAAAATGGTAAGGCCTACCATTTCACAAAGAAAAGGTCAAAATGGTTAAATAAGACAAACACACTTTTGAAAAATTCCTTTATTAAAAATAAAAAAAATAAAAAAAAGATTCCAGCGGTGCTAATCCACTCTTGCTATCCAGCGACGAATCTCCAGGGTCCAGCGATGGATGATCATATCCAGCGACTGGGGATCTCTCAGTCCAGCGCTGTCCATACATCCTTCTTCTGTCTCCATTGCGGAGGCACTGCGGAGATCCCAGCGCTGACCTTTCTTACATTAATAGGGCGGGGCCACCTGTCACCTGACCCCGCCCCTCTGACGCTGGAGAGGGAAGCCAGGGGTTCCCCAGTGACGTGTGGATGACCCCGCCCCCTCTGATGTAACGCAGGTTTCCGTTACATCAGAGGGGGCGGGGTCACCCATACATCACTGGGGAACCCCTGGCTCCCTTCACCAGTGTCAGAGGGGCGGGGTCAGGTGACGAGTGGCCCCGCCCTCCTAATATAAGAAACGTCAGCGCTGGGATCTCCGCAGTGTCTCCGCAATGGAGACAGAAGAAGGATGTATGGACAGCGCTGGACTGAGAGATCATCATATGATCATCCATCGCTGGACCCCGGAGATTCGTCGCTGGATAGCAAGAGTGGATTAGCACCGTTGGAATCTTTTTTTTATTTTTTTATTTTAATAAAGGAATTTTTCAAAAGTGTGGTTGTCTTATTTAACCATTTTGACACTTTCTTTGTGAAATGGTAGGGGTACTTTTGTACCCCCTTACCATTTCAAACAGGGGGGGGCGGGATCTGGGGGTCCCCTTGTTAAAGGGGGCTTCCAGATTCTGATAAGCCCCCCGCCCGCAGATCCTCACAACCACCGGCCAGGGTTGTGAGGATGAGGCCCTTGTCCTCATCAACATGGGGACAAGGTGCTTTGAGGGGTCACAGACCCCCAAAGCATCCTCCCAATGTTGAGGGTATGTGGCCTGGTACGGTCAGGAGGGAGGGGGGGCCGCTCTCTCGTCCCCCCCTCTTTTCCTGCGGCCTGCCAGGTTGCGTGCTCGGATAAAGGGTCTGGTATGGATTTTTAGGGGGACCCCCACGTCAATTTTTTTTTATTTGATGCGGGGTTCCCCTTAATATCCATATCAGACCTGAAGGGTCTGGTATGGATATTTAGGGGGACCCCCACGTCAATTTGTTTTTTAAATTTGACACGGGGTTCCCCTTAATATCCATGTCAGACCTGAAGGGCCTGGTAATTGAATTTAGGGGAACCCCCACGCTTTTTTTTTTTTTTTATCAATGAATGAATGAATTGTCGGCTAATACAGAGAACACTCATTGAATGTTCTCTGTATTACGGGGAGCCGACAATTTAGCCGCAAGTGATTTTAAAAGACTTTTTTTCCTGCACAAATGACACTTTGTGCAGGGACAGTTCTAAGCACCAGAAACATGCGCCCCTTCACAGGCATACTATAGATACCCCCAGCTACAAAATTTAAAGGAATATTACACTTTTATTGTTTCACTTTAATCATTATTAAAATCACTGCTCCTGAAAAAACGGCCGTTTTTAAAACTTTTTTTTGCATTGATCCATGTCCCCTGGGGCAGGACCCAGGTCCCCAAACACTTTTTAGGACAGTAACTTGCATATTACCCTTTAAAATTAGCACTTTAGATTGTGAACGTTCGAGTCCCATAGACTTTAATAGGGTTCTAAAGTTCACACGAAGTTTAGGTCTGTTCGCAGGTTCTGGTGCGAACCGAACAGGGGGGTGTTCGGCTCATCCCTAATCCTGAAGAAATGGTAAAAAAAAACATAATTTGGGCAACTTTCCAACGGGATCCCTGTAACAAAGAGGCGAGCAGGTGAGGTAACGGTAAGCCAAAATAAAACCAGCAGCTCCTTCGGGGGTTAGTGCTACATAAGTATCAGTTAGTAAAGCATCCGTTCCACAGCGATATGAAACATGGCTTTTGGATCACTTTATACACTCATAAAGAACTGTTATTGCAATATCTCATACAAGTCTTTTGAGCTGTTTTTTAGAGCCTTTTTATCCCCAATACATACATGCATGGAGTTAGGGACTAAAAGAAGATAGGGAGACATGCACTAGTAAATAACAAACCTATGTTGTAAATAGAGAGAGAGAATAAAGGGGTGGGGGGAACCTGAGGGAAGAGGGGGAGGAGCCAGACTGGATATGTGAAATAGCGCAGTCTTGGCCATGTGTTGTATGGAATTCAATTTCCTTGTTATAAGATCTGCATTTTTTCTTTCTCCATTTGCTGTTTTTCTTTATAGTCACATACCCAGTCTGGCTATGTTTGTTGGCTGTTTTATGGTCAGATGCATCAAGAGTTTAATGGTCCAATATTGGTGGCCCCCTGTTCTCCCCTTAAACATCAGAAAATTTAAGAGCCCTTTTTCCTCCCTAATCTTTATAATCAATGGGATGTAACTACATGATATATACAGTATGCTCTAATTTGGAAGGCTGTATAGACATATATATATATTCTTTTCTTTTCCTTTTCATATTATATGAATAAACACAAGCGATATCGTTCTCCATCTACTTTGGTGAATATAGCAGTTGTGCTGCGGCAGCCATTTCGACCCTTGGTTTCAAGTTGGAGGAAATATGGAGATGGCGACATTAAAGTTTCTTGGTTTTCAATATGGTGGCTTGTCTCTCTTATATATATCTCTCACAGATGGGTTAGTATTGCAATGATTAGGATGATATATTCTTTCTTTAACATAATGAATGCTTGTTCGCAATATACGTTTGTATATTTATTGCATTGTAGGTCATTTGAATTCAGACTCAGGCACTTCCGAAGAAGAGATACAATCCTCAATGTGTCAGATGTCTTCCTCACCTGTTTTTGCATATCATACCTTTATCTGTCTTCCATACTGTGGAATGTTGTATCATTGAATGTACAGGCGCCTTTGATGCACATGTATTCATTTTAAATATTTTTGTATAAATATATTCCATTCCATTTTATAAAAATATGCCATCTCAGCCTATGTCTATATGGTCCCACAAGAAAGAGGATTTTTCCAAATACTATTTGTCATTGGGATGATGACACATTCAAACACCTTACCATTATTTACAGTACATAAAAATAATGCCTTCTCTTGATCTTCAGCTACCCTGCCAAGTCCAAAATTGGAGCAAGGTAAATGTACAGCCAGTTAAGCACTTTTGTAAACTCACTTTAAATACATTTCTAAACAACTGATATTTTCATTGTTAAATAAAAAATCACTGCTTCCTTTTAACATGTTAAGTTGATATATTTCATGGTGGTTCTTATAAAATCTATAAGCAGTATTTCCTGATATATGTTATTTTGTATAAAATGGGCATATGTTTTTATATTTATATGTAGTATTCATTATTTTAGATTTATAGTTATACTGTACTTTTCTAATGTTCAATTACCTTAAAAACGCATACCTATATCTCTACATTCATGAAGAAGTAATACCCAAGTGCTGTCTGCAACAATTTATCCTTGACTAACCCTTAGATATCAGAGTTTCTACAGAGCATCTGGAGTCAAAAGGTTTTTTTGTAGTTAAGAATAGAGTGTGAAAGTGGGAGATTCATCCTGTCTTTTGGTTCTGATAATCACCAGGAGAGAAGGTAAAGTGAAATTTAGCATGTCACAATTGTTACAGGAATAAAAAGTGAGGGTAAATCTTCCAATGGGTACATCTATTCATATGGAAATAGATGTATTAGAGCAAATAATGTCAAATACAGACATATTGTGGAGCATAGAAACCACAGATATTGTGTACATTCTGTACAAATGAATTACAGGATAAGGCCGTAGGCAGCTGTACATGGGTATACGCAGCTTTAAGTTTAAACATGCATAGGCTAACAGACATACAGCCCTGGATGATGACTGCACCCAGGGGCATCTGTTTGTATTCTTACCCATGCTTACACTCAGAGTTGCATAAGCCTTCATAGAGCCATATCCTGTAATTCATGTGTACAGGCAACTGCACTCAACACCTGTGGCTCTTGGGTACTGAAATATGGAAGTATTTTACCTCATATACCCCGGTTTGCCCTGCATGAGCCCTACGCAGAGATATCATCTTACTTTGAAAATATTTCCTTGCAGCTCCCATTGCATCCCTGGAACAGGAAGCAAAGGGTTTCCTCTCCAGCCAGACACAGACAACCAAAAAATGTCTTACAGGGTTTTTAACCATTCCCCATGTTATCCAAAACTAAAAATAATATATATTTTGTTTCTGGCAACGCTACTTTCATATAAAACCTTAAACTTACTAAGAAATGGTTGATCTATGGAAATCTGAAAAATAATATTTAAAAGTATAGTACAGCAGTACAGCCGGGTGGTGGCTTTACCATTCTGACTGGACGTCATATGTCGTCCTTCAGAATAGGCCACTTGTGCGCACCCCCTGAGGTGCTGTGTGTCCCTTGGATCACCGAGCATGGTAAAGAGCCTATGATGTAGGCTCCTTACCATTTGATCAGCTGTGTCCAATCACAACTGATAACAGAAAATAAATAAGGAAAATATTGTAAATAGGAAATACCAGCTATTGTAATTTCTCTCCTTGCCCTGGCCGCATGTGAGGTTAGATGAAAAGTGACTTTCCTCAGTGGGGCATGCGCACAGATAATCAGTGCAATGATTATCAGTCCAGCCCCATCAGTGATGCCTGCCAGTGCCCACCAGTAATGCCAATCAGTGCTGCCTTTCAGTGCTGTCTATAAGTGCCCATGAGTGCCGCCTATCAGTGACCATCAGTGCTGCATATTGGTGCCTCCTCATCAGTGCCCATCAGTGCAACCTATCAGTGCCCATCAGTGTGGCCTAATCAGTGCACATCAGTGAAGGAGAAAAATTACTTATTTACAAAATTTTATAACAGAAACTAAGAAAAACTAATATTTTTCAAAATGTTCAGTCTTTTTTCATTTGTTTAGCAAAAAATAAAAAACCCAGTGCTGATTTAATACCATCAAAAGAAAGCTCTATCTGTCTGAAAAGAAATGATAAAAATGTTGTTGGGGTACAGTGTTGCATGACCACACAATTGTTATTCAAAATGTGACAGCACTGAAAGCTGAAAATTGGCCTTGGCGGGAAGGGAATGAAAATGCTCTGTATTGAAGTAGTTCATTTAATTTATTTACCTTTGAAAAGAGGTGATTAGTAAAAGATGTGATTAAAGCCTATTTCTGGGCAGAGTATAAATATGAAGTTTTTCACATTAGTGTGTTGCATTACAGAACAGTGCAGTGTGCTTTTGAAAGATCTTGTTCGCTATATCTTTTGTGCATTTTTGGTAAAATGCATGTTACATTATAGTCATTTATAATTCTCTAAAAATGCAATATACATTTTCATCAGTGTGCTTTTCGTCATATGAACATGATTTCAGGGGAAAAATAAATTTTAACAAAAGTAGAAAATCAGACCAAAAATGCATGCAAAACATGCATACCAAAATGTACCTTGCATTACATTAAGTTTGAACACTCTTATTATGCAGTTTTAACAAAGCACATATGCATTTTCTTACATAATGGTGAGAATGGGGACTTATGTGAATATATTACATGTCTGTGCTTGTCTGTCTTTCATACTGTATTAACACAGGGATTGTTTTAAAAAAAATTGCTAAAAATGGCTCACAGAAATAGAGTGTGTTTCAAGTAACATGAACCATATCTTTAATAAAAGAGAAAGAGAAATTGTCTCAGCTTTTATCCCCACAATAGTGCATGGAATACACTTATTATAGGCAAATTTGTATAAAGAGGAAGCAATTTCTCTGCACACATCTGACTCATGCTTTTATAAATGAAGCAAAAGAAGGTAGAAAACCCACGCTTGTCCAGGGTCCAGTTTTGTCTAAAAATAGGCCACCAGGAACTTTAACTTTTTGACCCCTGGAAGATTTACGCCCCTTCATGACCATTTTTTGCAATACAGCCCTGTGTTACTTTAACAGACAATTGCAAGGTTATGCGATGCTGTACCCAAATAAAATGTACGTCCTTTTTTCCCACACGTTGAACTTTCTTTTGGTGGTATTTAAACACCTCTCCATTTTTATATTTTGCGCTATAAACAAATAAAGACCGATAATTAAAAAAAACTAATTCTTCATAAATTTAGACCAATATGTGTTCTGGTACATATTTTTGGTAAAAGTTATAGTGTCTACAAACTATGGGATATTTTTATTTATTTGTATTTATTTATTATTTTTTTTACTAGCAATGGTGGCTATTAGCAACTTATAGTGAGACTGCTATACAGGCATACCCCACTTTTAAGTACACAATGGGGTTTATTTACTAAAGCTGGAAAGTGCAAAATCAGGCTCACTTCTGCATAGAAACCAATGAGCTTCCATGCTTTATTACAAAAGCTTAGTTGAACAAGCTGAGGTTAGAAGCTCATCGGATTCTATGCAGAATTGAGCCTGATTTTGCATTTTTCTTTAAAGTGGGGTATGCCTGTATTGCAGTGGATACTTTTTGGGGACCAGTGACATAATACAATGACCAATGCTAAAAAATATGCACTGTCACTACTGATACTGGCTGGGAAGGGTTTAACATCAGAGGCGACCAGAGTTTAAACTGTGTGCCTAACCAGTGTTTTTCTACACAGTGGGGGGTGCTTTTACTAGGGGAAGACATGAATCCTAGTCCCTGCTTTGCAGTGGCACAGGATGCATTCCATCCCTCCTGTCAGAACGACAATCTGCCATGTTTACATAGGCAGACTGCCGTTCTGCCTCTGTGCTCGATAATCTGCTCCTGCTGTGTGTAATCACAGTGAAAGCGAGCCACCAGCGCCATGCATGCGTGCCCCCTGCCCCGGAAGAGCCGGATATATATGTGTGATACAACGTGGACCTTAAGCTGTTAAAAATCCCTTTTATTATGAATGCTCTGCTTTAACATATACTGTGTGTCATATTAGAAACAAAGAACAGCCCAACCACCCAAATCACTTCCAAAAGAAATCCGATAGTCAGCTAAAGTGCAAGTGATCACTGGCTACTATAGCAGGTTTAGAGGCCTGAGCTGCCACTGACGTAAGCCCTACATTGGTGGCAGAGTAAGGGCTATACTATGAGGTTGATTTACTAAAGGCAAACCCTTTGCAGGTGAATTGGCGCCAGAGCTTAGTGAATGAGGGGAAGCTCTGCTCATTTCCATGATACAATAATGTGCAAACAAAAATGTTGTTGTTTTTTTGCATGTATCAGTTATTCTTTGCAAAGTTAAATTTCACCACATTCACTAAGCTTTCAGGCAGGTCCCCTCGCAATGTGCATCTTCACTTTTAAGGTGAACAACCTATTTGCTTCTAGTAAATCAAACCCTATGTCCATTTAAGGAAGTTGAATTTAAACAGATCGATTGGTAGGTAATACAACTGTGTTACAGGGGGAACCAAACCTTAAAAACCACTATGTGACATCATGTATGTAATTTTTTCTTAAGCCCATAGTTCCATTTTAAGTAAGTAACTCAGCTCTTTATGATTGACTGCTGCTCTTTTAAAGGGACATATCTTTTTTTTCTTTTTTTTTAACGCTTTAGTTATTCTTTTTTATTCGCTCTCTTATTTACTATCTTTGTTTTTTATGTATTTTTTTATATATAGCCAGCAGGTGGTGCAATTGAGTTGTTTACTCTCCTAGTTATTCAAATAGATGTGCAAGGGCACTAAAGCAATGATGTACAGTATATGCTTTTTCACTGGTAAATTAGACCCAGTGCATTTAAAGTGGTGTTCCACAGAAAAAAATAAATCATTAAAATTCCAAAAAAAAAACAAAACAAAAACATATATTTTTTTTTAACTCACCTCTAAATGCCTGTTGCTAGGGGGTCCCTCGTAGTCTGCCTCCTTCAGTGCCTGGGCTGGTGACATCACTTCCCCTCGGTGCAGGAAGGGCTCAGCTCTGTCCCCTCCCTCCTGTCAGTCATCTGGGACACGTGACAGGTCCCAGATGACTGAGCGGCTAAATCACGGCGCGCGGCGCATTTGCACATGCGCAGTGGGTGCCCGGCTGTGAAGCCACAGCCGGGTGCCCACAGTTAGAATGCCGGCACCACCGAGTGGAGGGGGGAATGAGCGGGGCTTCGTTCTCCCGCATCGCTGGATCCTGGGACAGGTAAGTGTCCGATTATTAAAAGTCAGCAGCTGCAGTATTTGTAATTTTATTTTTTAAGGGGAACTCCTCTTTAAAGCCTTGTATATTTTCAAAAAGAGTTAATTAAAAGAATTTAGGAGGACGTGTTTTATTATGCTAACAGTGCTGAAAAACAAACAACATAGTTCTTCACTGTGGTTTTGTAAATGCAGGAAACCCACTGCCCTTGGTGATGAGGCAGACTGTGTATGATTTTAAGTTTGTAGGTTTTGCTATGTCATCAAAAGGGAAATTTTCAGAACTTTACAGCCTCCAAATCATACACTACAGAGTCATAGCCTGAATAATACCAAAACAATAATAATAGCCTTCATAATAGAGTTCATTATGCATGTGCAAACTTTTTTTTTTCCCTTTCTGAACTTTTGTAGAGAGAAAAAAAAAATCGCTAAAACGCAAACTAAGAAGGTTTCTTTGCATTCGTAATATGTTTTGTCCCTTTGAATAGCCATCATGGTGTTTCATGTCTTTGTTATAAAAGTCACCAGAGGAAGCAGATGAAAACTACCACCTGAAGAAACTGGCAGAACTGAAACTAAAGGAATCCCAATGCTACACGTTTTATCTGTGTGCAACGCCAGATGTAAAGATCTACAATGCTCACAAAAGTGGTTTTCAACTGTTTTGAAATTGAATGTAAAATAACATTTCTCTGCTGTGTCTTGGTTTATTAAAAAGGAAAATATATGCATATTTTATGTATGTCCTAAATAATAAAACAATGGAAATTAAGTCATCGAGTGGAGCTGAATACTGAGATGTTGTCTTTTTAAAGTGCCATTAAATAAACAGCCCATCCTAACGCAGTTTACAGTTTTCATTAAGTCGTTATTTACAACACAGGTTTCCATCCTTAGATATTATCTTCTAATTCCCAATAATACCTCTTAGCTTTTTATTATGGTGATACTAGAAATTAATTTTTTGAAAATTACTCCATCGTTGAGCATGAATAGAGAGAAACAGATATGAGCATGAATGCCTAATCATTTTGAAAATAGAGTGGGCAGCAAACACTAAATTCACTATGAGTGTGCACATTTATATCATCATTAAATCCAATTGATTAAAAAAATATGTATTGTAAGTATGGTAAACAAAATATTTCTTTTAGATTAACTCACAAAATTGAAGTTTCACAATATTTATTTTATATTTTATAAACAAGTCTCTTTTTTTTATTTATTTTTATATGTTGAAAAATTATTCAGTCTATGTTAAGTGTTTACCCAAAGTAAGCTAAATTTCAGTATTGTCCACCGAACACAACCATTTTTTCCTATGCTAATATGCATGCATATGTGCAGAAATACCTAAGTAAGAAAGCACCATATTGTTGGTGAGAGTGAATTAATACTACCAAAAGAATAGAAAGTGGACACCCCGTATGGTTAAAACTGGGGTACAATATTACACAGCTGATAAAAAAAACACCACAGTGCAGTGTTTCTGTGCTTTTAAGATAAACATGTCTTTTTTTTTTCCAAGCAAATGGGAAATTTGGTACATCCCTTAAATACATTAAGCACTTCATAATGTATTAAGACCAATAGGAATATAAATCCAGAAAAAAAATATAAGGTAAAACACATCATTTTTCACAAATGAGCTAAAAATGTATACAAAATGCATCAACCTCACTTAGTATCTAATAAATATACTTAATATCCAAATCTTAAATTACTATTTAACTGACAATACAGAGACCCAACCCACAGCTCATTAAACAGGTCAAAATCCAAAATAAAGGAATAAAAAAATTGATGTATTTATTAAAATCCAATAATTTAGGGTGGCATCCAAAAGTAAATATCCAAGATGCCTCACTTTTAAGTGGTTATCCTGTGAAACCTAAAATTGGAGGTGTCACCTCCATGGACCAACAGAAAGTATTTTAATACATTTCATAGTGTATGGAATTGTGAAAATCATGTAAATGTTTGGAGATCCTAGTTGTGGAAGATTATCTACCCTCACTGGCAGCATGAGAGTGATTAAGTAGATTCGATTCTTCATAGCAAAGTAAAAAAAATAAAAATAAGATATTCCTTATAAGTTGAAGCTACTTAATTAATAGTTTATATTTATTTGAAAAATATACTAGGGAAATTACTAATGAGGGAACTTACTTTCCTCAAAGGCTAATATGATATAAAGGCTATTTGGTATAGAAAACTCTTTATGCTCTGCATACACTTGCATTTGACTTTTTTTAACAGTATAGAACCTTATTTGTATGGTAAATCATTCACAGGCAATGCTGACATCCCTCAACTTCTCTATATCATCTACAAAAGAATGTTCACAGCAAAACAAGCATTACCAAAGCATGCGTGGTATATTGATCTGGGTTCATTCTCAAATCGCCCTGTGAAATCATTTTTTCATGTATATCAGAGTGACACCTCCAGCATTCTGTTATTTTGTTTATGGAGATCATTTTCTATCTATGAGCTTCAAGAGGGCAGGGGAAAAAAAATAAAATAAGGCTATAAGCCACAGGCGAGCCAGCAGTCAGAAAGTATAGGCATTGATATCTGTTTAACAATAAAAAAAATAAAAGCCAAATTAAGCCACAGCTTTCCTTAAATGCACATATCAAAGGGCACTTGCTCCAGGCTGAATTAATGCTAATCAGAAACACCCAGGCAAAAAAATGAATTTTAAAAGTTTTTTTTTTTTAAGTCACATGGAATTGTTTTCACTTTTGAATATTCTAACTAATACAGTAAGAAAATAAAAGCGTGTAAAGAATTATGGTAGACGATGATGTCTGTGTCGCAGTAATGATATACTTCGTGAAAATAGATTCTTCACAAACACAAAAAAAAAATATATTAAATAAACAAAACAAAATAAAGTACTGACTGTCTGGCAATTATTAACACCAATTAGCCCACCTGACTTTAGACTAGTCCCCAATGGAAATGTCTAATACAATCAGTATGTTCTCTCAGTGTGCAATAGAAACAACAGGAGCAGCAGCATACAGCTTCCAGCTGTTTCAGCAATGACTCTTCTTGATCACACCTAATCTCTCTCCTCACGCCGAAGGTTTTCCACACACACAACTCTATGCTCTGTATCACTCCCTTCAATCCTCTCTTTGCACAGGACAGACATGAGTCAATCTGCTGCAATTTGCTTTTTTTTTTTTTTTATAACCCGATGATTGGCTTTCACCAAGCAATGCTAGATATAAAAGAAAATCCGAAGCTATTGCATACGATGGTGCATTTTATTTTCATTTTTTTTGTCTTATAAACAGCACTTAGTAAAAGGCAATTTTTGATTTAACTTGCCAGTCTGACCATTTTATAAAAAGTACTACGGGCTAGCTAGTACTATGTGACTGTTTTTTCATATTATAACAGGTGCTCTAATCACTTAGGGCTTTCTTATGACTCTGCATTGACTATTACATTGTAGGCTACGGAGTAAACTACTAAGTGTTCTAAGGCTTTGTATTAAAAGTGTAATAAGGATACAAACAATAAAGAGCAAAAGGGGGGGTGGGGACTTTTAAGGCATAGAAGCCTTCTCTCTGAATAAATATCTGAACACAAATCATAAGTTAAAAAGGTAATTTTATTGATACAAAATTCATTAAAAATGTATTACAGATACATATCCATTAAAACCAAAGAAAGTTTGGTTTTAAAGGATATTATCCCTAATACACGTTTAATGAATTTTGGAATAATAAAATTACTTTTTTTTTTTTACTTATGATTTGTGTTCAGATAATTATTCTGAGAGAAGGCTTCTACACCTTAAAAGTCTCTTTGCTCTTTATTGTTTGTATCCATATTGGGATATGGTGTTCAGTATTTTAACTGAGCTCATGTCTCTTTTTTTGTAACAAGAAAGGACATGATAATACAGCCACTATATAGGATTTTACTAATGGCCATGCCATTCATAGACTGTTGTTAGGGCTTTTTTATTATAGTATCAAGGCTACCAGCATGTAGATATTTTTGTATTTTAATTTGGCCTTTGAAGCATCAAATTCAGCAAGTATTTAACAAGATTTGAACAGCTTTCTTAAAACTTTAAAGCACCCTAGAATTGGGAGTGTTGAGTATAAATCTTATTAAGTGCTGACTGTCAGCACTGTCACACTTTGAATGACAATTGCATGGTCATGCGACATGGTACCCAAATTACATTTTTTTCCCAGAAATAGAGCTTTCTTTTGGTGGTATTTGATCACCTCTGCGGTTTTTATTTTTTGCGCTATGAACAAAAAAAGAGTGGCAACTTTAAAAAAAAACACAATATTTATTACTTTTTGCTATAATAAATATGCAATTTTTTAAAAAGAAATTTTTTTTCCTCAGTTTAGGCCGATATGTATGCTTCTATATATTTTTGTTAAAAAAAAATCCTAATAAGCGTATATTGATTGGTTTGCGCAAAAGTTATAGCATCTACAAAATAGGGGATAGATATGTAATTTTTATTATTTATTTTATTTTGTTTACTACTAATGGCGGTGATTTTTATCATGACTGTGACATTGTGGCGGACAGATTGGACACTTTTTACACTATTTTGGGACCATTCACATTTTTAAAGCGATCGGTGCTATAAAAAATGCACCGATTACTGTATAAATGTAGGCAGGGAAAGGGTTAACACTAGGGGTGCTGAAGGGATTAAATGTGTGTCCTAGGGAGTGATTCTAACTGTGGGAGGAGGAGACTGATGAGGGGAGGAGACCAATCGGTTTTCCTCTGTACAAGGAACATACGATCAGTTCTCCTCTACCCTGACAGGACGTGGATCTGTGTGTTTACACACACAGATCCATGTCCCGGCTCTGTTACCGGGCAATCGCAGGTGCCCAGCAGACTTCGCAGCCGATAAGCATGCGCATCGGGTACCCAGCGATGCAGCGAGTGCGCGCTCTCCACAATGCCGGGAAGTAGAGGATGTCATATGATGCCCACCCGGACGGAGGAATGGTTCCTGCCACCGTCATTTTACAATACGACAGTAGGGAACTGGTTAAGCAAGCTGACTTCAGCAGGTTGTAGCATAATTTAAGCCATGTTGAAACTTCATCAGATCTGCTAAATTCTACTAAAAGCTAAAATATTAGGATAATATAAAATATTACTAAGGTTTGCAGCCAAAACTACTAGACTAAATTGTAGCCATCTAATAGCAGCTCAACATTTTTTGCTGCAGAATGGTAATCCAGTCCCTAGCATGGGATTTTTGGAAAACCATGCTCTGCCCATTTAATAATAACCTGCTTTGTAGTAAAAAAAAAGAGGTTTACACATGACTGCTGCATATATTACATTGTGTATTGAGTTTTTACTTTATTAGCAGAAACTTTTGTTAATCAACCTAATAACAGATGCTGTAGAGATAGAAAGCTTTAAGTATTATAGACCCTGTAAACTAGTTTGGCATTTCTTCAGTTATATAAATTAAACAGAGAACTTGATCATCTGCAAGCTGATAAACAGATGACTTTTTTCAGCCTCAATTACTAGACACCAGGAGTTACATTTAAAAAGGCCCATTCTAACTACTTCCAACTGCTATGGACAGACACACAACCCAGCTCATTGATAAGCATCTTGAGTGTTACATCCCATAGTGAGATCCCTAAAGTCAGAGTGCCTTACATGTAAGCACTTATTTATAAAAAAAAAAAAAAAAAAATTCTATGGTGAGCACTATGTTGTTCCTTTTGTGTTTTTCCTTTTCTTGAGTTTGCCTAAGTGGTTTTATCCTGGAAGTCATGACATCTTTACCACCATTGAAAGAGTTATAGCATTCATTTTGACTCTTAAAGGAATATGCCTGCAAGACCTTGTTGCTGAAAGGTAATTTCTTTAGGGTGAGAGTATCCCATTATGGGTGTTGGTGGGACTCACAGGAACACAAATATTTAAGCTTGTTTCGGCACTTGTGGAAAACACCAAAGGATTTATGATTAATACTTTTTTGGACACTAATGATTTTTATTTATTTTTTTGCAGTTTCATGGATTTCTGGTTATGTTTGGACACTGTTTTTTGGAATAAATTTTTAGACATAAAATTGTTGGACGCAAACACTTTTGAACACCAACTATTATTTGCATACAGAGGTGGATCACGTTTATTATCACTATAGGTGATGGTTGTTAATTAGAATTAAGATTTTATATTATACTTGTTTTACTTGTAGTGCAGCATTTCTTTCTTCACAATTATTAGTTGGCAATCCTTATGTATAAATTTTTCACTTTTATGCTTGTGGCCTATTGTATTATCGCATTATCGCAATAAAAGAAAAAAATCACCACAACATTCCAACTGCTCTAACTCCTGACATAGATAAAGCTAAACACTCTGAATAATCCCATATATAAATATGTAATTTTAGCAAAAATTATTTTGTCTTTCCAAGTATATGTACTTATAACAAGGAAAGAGAGATCTTTATTTATTAGTATTTACTAAAACTGCAGTGCAAAATCTGGTGCAGCTCTGCATAGAAACCAATCAGCTTCCAGGTTTTTAGACCAAAGCTTAATTGAACAAGCTGAAGTCAGAATCTGTTTGGCTACCATGCACAGCTGCACCAGATTTTGAGCTCTCCTGTTTTAGTAAATCGATCCCACAGTGTTTTTCAGTTTAAAAAGACTGCAGATATTTATGTCTTGACCTTACATAATGTGCAGTTATAGTTTACAGGGGTCTGTTTAGCAATGTTTTCACCCAAGAGACATAGGATTCCATTAAAAGGCGTGACTCTTGAATCAAATTACTTTTAATTAACCATAAATATAAGCATTTAAATGGTCAACTAAATATCTTTATATCAAAGAAAATATACTTTTACCCAAAATTAACTTAGTGTTTACTCAAGATTCACAATTTTTTCCCCTAGATTTCTGTTAAAAATGACTCTTGGGTGAAAACGCTGAGAGATAGACCCCTAAGTATGAACATTTAAATAGTCGACTGACTATCTGTAAAAGGCAAAATAGCTTGAATGATATTGCATTTCACCCTGAAACAAGTTCTATGAGCGTGCCATACCATTAAAAATTAGATTTAGTTTATTGAGCTACATAAGTAATTCATACTCATATTCTAATTCTTCTTTAATTGAGCATCTCTTACATCTGCCCTCGGTTACCTTGAGCATGGTAAACAAAATATTTTTTATGAGGTTAATAAAATTATATTTAATAACTTTGGACAGTGTCACATGAGAGGTTTTTCTGACAGCACTTTCGTATTTGCTAAAACCTTTTAGACTAAAGCATCTTCACCAAAATAATGCTGCATGTGTGACAAGGTCAGAGTGTTTCCTATTGACTTCTACACAGAGATGATGCAAAGATTATCAGCTCAGTGTGGAATTTTTATGAGGTGAATCTCAATTAAAAGGAAAACAAAACCACTGACAAGGAAAGCTCTACTTTGACATTACTCTAATTGCTTGTTAGTAAGAGATTTAACTCTTTACTGACAATTGCTCCATTTGTAAAGTGCTGATTTCACCAGAGGCAGTTATAATATGGCGTAAAATCACTTGTTACCAATTAACGTAAACCTATAAAAAAAAATAATAAAAAGATTGGGCATCCACTGACAACCTCCTTCAAAATTGCTAGTCACCTGGCTATCACTCCGACTCGCTAAATTAATTTTTTTCTTATCCAGTCAGATTTCCTTATCTGCATTAAGTCTTAATCATAATATTGAAATAAAAAAAGCATGCTTGACAGCCAGGCAACTAGCTTTTCAGGAGAAGCAATCATTGACAGCTTCCATGCTTCTCTTTTTAGGGGTTTTCATTTAAGCCTACATGTATAACTCAATTCTAAGTTAGTATATTTTTATTCTGTGCTCACCTATTAATTCTGGGCAGTTACATACTAGCTGGAAAATATATTTTAGTTTGTTGACAGATATGTTAAATAGTAAGCAAAACATTATTTTCAAGTAAAAATTAAGATAATTTGTTGATGCTGATAATTTATACTGATAAAGATGTTTTTTTCCCTACTTTTAATTTAATGGAACAGTAGTTACAAGTCTAAATTTCAACAGTAGATATATAGTGACCTCTGCTGGTTATTCCCTGGCAACGTACACTACATTTACATCAATAAGTACAGGTAGCAAACATGACAGTTTCCTTGATTAACTTAGCAATAGATTACACTGTCAGAAACAATATTTGTTTTAAATAACAGATTAAAGTCAAAGTATACAGCACAGGTAGCAAGGCAATTGCTGTTTTGGGATTTACTCAATCCAATTTTGCTTTGCTTTGGGTGATTTTAGAAAAAAGGGAATAAAATATAATTTCCAATTTAATTTAATGATTTTAGCAATATCCTTAATGATTCCGAAATGCACTTCCATGACTCCCAAGAGCAAAGTTTTTAATCTAATATACAATCCCGGAATCATTATGGGATCTATTTAAGCATAAAGCAAGCATAATGCAATTGCACTGTATGTGTTAAAAGATCATTCAAACCAATATGATTGTGTTTGCTTTTTATTTTTGTGTAATTATTTTATCCCCATTACAAATGATAGCAAAGTGTGCTTATACTATTAGTGTTCATAAAATCTGAACTCCCTTTTCAGTATTAAAAGTTTGCATCCTTAAGCAATTATGGGCATCAGGGGGCAACTGCAAAATAGGATAAAGGGAGTCATTACAAAATCAGGGCACATGCATACTGTGTATAGTTGCCAACTATTTGCTCTATCCAGTTATTGTGTACTTCAGAGTGCAGACACCTAATATCCATGCAACTGTTAGACCCTCAGACAAACAAAATTCAAACAAATAAATTCAAACAAATGCAATTTCAACAGTTTAATTCAAACAGTGCACTTAAACAAAAGCACATCAATTTTATATAAGAGCAAAATAAAGTTTCCTAAAATAGGACAAAGCACAAAATATATGGGACTTAAATATGCTCATCCATAATAATATTAATGGCAAAAGAATTTCAAATAAAACACTGCACGCTTATTGAATACAACATAAAAAAAAAAGGGGGATCTTTTCATTAATCACATGTAATACAACACTTAGGAAAACGTAACACTCAAAAGTTCTGTGATGCTCCTACCTCTTCATTTCTGGAATGTAAGCTTTCCTGTACTTAGTACTGAATGATAAAGATACATCAACAAGAAATAATAACATCAGTTGAAATAAATTTTATACATATATATATATATATATATATATATATATATATATATATATATATATATATATATACATACATACATATATATATATATATATATATATATATATATATATATATATTGTAAGCTCTAACGAGCAGGGCCCTCTGATTCCCCCTGTCTTGAATTATATTGTATTGTAATGTCTACCCTAATATTGTAAAGCGCTGCGTAAACTGTTGGCGCTATATAAATCCTGTATAATAATTATATATATATATATATATATATATATATATATATATATATACGTGTGTTATATAGATCCATAACCAAAAAAGTTGCACTATCCATCATCCAGTGAAAGGGAAGGATATGAAAAGTGAACAGGGAAAAAAAAACAACAACAACACCATTTCATACCATATTCTTACCTCAGATACAAAACAACCCACCAAAACATCCAAAGAGATGTGGTGGGGAACCACCATTAAGCTGGTAATATGTAATATGGACATCCTTAAAAGTGACAGCAAAATACTGTATAGTCTTAAAGCGGTTGTAAAGTCTTTTTTTTTACTTTTACCTACAGGTAAGCCTATAATAAGGCTTACCTGTAGGTAAAATTAATATCTCCTAAACCTGTACGGTTTAGGAGATATTTACGCTGACGTCATGCAGCGCATGCTCGTTTAAGACCCAGCTGAAGGTCCGGCAGAAATGCCAGACCTTGCCAGGAAAAAGACTCCCACGCTCATGCGCAGGAGTGACATATTGTGGCTTCGGCCACTCACAGCACCGGAGCCACGATACCCAGAAGACACGCCGAGGCAACATGTCAGTTCCCTCGGCGTGGATCGTTCTAAGTTGAGTATTTCATAATGAGTTAGTATGCACTGCATACTAGCTCATTATGCCTTTGCCTTGCAGGTTTTTTTTGTTTTTTTTTAAAAAAGGTGCGGGTTTACTCCCACTTTAAGCAAAAGTTAAGCCTGTAAAATGCAAATGCAGGAATGTCAAGATCCCAGGTAGTCTTTGGATTGGAGATATGCCTGATATTTAATTAAAGAATTAGGGGTATAAGAACAGAAAGCTGAGTGATAAATTAAAATATAATAGAGCAGTTAGGGTTACATAGCCAGGGAATATTGGTGTTGAAACTTATCTTGTGTGAGATAAGCTATGACAAACATATATTCTCAAGAACATGGTCATTCAGAATTTGAATTGTAGTATAAAGTATTAGTGGGTTAATGTGCTTCCAGTTTCTAGAAACAGATAGTCTTGCTGCTATCAACAGGTGGGTGAGTACAGTGTGAAAATTTGAGAGCCATGTATCAGTGTCCAGCGCCAACCCTGGGATCTGGAGCACATACAATATCAGTGATATTGTACGAGGTGTGTCTAGTAAATAACGAGACTGATTAAAAAACTCACCTTTATTTATATATATTACAAATTTAATTCTTCAATATATTCCTCATTTGCACTAATACATTGCTGCAGTCTTGGCAATTTTAAATACATCTGCCCGTTCCTTTTTTACAGAATCAACTGACTTAAAACGTGTCCCTTTAACCACTTCAGCCCCAGAGGATTTTACCCCCTTTGTGACCAGAGCCCTTTTTGCGATTTGGAACTGCATCTATTTAACTGACAATTGCGCGGTGGTGCGATGATGTACCCTTTTTTTCCCACAAATAGAGCTTTCTTTTGGTGGTATTTGATCGCCTCAGCGGTTTTTATTTTTTGCGCTATAAACAAAAGAATAGTGCCAATTTTGAAAAAAACGCATTATTATTTCCTTTTTGCTATAATAAATATCCCCCAAAAATATTTAAAAAAAATGTTTTTCCTCAGTTTAGGCCGCTATGTATTCTTCTACATATTTTTGGTAAAAAAAATGCAATAAGCATATATTGATTGGTTTGTGCAAAATGTATAGCATCTACAAAATAGGGGATAGTTTTATGGCATTTTTATTTTTAATTTTTTTTATTAGTAATGGCGGCGATCTGCGATTTTTGTCGGGACTGTGACATTTGACACTATTTTGGGACCATTGTCATTTATACAGCGATCAATGCTATAAAAACGCATTGATTACTGTGTAAATGACACTGGTAGGGAAGGGGTTAACCACTAGGAGGCAGTGAAGGGGTTAAGTGTGTCCTAGGAAGTGATTCTAACTGGTAGGGGGCTGGGCTTCAACACAAAGGACAGTGATCACAGAAGAGAGAGAGTTGTGGTCACTGTCCTTTCACTAGGTAGAACAGGGAAATGCTTGGTTTACAAAAGCATCTCCCCGTTCTTCCTCTCCGTGACACGATCGCAGGCACCCGGCGGACATGGAGTCTGCGGGACCCGTGGTCACGGCCATGGAGACCGCTGCTGGCTGCGTGCCTGCGACACCGCTTCTTAAAAGGGACGTACCTGTAAGGCCTTTTGCCTACCAGAGCTATTCTGCTGGTGTACATCGGTGTGCGCTGGTAGGCAATCGGTTAAACACTGGACTAGGAAAAAGATAAAAGTTGTTGGTGCTAAATTTGATGAATATGGAGGATGTTCCATAGATTAGGATATACAGATCAGGGTATACGGCACAGCCTCACATAATGGGGTATACAGTTCAGCACTGCCACCACCCTTCCCGCTCCCCCCACGGCTGGTCCAGCAGCACCTGCTCCCCTGTAGCGGGGCTCTCCTCCTCCTCTCCTGGAGTGGCGGCCGGCGGGAAGCTCTCCCCCTATGTTGCTGGAGTGGAGCGGCTGCTGGGGCCCTCCTCTCCTGGAGTGGTGGCTAGCAGAGCACTCTTCTCTTGGAGTGGCAGAGCTCTCCTCCGCCTCTCCTGGAGTGGTGGCTGGTGGGGCTCTCCTCCCCTGAAGCTTCAGTGTGGCTCCTTCCTCCGCCCATGTCTCCTCTCTTGCCAAAGCACTAGGCATCCAATAGGATCACTTGACGCTTTGGTCAATCAGGAAACAGATCACACAGACCTGTCTCCTGATTGGCAGGGAGGAATGTTAGTGTGAAAATGAATTCGCTGTCATCACACAAGAGAGTTTTTCCTTAAAAAAAATATTTTACCTCCTCCAGCCCTAGAAGGATTTGCCCCCTTAACCACTTAAGGACCAGGCCTCTTTTTCGGACTTGGTGTTTCCATGTTTAAAACAGTTTTTTTTGCTAGAAAATTACTTAGAACCCCCAAACATTTTATATATTTTTTTTCTAACACCCTAGAGAATAAAATGGCGGTCATTGAAATACTTTTTTTCACACCGTATTTGCGCAGCGGTCTTAGAAGCGCACTTTTTTTGGAAAAAATTCACTTTTTTGAATAAAAAAATAAGACAACAGTAAAATTAGCCCAATTTTTTTTTATACTGTGAAAGATAATGGTATGCCGAGTAAATTGATACCCAACATGTCATGCTTCAAAATTGCGCCCGCTCGTGGAATGGCGTCAAACTTTTAGCCTCAAAAATCTCCATAAGCGACATTTAAAAAATTCTACAGGTTGCATTTTTTGCGTTACAGAGGAGGTCTAGGGCTAGAATTATTGCTCTCGCTCTACCGATCGCGGCAATACCTCACATATGTGGTTTGACCACCGTTTTCATATGCGGGCGCTACTCACGTATGCGCTCGCTTCTGTGCGCAAGCTCGTCGTAATGGGGTGTTTTAAAATTTTTTTTTTTTTCTTATTTATTTTAATTTATTTTATTTATTTTTACACTTTTTTAAAAAAATAAATAAAATGGATCACTTTTATTCCTATTACAAGCAATGTAAACATCCCTTGTAATAGAAAAAAGCATGACAGGTCCTCTTAAATATGAGATCTGGGGTCAAAAGGTCCTCAGATCTCATATTTGGGCTAAAATGCAAAAAAAAAAAAAAAATCTGACATTTAAAAAAAAAATATAGCTTTAAGAGGTATGGGCGGAAGTGACGTTTTGACGTCGCTTCCGCCCTCCTATGGTATAGAGACGAGTGGGGGCCATCTTAGCCTCACTTGTCTCTATGCCCAGCTGACTGAAGGACCCGATCCCCTCCGCCGCTACCGACGGCTCCGGTAAGCGGCGGAAGGTGCGGGAGGGGGGGTGGCACCTCTCCCGCCGCCGACAGCGGTGATCTCGCGGCGAATCCGCCGCGGAGACCACCGTTATCGTACAGCCGACCGCCGCCTGAAGAGATGGATATCTCGGTTGTGGCAGCCGCTGCTGCCGTTAGCGAGATATCCCTCTTCAAAAAATGGACGTACATCGTCGTGCGGCGGTCGGCAAGTGGTTAATGACCAGGCCATTTTTTGTGATATGTCACTGCGTCTCTTTAACTGGCATTTGTGCGGTCGTGCGACTTTGTACCCAAACAAAAAATGTCGTCCTTTTTTCCACAAATAGAGCAACAATTTTGGAAAAAAAACTTTTTTTTTCTTATTTTTTGCTATAATATATGTCCAAAAAAACTAATATATTTATCTGTTTAGGCTGATATATATTCTTCTGTCATGTACCTGGGTGTATTTGAACCAGGATGTCCCTGGTTTCACAGCTGCAGTCTTAATTGTTGTGCCACAGAGGAGCACTGGAGTTGTAGCTATGCTCTCTTAGTTTAATGCATTACCTTGGACTTACTAGCCCCACCTGCTGCCAGCTGTGGACAATCTACAATCAAAGCAGCACTTCCTATCTCTCAGTGCCCGTTTTCTTGGACTAGCTTTGTCTGCTTTGTTACTCTGAACACCGTATATGAACTTTTGCCTGAATTCCTGTCTACTCTCTAGCCTGCTGATTTTGTACTTCACCGCCAGCTCGTGTATGACCTTTGCCTGCCTGACCAATCTCTGGATTTCGATCGTGTACCGCTTTGCCTGATCTGTTGCCGTCCTGATCTGCCTAAGATTTTGCCTGAATCCACAGAACACACCTTACATCTTCTACATATTTTTGGTAAAAAATCCCAATAGGTGTATATTGATTGGTTTGCGCAAAATGCACTGATCGATGTAAAAATTACACTGGCAGAGAACTGGGATTCACTTTGTTTACAAAGGCAGATTGACCCGCGGGCACGCTCGTGCAGCTTGCAGCAAGCACGCGCACCTCCTGCAACTGCGCCTGTGTGAGCCCAACACACAGCTACGGCGATTCCTGTAGGAGAGACAACCTGCTGCTGTATAACGACAATGGCCGGTCAGCAAGCAGTTAAGCAATATTTAAAATTTTAATATTTTAAAATTCGCACTTTTGATTTTTCACCTTCGGGTCCCATTGACTAACGTGTTTGAATGTTCACGCAAACTTTCGGCCTATTCGCTTGTTCTGCCATGAGCCGGGGGTATTCGGCTCGTCCGTAGCTGCAACGCTAACAGTTTTGTCAAGCTGCGTTAAGATGTTGGGCATAACTCTGTTCTGGGGACATTTTTTCTGCTCCAGCAGCAGATACATTAAAAAAATACTTTTTGTTAGGTAGTTTTGACTCGGATCGGCAAGTTGCTATATCTTAGCCAAGCTAATTGTAAAAAATTAATTCCACACCCAAAATATGTAGTACTAGAATACAATGACCATGATGCTATCCATGAAAATCGAACGATTCCATAACACCACATACAGTTTTAAGCAGAAGTTTAATACATACAGTATCTCACAAAAGTGAGTACACCCCTCACATTTTTGCCAGTCCATCGTCTTTACCCTCAGCTTCTTTAGCAAGGCAGTGGTTGTCTTGGAGGTCTGTGTTGGGGTCGTTAGCATGTTGGAATCCTGCCCTGCGGCCCAGTCTCCAAATGGAAGGGACCATGCTCTGCTTCAGTATGTCACAGTGCATGTTGGCATTCATGGTTCCCTCAATGAACTGTAGCTCCCCAGTGTCAGCATCACTCATGCAGCCACAGACCTTGACACTCCCACCACCATGCTTGTAGGCAAGACACACTTGTCTTTGTACTCGTTGCTGCCACACACGCTTGACACCATCTGAACCAAATAAGTTTATCTTGGTATCAGACCACAGAACATGGTTCCAGTAATCAATGCCCTTAGTATGTTTGTCTTCAGCAAACTGTTTGTGGGCTTTCTTCTGCATCATCTTTAGAAGAGGCTTCCTTCTGGGACAACAGCCATGCATACCAATTTTATGCAGTGTGTGGCATATGGTCTGAGCACTGACAGGCTGACCCCCATCCTTTCAACCTCTGCAGCAATGCTGGCAGCATTCATATGTCTATTTCCCCAAAACAACCTGTGGATATAACGCTGAGCCGGTGCACTCAACCTCTTTGGTCGATCATGGCGAGGCCTGTTCTGAGTGAAACCTGTCCTGTTAAACCGCTGTATGGTCTTGGTCACTGTACTGCAGTTTAGTTTCAGGATCTTGGCAATCTTTTTATTGCCTAGACCATCTCTACGTAAAGCAACAAGCAACAATTGTTTTTTTCAGATCCTCAGAGAGTTCTTAGCCATGAGGTGCCATGTTGAACTTCCAGTGACCAGTATGAAAGAATGAGAGCGATAACACCAAATTTAACACACCTGTTCCCCATTCACACCTGAGACCTTGTAATACTAATGAGTCACATAACACCGGGGAGGGAAAATGGCTAATTGGGCCCAATTTGGACATTTTCACTTCAGGGTGTACTCACTTTTGTTGCCAGCGGTTTAGACATTAATAGCTGTGTGCTGAGTTATTTAAAGGGGACAGCAAATGTACCCTGTTTATTGCACAGCTCCGGGGGTCTTCCGTCTTCGGGGGTCTTCTCGCCGGACTCCTCCGCTATCTTCTGCTAGCTCTTTTGCTAGCGGAGGAGCCCGGCTTTCTTCCTCGCCGTCTGCCTCTTCTTCCGACTTTGGGGGTCTTGTCCCCCTCTTCTGGGATCTTGTCCCCCTCTTTGGTTCTTCTGCCGGGCCACCGCGCCTTCTTATAGCTCTTTTACAGGCAGTGGCCCGGTCTTCTGTCACCGCTGTCATCGCCGCCGCCTTCTGTCCACTGTTCTTCTCTTCAGATGTTGACTCGTCGCATCCTTCGCTCACAATGGCTCTGACGCGATGCGTAGCGACTTATATAGGGACATCACCGGGTGATGTCCCCGCCTATTATGATGTCACAGTCCCAGAGGATGCTGGGACTGTGAAACCATAATGGGCGGGGACATCATCCGGTGATGTCCCTATATAAGTCGCTGCGCATCGCGTCGGAGCCATTGTAAGCGAAGCATGCGACAAGTCAACATCTGAAGAAAAGAAGAGAAGAACAGAAGGCGGCGGCGGTGGCGGCGACGACAGCGGCGACAGAAGACCGGGCCACTGCCTGTAAAAGAGCTATAAGAGGGCCCGGCAGAAGAACCGAAGAGGGGGACAAGACCCCAGAAGAGGGGGACAAGACCCCCGAAGTCAGAAGAAGAGGCCAACAGGCGAGGAAGAAAGCCGGGCTCCTCCGCTAGCAAAAGAGCTAGCAGAAGATAGCGGAGGAGTCCAGCGAGAAGACCCCCGAAGATGGAAGACCCCCGGGGCTGTGCAATAAACTATTTTTACCCTGTGTTGTGTTTTTTTTGTACTTTTTTTCACAGGTGAATGGGTAGGGGTACATTGTACCCCATACTCATTCACATAGGGTGGGGGGCTGGTATCCGGGGGCCCCCTTATTAAAGGGGGCTCCCAGATTCTGATAAGCCCCCCCGCAGACCCAGACAACCAATGGCCAGGGTTGTCGGGAAGAGGCCATCAACATGGGGACAAGGTGCTTTGGGGTGGGGGGGCCGTGCGCCCCCCTTCCCCAAAGCACCCCCCCATGTTGAGGGCATGCCGGCTGGTAAAGCTCAGGAGGGGGGGCGCTCGCTCGTCCCCACCCCTTTTCCTGACCGGCCGGGTTGCATGCTCGGATAAGGGTCTGATATGGACCTAGGGGGGACCCCACGCTGTTTTTTCGGCGTAGGGCTTCCCCTTTAAGTCCATACCAAGTGACGGGGCCAGCGAGGCTTCATTCGCTGGTCCGGCTACCTGGAGCCGCGCTCAAAATGAATGGACTTTTCTCTGTGCGGGAAAAGTCCATTCATTTCAAGAGTACGGCAGACTAGCACACACATGGCCGTATTGTCCAGCGGACATATTTTGGTGCAAAACTACTTTCTTAGTCCACCGGACTTTTGGGTAAAAAAAGTCAGCCGGAGCCCACACACGGGGGGGATTGTCCGGCGGACTCAATCCGCCGGACTTTTCCACCGGATTGTTTGATCGTGTGTACGTGGCATTACAGTTCTAATTCTTTCTTTCACCACCAGTAATTATCCCTCCACCAACATCTATGTGCTCTCACCTCTTGTTTAGACCTCACAAGTAGGTCTCATATGCTTGCCCCTTTATGCGGGGTCTCCTTTGCCACAGTTGTAATATCTTCTTCCAGCTTACTAGTGCCTCTCAATCCATCTCCATCCTCTGTGGATGTTCATACAAAGCTCAAAATAAAGAATATATAGTGTTTTCTGTATAAAAAACAATATTTTTTATTTAAAACTTTTTCTACTCAACTTTTCATGTGCACAAACAAGGTGCACTGCTGTGTATAGGCATGTATTGAGATGAACAACCAACAAAATGGCCGACTGTACACGTCTGTTTTTTGTGTTGTGGCGTCACCAACTTCTCCCAATGCTTTTATCAAATCATGTGACTTCATCAGGGTATTCTTGAGTATATTGTTATTTAATGATTCTAGATTTGATCAACATGTCTCGCTAATTCACCTGGATCCACCTTTCTCCCGTTATTTACCGTTTTACACATTCCTGTTGCTTTTGACATATGACACCTGCTTCTACTTGGTTGCTGGCTGAAGGTATTGGCACTCATTAAGTGCCAAGGGGACATATGCTCTATTATTAATAATTAGTCATCATTTGGATATGGCAGATGGATTATCTGGGCAATCCACACTGCCTAAATGCTTGATCTCATACAACAGGCCATGGACACCTGCTGGCTTGATGCTCATATCTGCCGATGTGCAATGATATCCCCCCATTTTCCTCCTGCATGGGAACAGTTTTCTTGCTTGCATTTCTCTGCTAGTTTTGCAGGTCCTGTTAGATTCATATTCACCAGTTGCCTCTTGCTAGCTTTCTTTTCATGGTAACTGTGCCCTCAAAGTGTTGGAGTATCGTCTCCTCCAGGTTCATCAGCTCTGCTCTAGTTTCCACTATACTGCTGACTCTTTTATTGTGCCACGCTATCAGCTCCATATCAATAATTGGTTAAATGGCACCTTGTGCTGTAAAACTTTTGTCCTCAGATGTTGAAGGTTTAAACGATGCTGTTAAAATGAAAGCTGTGTTTGATTATTTAGAATATCAAAATCTGACCACAATCAACTTTCAGTATCCCATGCATTCCCATCATTCCCTTTATTCAAAGGGTGTCAGTATTTAAATTTTCTAATTGACCACAATGCTATGTTCTCCTGAAGACTGGTCCAGTTTAACTATCAGGACAGATATCATTGTATGCATTGTATGATTTATGCCATGGAATGTATCATAGCTAATATTTGTGTACTACTTTCCCTTTTACCACTGAGGTTATCAAACTCCAGCCATAACCTATTGCTGTAAAACAAGCAAGACCACACTATGTCACAGTACTACTTACCATGAGCCCACAGGTGAGCAGGTGACACGAGATCCCCCAGGGCGTGGAATCTAAGAGCCAGCCGGTGTTCCACCAGGGACCCCCTCATGAGGGTTTGGGCTTAGCTGCATGCTGACCCCAGGTCACGACCCCCGGGTTCACCCTGCTCGCTAGGAAAGTACCAGAAGACACTGTTAGACAAGGATGGATGGATGAAGCAAAGGAGAGCCGGATAGTGAGCCAAGTTAAGGGCGGGTTGCAGACAACATAATCAGAACAAGCCGGGTCGGTATACAAGTGATTATGGCCCGAAGTTTGGTTGGGTCCATGAGGAGGCCTTATGACAAGATTTTATAGCCCATAAATGGAACTTGTGTTTGTTCAAATAGACATTGCTCCAATTTTTCATATAGACAATTATCCCGTAGACACTGTAGCACAGTTTTCACATGAAGACGATGGGTAGTTAAGTCTGGTGAGAAAATAAGAATATCATCTAGATATACAATAACACAGACATACAGAAGGTCGTGAAAGATCTCATTAACAAAATTTTGGAAGACCGCTGGGGCATTGCATAAGCCAAAGGCCATCCCTGGTGTTAAAGGTGGTCATCCATTCGGCTCCTTCACGGATTCTTATTAAATTGTAGGCCCCTGTAAGCTCCAGTTTAGTAAAAACATGAGAACCTCGCAGTCTGTCAAAGAGTTCTGAAATTAAAGGAAGAGGGTATCGGTTCTTCACAGTGATGGCGTTAAGACTCCTGTAGTCGATGCATGGACGGAGTGAACCATCTTTTCGCTACAAAGAAGATTCATGCCCCGGCAGGTGAGTTAGATTTCCTGATGAAACCCTTTTGCAGGTTTTGCGTAACATCATCTTTCACATTATACAAAAAAATTGGGTTAACTTTACTGTTTAGTTTTTCTTTAATTTATTAAAGTGTATTTTTAGTACACAGAGGTATTCCTCCCAATCATTTTACCAATATTTAAATTAAAGGAAGAGGGTATCGGTTCTTCACGGTGATGGCGTTAAGACTCCTGTAGTCGATGCATGGACGGAGTGAACCATCTTTTTCGCTACAAAGAAGATTCCTGCCCCGGCAGGTGAGTTAGATTTCCTGATGAAACCCTTTTGCAGGTTTTGCATAACATCATCTTTCACATTATACAAAAAAATTGGGTTAACTTTACTGTTTAGTTTTTTCTTTAATTTATTAAAGTGTATTTTTAGTACACAGAGGTATTCCTCCCAATCATTTTACCAATATTTAACAACACCTTGTAGTAGGGTATGTTGATCACTCGGGACAAGCTCAGCCTTTCACCCATAGACCCATTGCTGCTACCCCCTTGGTGGACTCCAAATGCAAGTTGTGTCGGTGTTTTAATACCTGGGATTACTCTATATATCTCTATCATCAAATACATTTCCTTTAATCCTGTCCCTGCAAAAATTTAAGAGTATATCTTCTGTTTGGTGTAAGTTGTCAGTGGTGCCAAACTTCTTATTATAATTATGTGGATGCTGCAGTTGTTAAATGTTCTCCATAACTCCTCTTGTTGGATCCCTCTGTAATATTTAAAAAAATGTAACAGTATATTACAGGCATTTGGAAGAAGAGTGCTTCTAGAATTAGCTAATGTTCCTACATATGTCAGTTCAAATCCCTGGATATACTTCTCTCAGCTACAAAACCTGGCTCTAGACGCTACCTCTAAAAGATATTTAATGGGCTAAGCCCGTGTTTTGTGGAAGTTTTTTCAAAATCCTCTATGCTGATTGCAATCACTGGCTCACCTCCACTGAAGAGAAGAAACCCCCAAACTCTCTCCAGTATTCAGCTTATGCTACTTGCTCTTGTACAAACTGCACTATCCAAATTACAGTACTAAAATTTTGTACGGTATATCCCTATATTGGGTCTATGTGCAGAAAAGGTTAAGAAATGATGATAATGCCCCAAGGGGGACAAAAAGGGGAGAAAAAGACACAGAAAAAACTCAATAGCAGTTATCATGCATTCTCCACATACGCCCTGTTGGTAAAGAACATTGCTTAATGATGGGATATTTTAGACCAGTGGGATATAGTCCGTAATTGTAAACACTAGAGGGGGAACTATAAAGTGCATTAATCTAAGTAAAATATGTAAATGGAAATAAAAGTTTTTAAAGAAATATAATAAAAGTGAAAATAAAAGGATAACTGTGCAAGTCTACTGTTTAAATGTATAACTCCTCATGTAGGGTTTTCTTATAGGTTCAAAGTGTCCACAATTTCTATTTCCACGTGAAACAAAGGAAAAAAAAGGGGAGAAAAAAAGAGAAAAGGAGAGTGGGGAGCAAAAAAACAAAAAAGGCCGCTAATATTTTCAATGTGGCAGTAGAGTCCAAATCCTTATCAAACAAGTGCAAAAATTGTAAAAAATGTGCAAAAATGCAAAAAGTACAAAAAGTGCAGAAAGTTACAATAATTCATAAAAAATATAAAAAATTATAAATGATAAAAAATGTATCAAAGTCTTGCAAAAAACAGTATTCAAAGTTCCATTAAAGTGCAAAGTGTCTATTAAACTTCAAAGGGAGTATAAAGTGCTCAACCAATTTATAGCAAGTTTCCAGACGGATCAGAAAAAAGGTGACTTTGGTGCTTATTCACACGAATCCAGTGACTTCTGTGTTCACCCCCTTTGGGTCCCCACTCACCAGATCCTTATTCCCCTAGGGCAGTGATGGCGAACCTTGGCACCCCAGATGTTTTGGAACTACATTTCCCATGATGCTCTGGCACTCTGCAGTGTACTGGAGCACCATGGGAAATGTAGTTCCAAAACATCTGGGGTGCCAAGGTTCGCCATCACTGCCCTAGGGGGTTATGTGCGTGTAATATCTCCGCCTCCAGTCACTTCGTGCCCAATTCCTGCACCTTCTCACTGTGTGTCAGTATCCCAGATGGTTCTCCTTTTGAGATGGTTAGCAGAAAATGGACGGTTCCTCACAGGGAAAAAAAACAATTCCCATAGTGCAGTATGTTTGTCACCGGAAAAATTCATTTATTGATAAAACGTTGTACAGATCGATCCAAAAAACATAAAATCACAACAAAAAGCAAAAAATATATAATTAATCCAAAAAAGGAAATTATTAAAAAATGAAGCTAATTAGAAATAAAAAATCATTTAAAAATTGATGTTATGAAATACCAACATGCATGTTGACAAAAACCAAAACCAATACATGAGGATGAAAAATATTATTAGTAAGTGCACCTATTGGGTCCCAGCAGTATATGCTGGTATTGCTATATTTCAGACCAAGGTGTTATAAAAGGAAAGTCCTCTTTAACGGAAAAACTCAGTGCCCAATAACGCTATGTGAAAAATCCCGGTATTACCACAGAGACCGTGAAGGAGAGGCGTGCATTCCAGCTGCACTCCACAGAATCTGCAGACCGGAAGTGACTTAGTGTGTATGGCTCCGTTGTACGCCTTTCGTCATAGATGTCCTCAGAAACGGTGCCAAAAGTATGAATATTCCAAGTAGCTGCAATAGATCCATATTTCTTCAAACTAAACTCTTATAGAGCTAGTTTGTTTACATTACATCCCATTATATTAATAATGTCATAAGAGAGAAATTTTAATAAGATTTAGAGACCACCTCCTGTCATGTATATTGTTCAAAAATATTGTTCAAAAAATAACGGCTTGACCCATAGGAGCTATTATTTGTATTTACTCCTTCTTTAATCTACTTCCTATCTATATATGGGTTTTGTCCGTTGTTAACAGTTTATGTCATTTATTAATTACTCCCCTTTATAATACGCAAGCCACCAAATAAAATTAAAATAGAAAGCTATACAATATACATGATAGGAAGATTATAGTGGAAAGTTAGCTCCTAGAAAACAGAATTAGGGTTCATGACAGTTTCTATGAGATCTATATGAGATCTTTTTACGTCACTGGTATTCCACCTCATCCCTTTCTGATGGACAGCAGGGAAGGGAGGAGGGGGGGTTTGTATTATTATCTTTATCTCGCAATCAGAGGGATTCTAAATGAGAAGCTTGTATATTACCTTCTGATATACTATATATAGGCCAATACAGCCATTTGTTATTAAAAAGTGATTGATTAACAGTGCATTTCCTGTTGATAGCTAATCGGGTGACCATGTGTAAACATAATACCCCCACTATATTAGTATTATTATGGGTTAGCTATAAAACAGTTTAAGTCTATATCTAGGTTTAACCCTTTGGGGGCAAGGGATCCCAGTCGATATATCCAAGCCGTTTCATTTTGAGATATGAGGGTAGTCATGTTACCTCCTCTCCAGTTATGTTTTATACAATCTATCCCATAAAAATCAAGACGCGACGGGTCTCGTTGATGAAATGTATCAAAATGACGGGACAGGTTGTGTTTCGGAAAACCTTTTTTGATATTGTTAATGTGCTCTCGTATGCGCACATATAGGGGACTTGTAGTTCTGCCCACGTACTGTAAATTGTATGGACATTCGATCACATATGTAACATGTGTACTTCGGCACGTGATGAGTTCAGATATTTTATACTCTTTATGGCCTGTCTTTGATCTAAAGGGTTTGGGGTTTGCTAACCCTGCAGGCCAGACATCTTTTACACTTATAGTATCCTTTTAGTTCGCTGAGAAACTGTATAGGCCTAGGTGGATCAATCACATTATGTACCAAAAGGTTTCTGAGTGTGGGGGCTCTCCGAAATTGGGCTTTTTTGGGAGGATCGTAGATAAAACTTTATCCTCCTGTAGGACGGGCCAGTATTTTTTCACAATTTTCTCAATTTCATGATATTGTGTGCTATACCCTGTGATGAAAGCCAGGTCCATTTTTCTTTTTTCCTTCTTTGGTTTTTTATTAGAGTTTTCCTGTCTATATTTCCGACCTCCTTCTTCAACTTTTCTAGTGCTTACTGTTTGTAGCCTTTTACCACAAATTGTGTTATTAATCTGTCAGCTTGGATGGAAAAATCATCCAGCGAATCACAATTTCTTCGAAGCCTTAAGAGCTGCCCTTTGGGAATGTTCCCCTTCCATTTCGGGTGATGGCAGCTGGAAACTGGTATATAGCCATTTCTGTATGTTTCTGTCCAATTTTTTAAAAAACAGCTGAACATCCACAACCTCCAAGTGGGGGCTGAGGACTTGTAGGGTGGCAGTAACCTAATACACTTTCCGAGCGTGGCCTTTCCAGCACTTTCTATCTGAATTTTTTAAAATTGTTTCAATAATGGAGCAGAGGGTTTTGAACTCAGCAATAAATCCTTCTATTAATATTTATAACAACATTTACCTTTCCCTGCAAGCTCAGGATAGAATTATACCTATAAAGATTGACCTAACCCAGGTGAGATTCAGATGACTAACACTAGTGGATTGATCACCTACCTATACCCACAGCTACTTATTAAATACCTTGTTAAATCTCCACAACATAGTAAATATAGGTGGGAACAGGATCTAGGCAACATCTGAGTGGATCTGAGGACATCCTTAGTGCGGTCCCTAAGGTATTTTTTGTCAAAATTTTTTATCCTGCATATGATGTACTATATGCCCCTTTTTAATTAACATTGGATTATACTTTTGGAAGGATGGTATATAGATAATATACCTTCTATGTAGATGCTCAAAATTGCATCAAAGTAGAACTAAAGGTAAAAGTAAGGGAGGAATTTTTTTTGTTGCCATCTGTGTTCCTTTGGGGAGAATTCCCTTCACTTCTGCTCCCATAGCCAAAACAAAAAGTGAATGGAAATGCCTCCAAAGTAAGAGAAGCCCTGGCTCTCACCAGGGTCCCCTTTGGAAGATTTCTCCTCTATTACTGTTCTAGGGATAACCCAAAGTTTGGAATTTTCTTTCACTTTAACTTTCTGTGATGGTAAACATGACAAATATAGAGGGTGAATCTCACTAACAGAGGCACAAACAGCAATCAAAACCTGAAAGGTGTTCTAATCTATCTCCATTTTGCCGTTAGTAATACTTTAAATACATTACTTGGTCTTTCTCTAGAGTGCAACACCCTCCTAGTATACTTGGTTATTTCATCCACTTATGGTTATGTCCATTTAAGATCAGTATAATGTAGATGCTGTGGACAGGGTGCTCTATATCGGTCAATAATTAATTGCTAGGAAGTGGTTCTTCCCGTTCTTCCTCACAATAGCAGAATGATTCTGAGAGATATGCTATGCATTCTTGTTTGAAAAGTTGACTTATTGTATATTGATAGGAATTGTCTGCTAAAATTTTCAGAAATTAGGGTGCCGATGGCTGAAAAGAGTTGATAACTTCTTGAACCCCTCCCCTTCAGCTTTCCTCATTCAGTGTGTTCCCCTATGCAAACACCCCTTGCATGTGGAGGGTTTTGGGTTCCTGGAGAACTGGGGAGACTTCTCAGTCGGTTACCAGCTCTATAGCAGATTCAGACTGCACCCTAAATGGGGGAGGTGCAGATCTGCTGCGAGTGAAGATGGCCAAAAAGTTAGAAGGGTTTTTAAACTAGGCAATCCAGAGGTAGAGATAGTCAGCATGAAACATATTCCAGAGGGTAGTATTGGGGGCATTAGTGGTAGGTTGACTAAAGCACCTAAACCTGAGGTAAGTATAGTAACAAGTCCTATTTGCAACCCCAGAGCACCCAATAAGGAGATACTATGCTATCGGTCTAAACTACGTGGCATGTTCACCAATGCCAGTAGTCTGTCAGACAAGATGGGAGAACTAGAGCTACTGCTTGGATTTCGATTTTGTAGGAATTACAGAGACTTGGTTCGACAGCTCTCATGATTGGCTGGAACCATTCAAGGGTATTCCCTATATGGCAGGGATAGAGAGGGTAAAAAAGGGGGAGGGGTATGCCTGTATATCAAAAATTATGTACAAGTGAATGTGAGAGATGACATCACTAAGGGAGCAAGGGAGGAGGTGGAGTCCTTATGGGTAGAGCTACAAAGAGAGGAAACTAAGGGGAAAGTAATACTGGTTATACTGAGTATGCTATAGGCCCCCTAACCAGAGGAAGGAGACAGAAGCGGACTTTCTATCACAATTTGGATTAGCAACAAGAATGGGAAGTGTCATTATAATGGTGGATTTTAATTATCCAGACATAGACTGGGTGGAAGGAACCATGCATTCATCTAAGGCTCGCCAGTTCCTAAATGTCTTGCAGGACAATTTAATTGGTCAGATGGTAAATGTCCAACTAGAAACAAAGCGTTACTAGACCTACTGATTACCAACAATACAGACCTGATCACGGATGTGCAAATACGGGGCAATTTAGGAAACAGCAATCACAGATCAATTTGTTTTAGTATAAATCACACAAATAGGAAACATAAGGGGAATACAAGGACACTGAATTTCAAAAGAGCTAACTTCCATAAACAACGATCCTTGCTAGAAGATAATTGGGATAAAACCTTAGGAAAAAAGAACATGGAGGAAAAAAGGGTATGCTTTAAGAGCATATTAAATAAGGGCATTAGTCAGTGCATCCCAATGGGAAATACCTTTAAAAGAGCTAGGAAAAGTCATGGGTGGCTTAACTCAAATGTAAAAATGCATATAAAAGCAAAGGAGAAGGACTTCAAAAAATACAAGGCTGAGGGATCATTATCAGCATTCTAACTTTACAAAGAATGCAACAAGAAATGTAAGGGTGCAACCAGGGCAGCTAAGATAGAACATGAAAGGCACATAGCGGAGGAAAGTAAAAAAAATACCAATAAATTCTTTAAGTGGGAGGTTAGATCATATTGGTCCCATAAAGAATGATGAAGGGAATCTAGTTACTAAGGATGGAGAGATGGTGAAAGTATTGAATTTATTCTTCTCCTCAATCTTCACAAGGGAATCGGGGGCTTCAGTAACCAAAACTGCAATGTTTATCCTCATGACAATTCACAGGAAGGACCCTCATGGCTAAAAAAGGACAGAATTAGAAATAGACTTGAAAAACTTACCATTAATAAGTCACCGGGATCAGACGGCTTGCATCCAAGGGTCCTTAAAGAACTCAGTCAAGTAATTACCAGACCATTGTTCCTCATTTTTACAGTCTACTGACTGGAATGGTACCAGATGATTGGAGAAAAGCCAATGTAGCACCAATATTTAAAAAAGGCCCAATATACATCCTTGGGAATTGCAGACCAGTTAGCCTAACATCAATTGTATGCAAGCTCTTGGGGGGGATGATAAGGGACTGTATACAAGATTTTAGTAATGACAACGGTATCATTAGCAGCAATCTGCATGGATTCATGAAGAATCATTCTCACCAAACCAGTCTATTAACCTTCTATGAGGATGTGAGCTTCCATCTAGATAAAGGAAGGCCCGTAGATATAGTTTATCTGGATTTTGCAAAAAGCATTTGATACAGTTCCCCATAAACATTTACTGTACAAAGTAAGGTCTGTTGGCATGGACCAAAGGGTGAGTACATGGATTGAAAACTAGCTACAGTGTCGAGTTCAGAGGGTAGTGATAAATTGGGAGTACTTGGAATGGTCTGGTGTGGAAAGTGGGGTTCCCAGGGTTCTGGTCCAATCCTATTTAATTTATTCATAAACAATATGGAGGATGGGATAAACTACTCAATCTCTGTATTTGCGGATGATACTAAGCTAAGCAGGGCAATAACTTTTCCGCAGGATGTGGAAACTTTGCAAGAAGATCTGAACAAATTAATGGGGTGGGCAACTACATGGAAAATGAGGTTTAATGTAGAAAAATGTAAAATAATGCATTTGGTTTGCAAAAATATTAATGCAATCTACCCACTAGGGAGAGAACCTCTGGGGGAATCTAGGATGGAAAATAACCTGGGGGTCCTAGTAGATGACAGGCTCAGCAATGGCATGCAATGCCAAGCTGCTGCAAGCAAAGCAAACAGAATAGTGGCATGCATTTAAAAAATGGATTAACTCCAGAGATAAATTGATAATTCTCCCATTTTACAAGACTTTAGTCCAGCAGTACCTGGAGTATGCTGTCCAGTTCTGGGCACCAGTCCCCTGGAACTGGAGAGAGTCCAGAGAAGAGCAGCAAAACTAATCGAGGGACTGCAATTATGGGAACCTTAGTTATGAGGAAAGGTTATGAGCACTGAACTTATTCTCTCTGGAAAAGAAATGCTTGATATGATTTCAATGTACAAATACTGTGCTGGTGACCCCACAATAGAGATACATTTTTCTGCGAAAAGGAAATTGAATAAGACACACAGCCATTCACTAAAATTAGAAGAAAAGCGGTTTACCTTAAACATCGTAGAGGGTTCTTTACTGAAAGAGCGATTAGGATGTGGAATTCTCTTCCACAGGCAGTAGTCTCAGCGGGGAGCATTGATAATTTCAAAAAACTATTAGATGAGCACCTGAACGACCACAACATACAGGGATATACAATGTAATACGGACATAAAATCACACACATAGGTTGGACTTGATGGACTTGTGTCTTTTTCAACCTCGCCTACTATGTAACTATGTGCCAGGAGGAAAATAAAGAACTGGTAGATAATGCACTGTGGATTTGTGTTTACTGTTTATTAATATACAAGTAAAGAGGATGTAGTCTGCCGAGTCTTGATGAGGACATCTTTGTAGAATTTACATGTTCATAAGTTTATTATTATTATTTAATATTATAAATGCCTGCTTTTTGTTTGTTTTATGTTTACTGCACTTTGTAAATGGTGCACCCCAGTTTATATATGTTTTTGTTCATAGTTTAGTTGCTTTCCACGTCCTATGCACAAAATCATAGCAACTGGGGTGCATAAAAATGGCAGCAGGTGCTTTGAATTCAAGTAAATGAGGCACCGCTCTGGGTGAGTGTAGCTTATCCAGCCTCACTTGCCCCAGCTCGCCAATGTAAACACTGAAAAAGAGGAACAAATGGCAGAAGGGAGGTCAAATCTGCCAAATCATTTATGAAAATGGGTAATATAGCATTCAAAATTAAGGCCATCTGGTATGCAGGTCTGCAGATGAATAAACCAAAGACTCCTCTCTCCTGCATAGAAGACGTAAGGCATTGCCAGCCATGGCAGGGGTGCAAACCCTTTCAAAAACCTGAACCGATACCGCCAGAAAATCGCCTGCATACCAAACATTAAAGTGAAGGACTACATTAGTAGAATGGTTCTTCTCAATGTTTTATAGATGCTCGATGGCAATTGCTTCCCCGGGGCGTCAGAGGGGGTGGGGCCACCTGTTTACGTAACTGGGTGGGCCCGCCCCCTCTGACTGAGGGGGAAGCCATAGGGAAGTCCCTGTGTGTTAGAGGGGGCGGGGTCACCTGGGAACATCATGGTGTGGCCCCACCCTCAGTTGTAAAGGAACTGTCAAAGTGAAGATGCTTTATACAGAGGGAGCCCCCCATGGAGGTGGGTCGGTCACATTTTTTCTTCTTTTGCAGTCTGCTGGCGGAGGAAGAGAAGAAGAAGACTTTGTGGGACATTTTTTTTTAAATAAAGGACTTGTCCCAAGCCGTGTCATGCCATTTTTACAATTTTCACACTTTTTTGTGAAATGATAGGGGTACAATTGTACCCCATTACCATTTCACACGGGGGAGGCCGAGATCTGTGGGTCCAGATTCCAATAAGCTACCCGCCCACAGACCTCCACAACGACCGGGCAAGGGTTGTGGGGATGAGGCCCTTGTCCCCATCAACATGGGGACAGGTGCTTTGGGGGCTACCCCAAAGCACTCTCCCCATGTTGAAGGCATGTGTCCTGGTAGAGTTCAGGAGGGGGGGCGCTCTCTCGTTCCCCCCTCTTTTCCTTCGGACTGCCAGGTTGCGTGCTCAGATAAGGGTCTGGTATGGATTTTGAGGGGGACTCACACGCCATTTTTGAAAAAAAATTGGTGCGGAGTTCCCCTTAATATCCATACCAGACCTGAAGGGTCATAGCAATTGGGGTGCATAGAAATGGTATGGAAATTAGGGGGACCCCCACGCAGTTTTTTTTTTACATTTTGGTTCGGGGTTCCCCTTAATATTTGTACCAGACCCAAAGGGCCTGGTAATGGATTGTGGGGGAATCCCGTGCTGTTTTTTTCAATGACTTTTATGTGTATTGCCGGGACCGACAATTCATTATAGCCACGAGTACTTTTAAATTACTTTTTTTCCTTTAGAAATGTCATTTTGTGCAGGGACTGTTGTAAACATGGGAAAAATGCACCACTTTACAGGCATACTATAGACACTTCCCAAGTACCAAATTTAAAGGAATATTTTACTTTTATTGTTTCACTTTAAGCATTATTAAAATCACTGCTCCTGAAAAAACAGTAATTTTTAAAACTTTTTTTGCATTGATGCATGTCCCCAGGGGCAGAACCCAGGTCCCCAAACACTTTTTATGACAATAACTTGCATATAAGCCTTTAAAATTAGCACTTTTGATTATTCATGTTCGTGTCCCATAGACTTTAACGGATCCCTAATGACCAAGTCCACCACTCAGATGTTGTCCAGGTATTAGTTCATGTTATTGAAAGAGTTTTCTCTCCCACTAGTCTTTCATCTTCAATGCAGGAGGGAGGTCTGTTGGATTCTTCATCTGCAGACCTGCACACTGGACAGGCTTAATTTTGAATAGGACATTACCAATTTTTACAAATTATTTAGCAGATTTAATCTTACACCTGCATAGAGGATACTTTTATTTGTCTTTGGGCTTAGTATGTGTTTCTTTTTATGGACATATGCTGGTAAATTCATGCTGAATTTTTATTAATTTCCTTCTTCTTTTTTTTTTTGACTACCAAAATGTATTTTTAGTTTTGAATATGTTCTTTTAGGTTTGTTGTATTGTGTACTGTCTCTGTATTCTTCTTAAACTATTTCTTGCTGGCACTTGTAAAGAGGGGGGTAAGAGCACTAATTGATATATGCATTAGGTGTTTCATTTGTGTATTAAATAAGTAGAGCTCTTGACTGATCCTTGTTATGGATAAGCACTTGTTTGTGTGAAACATGTTAACGACACTGATTATCCTGGCGCTGTCAGTCTGACATTGGTGTAAATACATTTGGCAATTGGATCGTGTCCCGCAATGGTGTGCAGCTATTTGTTCCTCTCCTTGAAGTGCTCTAGATTGCTGAGATAAAATTTGAAATATTTGGCTGTAGCAGGAGGCAGTTTGTTCACTGTAAAGTAGTACAATAATGAGTGTCTGCAAGCAACAGTGAAACATAGAGGTGTCGTGCAAGTTTGGGGCTGCATTTCTGCAAATCAAGTTAAAGATTTGCTTAGGTACAATGGCATCCTCAATGCTGAGAAATACAGGCAGATACCATCAGGGAGGCATATTACTGGCCTAAAATTTATTCTGCAGCAGGAAAACTACTCCAAACATACAGCCAATGTCATTAAGAGCCATCTTTAGCGTAAAGAAGAACAAGTAGTCCTACAAATAATGGTTTGACCCTACAGAGTCTTGATCTCAACATCATTGAGTCTGTCTGCGATTACATGAAGAGACAGAAGGATCCCAGACAACCTACATGCACAGAAGATCTTTGGTTAGTTCTGCAAGATGTCTGGAACAATCTACCTGCAGATTTCCTTTAAAACTGTGTGCAAGTGTACCTAGAAGAACTAATGTTGTTTTGAAGGCAAAGGGTGGATTTGATTTGGATTTCTCCTCTGTTCATTTACTTTCCATTTTGTTACTTGATAAAAATAATTGATGAATACTTCTAATTGATTAATACTTCTATTACTGAAAGTATTGCTAATTTACAGTGTTTTTTCACACCTGCCTACAACTTGAACTACACAGTACTGTATATACAGTATTGATACACACATACACACTCAGACACACACACTATTATAAATAAATGCAACTGAACTTTTTAAAATGTATTAAAACATGGACAATGTCAGTAGGGTAGTGGACGGTGTCAGTAGAGCAATGGATGGTGTCAGTAGAGCAGTGAACGTGTCAGTAGAGCAGAGGTTGGTGTCAGTGGAACAGTGGATGGTGTCAGTCAGTAGAGCAGTGGATGTGTCAGTAGGGACAGAGGTTGGTGTCACTAGGACAGTGAACGGTGTCAGTAGGGCAGTGGACTTTGTCAGTAGGGCAGTGGACAGTGTCAGTAGAGAAGATGGTGTCAGTAGGCCAGAGATTGGTGTCATTAAAGTGGTTGTATACCCACTTTTTAAATTTTTACCTACAGGTAAGCCTATAATAAGACTTACCTGTAGGTAAAATGAATATCTCCTAAATCTGTACGGTTTAGGAGATATTCGCCCTGCATGCAGCCGCTGACGTCAGCGGCACATGCGCTGTGAATGCCCAGGTGAAGGTCCGGCAGACGCTGCCAGACCTTGCCTGGGAAGAAGACTCCCACACACATGCGTGGGAGTGACATCATCGCGGCTCCGGCCACTCACAACGCCAGAGCCACAAACCCAGAAGACATTCCAAGGGCAAAATGTCAGCTCCCTTGGGTTGGACTGGCCTGCGATATGGGGACCTTGTTCTAAGGTAAATATTTCATAATATGCAGCGCATACAAGCTTATTATGCCTTTGCTTTACAGGGTTTACTATAGATACACAATGCATCACTTACTTGGGAATATGCATAGGCCATGAACCTTCCTCCTTGTACAGCCTTAACTGCCCACCTCTGATATCTAAGATTGTTAAGGAATTGAAAGCTTGGACGGCCCTCCCTCTCTCGCTCTTTGGGAGATGTCACCTTTTTAAGATGGTATTATTTGCGCGTTTGCTATATCCGCTGCAAACCTTACCACTTTTATTGAAACACTCCAATGTGCAAAAAAATCAAAAGGCATTGACTGTTTTCCTGTGGTCTTGCAAAAAAACATGTGTAGCTCTCCAAAAACATTGTCCCACTAGGTTCGAAGGTGGAGCAGGCCTACCAAATATACGATTTTATAATCTAGTTTCCTCAGACAAGGAGATTAGATTGGCTATCTAGAAAGTCAGTTATTCCAATTTTATGCTTGAGGGTGCCCTGGTTTCTCCATTCACTCTTCCTGCAGTCCTTCATTCCTCGCTAATGACACTTCCAATCCACCTCAAGTCTAATATTCTCGTCAGAGACACAGTCATTGCTTGGAGAGAAGTGCGGAAGCTGCTGGGGCTACCTTCAAACATATCTCGTCACCTGACCATCCAAGGCAAACCCATGTTTCCTCCATCCAATCTATACAAGACTTTCGACCATTGACGCACTTGTGGTCTCATTCATTTAACTTCTCTATACCATAGCAACCCTAATACGCTCAAAACTTTTTGGACTATTTCACAAGAGTACTCCCTACCATCATCACACTTCTTATGCCTTTTTGAATGTGAGGCCACAACCTCATCATCCTCATTGGTGACATCACACAACCTTTCACAATGGACCCAGCTATTCCTACTGGTTGCTTGCAGGGTGATAATGAGCAACTGGATAAAACCTTCACCATCTTGCCTTCTGGCTATAAAACAAACGCTACTATCACTATTCAATATAGAAAGGCTGGACACCATCATATTGAATTTTCGATCTACTCAGCGCTTCTTTGCCAGTAGGCAAAAGTTTTTAGAATTTACACTCAACCAGGAGGAATTAGAATCTGCTTTCAATACACTGATTGGTATCTAAAACGAGACCTCATCAACTCCTTGGGCAAACTTAAACTACCTGAACCCAACGAGCCCTTTGACTTTTCCCTAAAGATGGTAGAGAGCTACTGGCCCTCCATATCCCTTATGTTACTGAGAGGTAAATTTGTTATTTTTATTTATTTATTTTTTCTACATTTGCATGTTCCTTTTCTGTGATCATCACATATATAAGCTTTGTTCTGTTTCATGCCTGAGGATTGTATACCATATTGTTTTATCACTTTTGTAATCTTTTCATTTTATTGTCTATGGGTAAATTTGTATCATTACCCCTCTCCTCCTTCACCCCCCCCCCCACTTGCCCCTGTTGGGCCTATGTAATATAGACTATACAGCTCTATACACACTGTCAACTCTTGTCTTCTTATTGTGAAAATTCAATAAACATGTATCAAAAAAAAATAAAAAATCTTAGGGCACCGGCAATACTTTTCAAAATCCCCACTAGTGCTCACTAGTACTATATACTATGCAGTGTAGGAGTGAACTGGTAAGGGAAACCATGCTAATACCAAGTTAAAGAATGAAAACATTTGCAAGTGTACAATGCAGTTTTATAGTTAATAAATCATAACGTGACTAGTTTATGTACCTGAATTTGTCTTGATTCCATTCCAGCCATCCCATACACGTTAAAACTCAGAAAGGGCAGAAGGCAAATCAACTTTAATACAGCCACATTAGCTGACAAGGCACGTGCTGACAGGAAGAAAGAGCAGAGTGATCAGAGATATGAGCCCATCAAAGTACTGTTGTTCGTTTATTGTCCAGTCATAGGTTGAAGGCATGAGGCAGAGAGGAGACCATTATGTACTCTTAAAGAGCAACGCTACTTTTGTTGAGAAAACAAATTATCCTCTGGGTGATCAATGTATATTGTAGGTTTTTAACAAACTTTGTTGGAGATGTTTATCTTTTGTTATTTTGAAGGAATAGCTGTGTGTCTGTCTGTCTCCATGTGCGAAGTGAATGAAAATAGGAGTCATTTTATAATAATCAAACAGCTGCTGCAGCACTTGCAGGGTTCTAATGAGGAAAGTGTCAGTGTCTACAACCCTTTAGATGTGATTTCCCTTTGGAAGTATCACACCAAAATATATATTTTTGTTGCAGGGGTGCCTAAAATCTGTATCTTTGTGCAGACTTCAGGGAAAATCAGAAAGTCAATCACACAAACAGGAAATTCATTTTTTTTTTTTTAAGGGTAAATTATCAAAGTAATATACATCCACATTTCTCCATTATAATATATATAAATGTCATAAGCCTAACTTTCAATTTGCATATCATATATACAATACATGTGTGTAATCATTTGTATATCGGTCAAATATATAAACACAATATCAAATATATACACCACAAAATATGCCTTAAAAAATAAATGAAAAAAAATCAACGTAAATAAAGCTCATCTGTAAATAAAGTGTCCATATATGAGAAAAAATAGATCAATCAACAAAAACGTGTGTGTATAAACAATTAATGTTAATGTGACTTGATAGTATAGCTCATTCAATTTGATCACGTAGAACCCATCACCTCTAGTCATCAATTATAAGATGGAGGCTTACCAGATCCCAAGCGACCCCCTTGTTAGGGGAGGTCAGAAAAAACGAATCGGATCACAGGTCCCACTAAGGATGTCCATGTGTCAGAAGTTGTCCAAATATCACAGGTGTATATCTTACTCCTTTGGACTTGGATGGTCACTTACGATCGATTCCCAAAAACATGTCACCAAAAAAACAAAAATGCTCCGAATCGTGTGATACAAATTCAACAGAGGGTTTATTGAACCTTAATGCTCAAGCAGTAAAAAAAGACTCCACTGAGTCACAGACAAACAACATGTGAACATAATAAAAAACAGCGAACTGCTAGCAGAGAAAAAAAAACTCCTCACCGAGAGTTTAAAATGAGCCACGCCCACATCTCTTGCGCATGTGCGATCGCATTTTAAACTCTCAGTGTTGATTGATATTTCACTTTTGTTGCACATTTGCACTTTAAACTTGAGTTCATGGTCCTTGTGCGTCCTTGGGTATCAGCACAATAAGTGCCTCTCTCAGGGACTTGGGAGGAAATTACATTTCTGAGGGGTGTCCTGTGTATAGAATACCTCCAGGTTGCCATATTGCATTGTATTTTGCAGAAAATTACAGTGCTGTAGATTAAAAAGTTAAGTAAAGTAAAGATAATTGTTAACAACATTTAAATACAATATGACTTGTGTAGCAATTTTATAGGGTATATTATTTTTTATTTGCTATTTTTTCACTACGAAAGTGGAGTTACACTTTAAGTACAGTAGAGAAAAGCCTAGTCACCAACTTAGCTATGTTATCTGGCTGGGCTGTGTAAATCGTATTGGACAGTACAACATGGAAATCCTTTGGCAATTAAAATAGTTCCCATACAAACATTTCAATGGTGCATTTAGCTTTACACCCCGAAGTTCAGGTTTAATCCATTTTGTTTTTTGATTTATAAAACATCTGAATCAAACACAGAACGTTCTACCTTATTGTAAAACAAATATGTTTATTTCTTTAGCATGTTATTATTGGGTCTTCTTTTCGGGGTGGGGGAAACAACAGCAATAAAGGAACTTGTGAATAAAGTGTATTCAGGGAGTGATAAAATTTAAATTTTCAATTTAGAATTGATGATTTAAATCTAATTAGTCAGCTATCGAATATGCAATGTAAGTTTCAGATAGGTTAATGAATCTTCTTATCTGTCACAAAACTCTAAATGTGCCAAAATATATAGCTACCATTCATTGAACATATCGTAAAATTTATTGAGCTGATCATAAAAAACAAACTGCATATATCATTTTAATTCTTGATTTAAAGTTATGTCTCTACACTGATCATAAAGTAGGCCTTTGCATTATAACACTCTCATTAATCTAAAGCAATTTTCTTCAGCAGGGCACATAAAATGCTAATAAAATGACATTCTAATAAATGTAATGCTTAGGCTATTTCAGTGCTTATGAAATGACTTAAATACAACTCATTCATTTTCTGACAACTTTGAAAGAACACACTATAGTAATTCAGATAGGTTAGGTTTTTTATCAGTTAGTAAACTGGTAAACACATCGTTCTAAAGAAAGAGGAAAACCTAATTAGGTACATTAGTTTATCTTTAAAGTATATACTGTATATCCTCCAGTCCTACTAGGACCACAAGTGTCTTATATGCATAAGACCATAAACAAGAATATTCAGCATAGTTCATAAATACATATGCTGTGTGGGCTTCTTTTTACCTAAGTCTTGCTTTTTTCTTTGAGAAATACTGTTGGAAAACACAATGTATTGCATTTTGTTCTGTAATATTTCACAAGCTTTTATTAGGTACCAGCCCAACTGGATATAGAATCTGGAAACCATAGAAGAATATCTGTCTCATGTAAAAAAAAAAAAAAACTCAAAGATAATAAAGTATCTGTGTTGCCATGAACCACAATAATTCAAAAACAAACATTTTTTTTAAACTGGTACTATGAAAATGACATCTGAAAGACTCTGGGAAATGTCAACACTTTACAAAAACTGAAGTGGCTTTGAAGCCCATGGTGAACAATAATGTTGTATCTTTTGTTCTCTGAGTAGGGGAAACAATGGTCTTGATTGGTTACTATAGCCAGGATCTGTCTTTTTTGTAATAATTGTAATAAATACGGTAACCCCAAAGACCCAATGTATTTTGATCAAATAACAGACATATGCCAACTTGGTTTTAAATACATACTGTATCATTTTTAGGAGTTTTCTGTGTTGAAGCTGATTTTCTAAAGTGGTTAAAATGTAAATACAGAAAAAAAGAACTATGATCTTTCCATTTATGAGATGTAAACACCTCTTTGCATTGTTCAAAATAAAAAAAATAAAAAAGTTTGGCTGGAGCTGTGTTTTAAATGATATTGAAACCAAAGATAAAAATGTAATATGTTAACAGCTTATCAATTTTTAGATGTGGTGACTGCGTGAGTTTTCTTCTTCTTTTTTTTTCGGGCTAAGCACATTTTCTGTGATTACAGAAAAATACCCATTGATCCTGTCAGTATTCCAATGTCATGGTAATGTTCTGTGCAAGCTAATAAGCTTCTGATTAGTGTGTGTCTTAATCTTATGGTGATACTAAAGTAAAAAAATAAACAAATACACTGGATCACCATTTTCAAAAGTCGTGCTTAATGAAAAACCGTTGGTGATTATAATAGACCCATTCAAACTGAGCACAACCATAATTTCAGAATGACTGTATCATGTAGGAATCTGAAATTAAAGTCCGTTTTTAATTATCATAATGCATTTATTTACATAATGTTTTCGACACGGTGCTTGAGGTCAACAGGGGCTAAAAGTGCTTTGCTTCTGATTTTTTTTTTGTACTCAGTATCCAGTGTATCTTCCTGCACTGTCTTGCATGCTGTAAAATGTTTGTGAACAAGCTGAATGTAGTTTGATGCTTTGTAGTTGCCAAGAAAATTTTCATTGACATCCTTGAATGCTTTTCAGATGATTTTCTCTGGCCCCACTAACAGATTATCAAATTGCTTACCATTGATGTATCTGAACTGTGCACCAACAAAAATGCCTTCCTTAATCTTGGAATCAGTTATTCTTGGATACATCCTTCACCCTCCTTGTTCATTGCTTTTACAAAAAATGTTATCAGTCAAGTTTTATGTTAGGCTGGGTTTACACTGTTGCCACATGTGGCTCACAGCAGGGGTCTGGTGCGTCCCCGTTCACCATTATAGGTCCAATTTCAGCCCGAATTTCGGGCTGAATTCGGACCTGAAACTGACCAAATGACGCACAGGACCCCAGTGCAAATTTGCACCAGAGCTGCAGAGGACATATGTGAACCGGCTCCTTAGAGAGCCGGTCAAAATCTCCTACCATGCGAATTAGATGCAGGGAAATCTACATCCAATTCACATAGGTGTGAAACCAGCCTGAAGCAGAGGCAAAAATATAATTTTGGGGTCAAAATCTAGATCATATGCCACATTTTTGAGTCCTGGAACTAAATTCTTTCAGAGTGACCATTTATTTTTAATGTATGGCAACTCTTTTGAATGACTGTCCCATGTAACAACAGTTCTTAGTATATCCAAGCTCCATTACAAGCAGCCGAGCCACTGCTTTTAAATCTCCAATGATATCCCAGTTATACTTGATTTACTGGATGTGCTTAAACAACAGTTCCATGTTTTCATATGTTTCTTTCATGTGCGAAGCATAGCCAACATGGATAGAAGGGTGTACTTTGCCATTGTCTAAAAAGACAGACTTGAAGCTTAAAACAGATGAATCAATAAAGAGATACCATTATAGTGGGTCATGCTCACAGCCCAAAGCTGTGAACAAACTACCAAAAATACCAGTACAGAAATTTAGATTTTCTGTGCATGAAAGCAGCTTTTTTGTTCAACATGCTTCTCAGACAAGGGCTCCTAGCCCTTCCACGGCCCTTCCTCTAAGGCTTGCATGGTTGGCACAAAATGTTTCTGGCAAGTCTACCAAGCCTGTTAAAGCCCATGCTCAAGCCTTTGCTTAAAGGAATGTGCATGTACTCAGAACGATCCACAGAACCGGACACAGAATTAGGATCCTTTGTGCATCTACACGAGTACATGTGCATTAACATTAGCATACTGCATGCGCATGCTTGATGGACTTTGGCACCCAGTGACTTATTTAAAGCCCTACAGCACTCAGGATCATTGCTGAGTGGTCATCAGCTCCTACTGCTTGTGACCTGATACTGTGTGCATCTGTATCCCAACCCAGCCTGGCTCTGCTCCTGGTTCCTGACTCTGTACTCCTCCTGCCTGGTTGTTGCCATCCTCTGCCCATCTGATTATGCATCCGAGATTCCGCATCTGCCTGCTGCAAACTTGGTTGCTGCATGATCTTCAGCTCTGCATCTGCTAACAAGATATACTAAACTGGATCTCCTACAGACACCCATGCCTCTCCATGCAATGTTATACCCTGTCATTGTCCCAAACAGGACAAGAGATGTAAGGGAAGCCCTCTGGTCAACTTGGCCTCAACCAGGTATGTGACACAGACAATTTTTCCTCAACATGAAAGCTTTCTCCCACCTGCGAAGCTGGTGACGGTGACCACAATTCTGATGAACATATTTGCATTGCAGACATCCTGTATGTTTAATGAGTGGTGCTCCTTCGGGGCATGTGTGTTCTTTATCAGAGGGGGCAAAAAAGGCACATGGGTACAGTCTATGACATCCATGACATTAGGAATCCCAGCTACTGCATAGAAATAATTCTTAATCTGATCCCACTCCTGATGTATGGTAGGCAGGTAGATATATTTGGGGGTAATTTGCTTGAAACCCTGCAGGGCTTAAGCAAACAAATGGGAGAAAGATGTTATACCTCCATCACCTCTCCTGCTGCTATGTGATAGGAGGCCTTACCCAGAAAGTGCAGGACAGCCAACAACTTAGTCATGTGTGGTATGGCATGATTACGCAGTGTGGTGGACTGCAGAAAAGGTCTCAACTCCCCAAAGAGAAGCATAATGAGGTCCTTAGATAGACAAAAATTAGAGAGCACTTCTGCTTCAGGTAAAATCATCCAGCAAGGTGCGCTGCTTAAAGGAACATGGACACTTCTCCTCGACCTCCCTGGGATAGCCTGAAAATCCAACAAATTGGTCTCAAAAAGTTCCGTTCGGGATGTAAGGAAGAGTAATGCAATGTACAGCTGGCAAATTAGGTTAGACTAGCCAAATTATGATTAGGCACCCATTTTTAAACATTTCCATGCCCTGCCCATTCAGGTGTGATGATCAGAGTCATCACTTCCATCATTACTGCATGCCTGGACCACCTAATTAAATTCTGCATGCATTTATTTTATTATTTCCATCTGTGAATTGAATTTTATTAAATTTTCATGTGGTATTTACTAAGCGTTATGAGCATTTTGAGGTACAGTAAATGCCCCAAAACAGTATAGTGAATAGACAGGATCGCCTTGCGATATTTAGGGAACTTGTGGCCGGACATCTAAATCCACATGTGAGATGCTTTTTGAGATTGGAGCCCTTCGTTTTCTAAAGCACTATGGAGCTGAGTTTCTGAAGGTAAATAGACTGTGCATTTTTCACAGTAAGTTTTACTTTGAAAAGGTATTTTTGCCAGGGCTTAGTGAATGAAGTGAAGTTCTGATGACTTTCATTACTTTTTTTTACTTTCACATGATTGGGTGTTCTTTACAAACTGAATTTTCACCACATTCACTGAGCTTCTTTGCAAAGTGCAACTTTCCTTGCAAAGTGAAAGTGAACAGCCTATTTGCCTTTAGTATAATCAACTCTCGTACTGAAAAGCAAAAGCATCAGACTGTACTGGCACAAAAAGGGAAGATGTATTTTTAAAAATTATAAAAAAAAATTATTTCAAAACATTTGATAAAAGTACAAGGAGACCTATTATAGATCATAAAAACAATTTATATACATATTCATAAATGCACACTAGACATATAGCTGCAACTTATCCACCACAGTAACAAGCTATTTTGGCTCACTGCTCATTATGGTAGCATTAATAGTCTGTGAAGATAATTCCTCATAGGTCAACACGGTTCTCATTTGCATTCTCTGGATGTATGAGGAAAGTTGCATCCCACACATGGGAGACAGGGACAGAGCACTGTCCCCCTATAACAGGATGTGACTGAACAAGGACCTTCTTGGCAAAATGTTTTCAGTTACTTTTTGGTTTCTGGCCTAGGCCAACATGATAGCATACATCCCAGGATTCTTCATGGGCATTTTTTTCTTTCATCTGGAGGAAGAGGAGAGGAAAGACTTTCTTAGCTAAGCATACCCCCTGATTGCATGCCTGAGCTAGTGGCAGATGGATTCAGGGAAATAATACATGAATTGTCTGTCCATACTCAAGATGATAGTTGCTAGAAATGCTAGGGAGTGTTTTTCAAAGTGATTTTTCAACAAAATAAAGAATGGAGACATGGATGGATGGGTGATTTTTCTCTGAATATTAAACATGAATTAAATAGCGTTTTCAGTTTGTGGTTTGATACAGTTTTGTTTTGATATCTTCAGAGAATCCTTTGCCTATAGAAATGATGAATCCAAAGCTACAAGCTTTTGCCAATGATTTAACTATGTATGACACCTAACAGGACTTCTGGGCTTTGCTAAAGCTAAACTCCCAGGGAAAAAATGTACTCTTCCTGTGGGTCGCCCTCATCACTTTTTGTTTTTAAATAGCCTGTTGCTATTTTAAAACATTTCAGGAAAAAATAAAGCAACTGAAGCACAGCTGCATGAAGAAACTACTTATGTGAGCCTGAGACAACTAAAAACCCTGTGAAGGTGTCAGTCTCTAAGGATCCTGGAGACCTCCCATACAGGCAGACAGTTACTGAGGAACAGGAAGGTTGATGAACTACTACACCAGTGCCCCCATAGTTCAATGAGAACTACAAACCATCTGCCACAATGGCAGGTGATAGTTATATTTCATTCATTCACAGAAATTTGTGAGGTTTATTTACTAAAGCTGGAGAGCGCAAAATCAGGCTCACTACTGCATTGAAACCAATCAGCTTCTGAACTCAACTTGTTCAATTAAGCATTGGCAATAAAACCTGGAAGCTAATTTGTTACTATGCAGAAGTGAGCTAGATTTTTCACTCTCCAGCTTTAGTTAATAAACCCCAGTGAATGAATGACATGGCTGTGTGGGTGGAGCCCAGAACAAGCACTCTATTTTTAAATTGTGACAGCAGGTGTGGGGAGAAGAACCCTAGCCCACTATTACAAGGGGAGGATCTGGGGGGTGCAGGGGGGACTGCTGGAACATGCTACACATTACTATATGGTTGTAACCTGTAACATGCTTCCAAAGGTGAACTTATCCTTTAACTGGAACTGAAGTTTTTGTAAACACACAGCGAAATTTACGCCACAGATATATGCATTATTATTGCTTTTATTGCATGTATTTATAGCACTTTGGTAGAGATCCGGGATTTATGTATTAGCGCTGCTACCCACTTTCTTTCCAACTGCTGATTTTGCCTAGGGGATGATGAGTAAGGTGATATACTTACCTTATTCCTCACCACCTCAGCAGTCAGCATTCTTCACTGCTGTCCAAAGCTCTCCTCCACTGCCAGGCACCCTTAGCACCCTCCCGTTACAAAGCAGGACTGCTGGTATGACTGGGGACCCAGTTGCACAAAGAGGAGGAAGCCTATAGGAGCATGGAATAAGGTAACTACTTCATTTTATTCATCATGCCCTAGGCAAAACTGTCAGTTAAATCTTTTTTTCCCCAGAGTTCAGCTTTAAAATTAATTTGTCACAAGTCAATATCATAATAATGTAGTGCAAGCTAAGCGACGCTGAAATTGCTTTTTGTGCTGACATTGCAAAGTAATCAACAGTAGAAGGCCAGCAGTTTTGGAGTATTTCATTTAAATTCCTAATGGAGCAAAAAACTACAGAGAACATGCAGTAGAATTGAAGCTATCAACATTGCTCTCTTCCTAAATATTACATAAAAATTACTTAAATAGCTGTCCCCAGGCTTACTTTGGTTTGCATTGTAATCTTAGGCAATACACTAACAGACTCAGCTAGGTATGGTCCGAACACCACCCGGTTCGGTTCGCACCAGAACACTCAAACAGGCAAAAAGTTTTAGCAAACCCTATCAAAGTGTATGGGACATGAACATGAAAAATCAAAAGTGCTAATTTTAAAGGCTTATATGCAAATTATTGCCATAAAAAGTGTATGTGGGTACCGGGTACTGCCCCAGGGGTCATGTATCAATGCAAAAAAGGTTTTTAAAACAACAGTTTTTTTCAGGAGCAGTGATTTTAATAATGCTTAAAATGAAACAAGTAAAATGAAACATTCCTTTAAATATCATGCCTGGGGGGTCCCCTTAGTCTGCCTGTAAAGTGGCACATCTGTACAATTTGTAGAACAGTGCTGCAGCAAAATTTTATTTCTAAAAGAAAAAATGTAATTTAAACTTTGCTCGCAGCTGTAATGTATTGCCGGCTCCCGGCAATATAGATGAAAAATCAAGGAAAAAAGCAGTGTAGTGTGTGCCCCCCCCCCCCCCCCCCCAGTCCATACCAGGCCCTTAGGGTCTGGTATGGGTTTTAAGGGAAACTCCACGCCAAAATTTTAATCGGGACAAGGGACCCCAGATCTCGGACCTTCTCCATGTGAATGGGTATCGGGTACATTGTACCCCTACCCATTTGCCAAAAAAAGTGTCAAAAGTAAAAGACGGTTTTTGACAATTCCTTTATTAAAAAGAAAAAAAAAGTGCCCCGCGATGTCCATCCATCTTCAATCATGCCGCCTGATGGACCTGAAAAACAGAAAAACAAAAACAAAAAAATTCCACTTCCATGGGAGGCCTCCTGGCGACTGCTGTCCTTTTGCTTTGACAGCTCTTATATAGGCAAGGGCGGGGCCACCCGCTGATGTAACCGAATGACCTCGCCCCCTCTGACGTCACATGACATCACATGACATCAGAAGGGGTGGGGTCATGCGGTTACATCCCTGAGTGGCCCCGCCCTTGCCTATATAACAGCTTTTAAAGCCAAGGGACAACAGTTTCCTGGAGGCCTCCCATTGAGGCGGAGCTTTTTTAATTTGTTCTATTTTTCGGGTCCGTCAGTTGGAGTGATTGAAGAGGGATGGTCATTGTGGGACACTTTTAAGGAATTTTCAAAAACTGTCTGTTGTGGTTTTAACTTTTTGACACATTTTTGGGTGAATGAGTAGGGGTACAATGTACCTGACACCCATTCACATAGGGGGGAGCGGGATCTGGAGGCCTCCTTGTTAAAGGGGGCTTCAAGATTCTGATAAGACCCCGGCCCACAGTCCTCGACAACCAATTGCCAGAGTTATCGGGAAGAGGCTCTTGTCCCCATCAACATGGGGACATGTTGATGGGGACAAGAGCCCTCTGCCACTGGGAAAACGGCTCCCAATCAACCCCCGTGCGCCGGCGGTGCTCGCCCCCCCACTCACAGGCAGCCCAGCTCCTCGCCAGCCCTCATTTTCCACTCGCAAAATGGGAGTAGAAAATTTGAGGGCTGCTATACAGACTGTACTATTTACTCTGAACTGCATCATATATATGATGCGGACTGCACTATATACTCTAAACTGCATTATATATACTATACAGACTGCACTATATACTCTGAACTGCATTACTTATACTATACGGCTTGCACTATATACTCTGAACTGTATTTTATATACACTATACGGACTGCACTATATACTCTGAACTGTATCATATATACTATACGGACTGTACTATATACTCTGAACTGTATTATATATACTATACTCACTAAACTGTATACTCTGAACTGCATAATACATACTATACGGGCTGCATTATATATACTATACATACTACACTATATACTCTGAACTGCATTATATACTGTATACTATACGGACTGCACTATATACTCTGAACTTCATTATATATACTATACGGACTGCACTATGTACTGAACTGTATTATATATATGTACTACACTAACTGCACTATATAATCTGGCCATATAACCATAAAAGCAGCAGCCTTATATAGTGTGGGCCGTGGACTGATTGGCCAAAGGCACCCAGTCTTTTGGCCAATCATAGCTCTCACAACAGATTGCGCTGTGATTGGCCAAAGCATGCAGGTCAGATGCATGCTTTGGCCAATCAGCAGCCATCAATGCATTATGGGAATCTCCACGGTGCTCGAATTTGTCATGAACACCCTGCGAACAAACGAACACCCGAACTTACGTTCGACTTGAACATCGGGACCATCCTTAAGCCTCGTACACGCGATCAGATTTTCAAACGGGAAATGTGTGATGCTGTTGACCGTTTGTACACTCCATCAGACAATTGTTGTCAGATTTTCCATGGACAAATGTTGGGTAGCTGGTTTTAAATTTTACACGGACAAATGTCTGTTGTTTGATTTTCCGATAATGTGTACACAAGTCTGTCGGACAAAATTCCAAAGTACAAAAACACATGCTCGGAAGCAAGGACGAGCCAGAAGCAGTCGGTATTGTAAACTAGCATTTCTAATGGAGAGTTAATGTTTGTGACGTGGCAAATTATGAAATCTCGAAATGCAGCGCACATTCTCTTCTTCTTTAATGGGATAATAATGAAGCTGCTTTGCTGGTGATACTGATGAAGTTATTGCAAACAAATTTTCAAAGGCTTTTTTTTCTAGCGATATCAAGAATATTATTATTATGCTTTTTTGTTTTGTTTTTTAGGGCAAGTTATGCCACGTACACGCGAGCGGACTTAACTCCGAAGAAGTTTCCAACGGAGTTCCGCCGGAGTTCTACCGGAGTTCCGACAGAGTTCCGTGGAAACGGACTTGCCTACACACGATCACAACAAAGTCCGCCCGTCTGGTACGCGGTGACGTACACCAGGTCTGACGAGACTATAAAACGGAAGTTCAATACCAAGTGCGCCACCCTTTGGGCTCCTTCTGCTAATTTCGTGTTTACCTCGTGTTAGCAGAAGTTTGGTGAGAGACGATTCACGCTTTTCAGACTGTTATTTTTCAGAACGTTTAACTGCTTTTCAGTTTGTGCTTGTGAGGTTTGTATCTGTTTTTTAGTGCGTGTAGTCAGTTCGTCTCTGTATTTTGCAGTGCGATCTACTGCGCTCGCTGACTTTCAGCTCGCTCTTCACAGGCCTTGCTGTTCTTCAGTGACTTCTGTTAAGTTCGTTCTGACAAGCCGACCGTTTTGAAGCCATGTTGCGTGTACGTACTCGTCGTCGAGTTCGTACTTTGCTTGTGCTTGGTGTTGTAGTTCATTCTTCAACCCAAGACCAGTCCGTGAACAGGGTGTTGAGGAGTTCATGGACGAAGAATTGGTTGCTCCAGCGTGACCAGTTCTCGCACATGCCTTTGCTTCGTGAGATCCGGGAGAATAATCCTGATGATTTCAGGAATTATCTCCGGATGACGGACCCCATTTTTCACCGTCTGCTGGCTTTGCTCACCCCTTATATCACCAGGCAGGATACCTGCATGCGGCAAGCCACCACTCCGGAGCAGAGGCTCGTCGCCACGTTGCGCTACTTGGCGACAGGGAGAAGCCTTCAGGACCTCAAGTTCTCGACAGGCATCTCCCCCCAGGCTCTGGGGATCATTATTCCAGAGACCTGTTCTGCCATCATACAGGTCCTGCAGGAGGACTATATTAAGGTAAGATTTATCATTTAACATCACATTTTATTGTCTTTAATGTTTGCTAATGTCTTGTATTTCTTTCCTCAATCTCTAATTACCATGATTGCAATATGCTGTGAATGTCCCCTTTGTCCTCATGCATGCTGTAATCTTTTAATGCTCCTTTTTTGTGTTGCATGCATATTTGCCTTCATTAAACCTCACCAACATGCTATGGTAAGTCCATATCCACCTAGTCTAGTCACTTAAAATGTCTTTTGTCAGCTCCATTGTATTGCTTTATCCTAAAACCAAACATTTAATATTATTTAAAATGGTCTGTGTCCCCTTAACTGAATCCCCCCCCCTTAATAGTATCCCAAATGGTCTGTGTGTCCTTAACTGGATCCCCCCCCCCCACACTTAATATAATTCCAAATAGTCTGTGTGTCCTTAAATTAATGTTGAATTATATATTGTATTTTTAACCCACTTCAACCCTGGATTGATTTTCCCCCCTCCTGACCATCAGCACTTTTTGTGATTTGGCAGTGCGTTGTTTGAATTGACAATTGTGCGTCCTTGTAACATGGCTCCTCTAGTAAATTATCTTCATTTTATTAGCACAAATAGAGGTTTTATTTGGTTGTCTTTGATCATTTCTGCTTTTTTTTTGTGATTAACCACCAACAAAACCAAACCGCATTTTTACAAATATGCATTATTTTTCACTTTTCGCTATAAGAAATATAGCCCCAAAAATATATGACCCAGATTTTTTTGTACATCATTTTATGCTGATACGTATTCTTAAACAAATTTGTTCAAATGAATCGCAATAAGCGTTTATTGATTGGTTTGTGCAAAAGTTCTAGCGTATCCAAAATATGGTCTATTTTGATGGCATTTTTTAAATCTTGCCATTTTTGTAAATAGTAATGGCGGTGCTAACCGTTTTTTTGTTTTTTATTGTGACTGCCACATTATGGCGGACACATTGGACAATTTCCATACATTTTTGGGACCATTGTCATTAATACAGTGATCAATGCTCTAAAATTGTATTGATTACTGTAAAAATGTCACATGCAGTGAAGGTGTTAACCACAAGGGGGCCGAGGAATGGTTAAAGTGTGTTCTGGGTGAGTGTTTATAACTGTCTGGGGGATGGGCTAGCAGTGACCTGACCCTGATCACTGCTCCCGATGACAGGGAGCAGACGATCTGTGTCCTGTCACTAGGCAGAAGCGGGAAATAAAGTTTGTGTTGTAATGTACAATGTTTAATGTGCAAAAGTACTTATTTGTTTTTTTTATGCTTTGCCTCCCCAGTTTCCTTCATCGCCACAGGAATGGCAGACTGTGGCATCCCATTTTGCCACCCGTTGGGACTTTCCCAACTGCGGTGGGGCGATAGATGGGAAGCACGTCCACATCGTGCCACCATCCCATTCGGGGTCATACTATTACAACTACAAGGGGTTTCACAGTATTGTGTTAATGGCGGTGGTGTCGGCACAATATGAATTTATGTATGTGGACGTGGGGAAGAATGGCCGGATGTCGGATGGAGGAGTCTTCGCCCATGGGATTGCCACCTGATACAGATAATGTTGAAGAACTCCCCTTCGTCTTCATAGCTGATGAAGCTTTCAGTCTGGACGAGCACGTGATGAGGCCATTCCCCCAAAGAACCCTCACCCCGGAGAGGAGGGTTTTCAACTACCGGCTGGCCAGAGCGAGAAGAGTTGTTGAAAATGCCTTTGGAATAATGGCCAGCCGGTTCCGTGTTTTTCTAACTCCAATACACATGGCGGAATACAAACTTAACCATGTTGTCCTTACATGTTGCATCTTGCACAATTATTTAAATAAGAACTCTTCTAATTATTTATCTTCATTTGGGCCTGAGGCTGGACTTGTTCCAGAAAATATGACAGGCCTGGATACTGGCCGTACTGGCTTGGCCCCCCAAAGTGCCCGTGAGGTTCGGGAAAAATATGTAACTTATTTTAACAGTAGGGGGGCCATTGCAATGCCACACAATCTTTAATTTTTAACAATTAAAATAATAAAAAAAGATAAAATCAGAATTTTTTTTTCTTGCTTGCTTTTGGTTTGTGCTGTCTCCTATGTTATCCTAGTGCACTTGTAGTGCCAAGTGTATTTTCATTAATTAAATAAGGCCCATTGTCATTGGAAACACAAAATCACTTTTCCCAAACTGGTATTGAGCATTGAAAGAATACGCCACACATTGTTGATTATTCAAAATTTTAATTTGGCCACATTCACATGTGCCTTTGAATATTTATATGTAAAAATTTTATTTTATTTTTTATTTATTTTAAAAACATTTTTTAGTTTCCTTTTTTTTATATTTTTCAATTTTTTTTTGTTTTTTTAATTTTTGTTTTCTTTTTCGTAAAAATTATGAAAAATGTAACAACAATCAGCCCCAATATTTCTAATTTAGGAAGTTCCAATCTTAATAAAAACAACGGAAATGAAGAACATGATCGATATTATGGAGAAACGGATTATATTCTCCCCAAAATTTCGATCATGTTCTTCATTTCCTGCTGCATATTGTCAATCCGATTTTTCATGAGATCCAGGCTAGTTCGCATGGCATCTATTTCCCCATTCCAGCCCATTATCTGGCCAATCAGCCTTTGTGCGCTGTCACTGGAAAACGGGGCCCTTTCCACAACCAGAACATCACCTACAATAGATGATAAAAATTGGTTTAAAAAATATGCAGTCATACATGGATTTAAACAAGCTGGGGTGTCAGACACTCACCTGGTGGGGTGCCCATCTCCCCTACTTCCTCCACCTCTCCTTCCTCCACATCCTCGGGGGGGGGGGGGGGGCATTGGTGCTTGGAAATGTGTCCCTTTCCACAACCTGAACATCACCTAAAATAGATGTAAAAACATGTGTTTTGAAATATGCAGGTATACATCGATTACCTGAAGCTGTGGTGTCAGACACTCACCTGGTGGGGTGCCCATCTCCTCTCCTTCCTCCACCTCTCCTTCCTCCACATGCACATCCACGGGGGGGATGGGGCTAACCTCACATTCATGCTGGCAAGGGCGGCGGTCCCTGGGATCCTGCTTTGTGAGTCTTTTCTCCCCTATGAGAAATTAACAAACAAAAAGGTATACTTAGCACACAGTTATTGAGGCCAGAACTAGGAAGATGAAACATTGATTAGAAGTGTTGTACAATTGTTTGTTTATGAAGAGATGCAAAATGTGAAGACATGATAAATCAATTCACTTTGCCAAAAACTACAATAATTCGCTTTTTGGGCCAAGTTTCACAGATGCCCAACCCCCCCCCCCAAGTATACCAAGGAACCCCGTGTGGTTTACCCTAATAAATGTTCTCTGGTGTCCCACACTTTTGCTCATGAGTGCAGATGTGTTTAACTAGCTGCCAAGTGTCCTCTCCTTCAATTCCACTGAATGTTCTTTTCTAGTCATTGTAGTTTGAAACACCTCTAAACACATCTAAACCAATGCCCTAATCTTTTTTTTGTTCATAAAAATTACACTGAAAAAAAAATGATGATTAAACCTGTATCATAAACGATGTTTGACACGAACAACAAACGAGGGTTTGTTATTAACGATACGATTACTGTATCCACCAACATGAAAGCAGCAATTTTTTACATTGTACAAAGGTAAAGCATATGGATCAGTATGCAATAATCATAATAGGAACACACGACAAGTACTTACTTTTTTTAAGAACTTTCTTGATCCTTCTGTACTGATCCGGCTCCCTCAATTTAAGGTCGGACCACCGTTTCCTCAATTGGTCTTTTGACCGTCGTACCCCAAAACGATTGTGCAGGGTCTTAACAACTTTGACCATGATTCTGGCCTTGCGCAAGTTCGGATGGGTGTATGGTCCATGCCTGCCATCATAATCCTTACTTCGCAAGATTGCCACCATCTCCACCATCTCTTCAAAGGCCATATTTGAGGCCTTAAATCTCCTCTTTCCGGATTGGGACGTTTGTGGCTCCGGGGATTGGTGACTACTGGAGTCATTAATATCAAGCACCTGTTGTGTTTCCGCCATGTTTCTCCTACTGCGCACCGTAGAGAAAAGGGGGCGGGAAATATTCTTGGAAAAGAACATCATGGGCGGGCAACGCAGGCATGGTTCTACGCGTGCGCACTGTATCTAACGCCAAAATGCACATGTCGTACGTGCTTACGTACGTTATGTGCGCACAAAAGGGCGGGAAAAAAAGACTTGACCAAAAGAACGTCATGGGCGGGCAACGCAGGCGTGGTTCTACGCGCGCGCACTGTATCTAACGCCAAAATGCACATGTCGTACGTGCTTACGTACGTTATGTGCGCAAAAAAGGGCGGGAAAAAAAGACTTGACCAAAAGAACGTCATGGGCGGGCAACGCAGGCGTGGTTCTACGCATGCGCACTGTATATAACGCCAACATGCACATGTCGTACGTGCTTGGAGAAAATAGGAACGGAAGTTGTGAGCAAGCAAAACGAAGGTAAGTTTAAAAAAAATCCCCAAATCAGTGGCATATCCTGCTTATAGATTGGGGTCTATATTGGGCTAAGATTAGGAGAGTCTGGGCTAAAATTATTGTTTTTGGCTTGTGTATTGTCTTTCAGAAAAATGAATAAGAAATTTAAAGATCCAGAATTCTTGAGCCTATTTATTGATAAATACAAGGAGCTGACAAATCTGTGGCAAGTAAAGCACAGTGATTATTATAATAAACCAATAAGGAGGGCAACGCTGGAGAAACTTCTGGCATTTGTGCAGACTTGGATCCCAGAAGCAGACGTGGACTTTGTGGAAAAGAAAATTGGCATATTGAGAAATATGTACAGAAAGGAGCAGAATAAAATCCTTAAATCCATCACATCAGGAGCAGCCGCAGGTGATGTGTATGTACTCAGGCTGTGGTACTTTGACGAACTACGGTTTATTGGCGACCAGAGTAAGGCCAGGGAATCGCTTTCAACCCTTCCCTCCACCCTTCCCTCCACCCTTCCCTGCAGCATTCCCTCCACCCCAGCAGAGGCTGATGAGCAACCTGAGCCTTCCATCCTGGAAGAAGCGGATGCACCCAGCTGGAGCCAGGTATTTTGTTACAATAAATATTGATATTCATAATATTAATGATGTTAACTAGATGTTATAATTTAAACGCTATTATTGATGTTAAAAAAACAAATATTTTGACATATCAATTTACAGTAGTGGCCACAAATGTTTGTCACCAGCAGAAACAATAAATACTGGTGTCATAATGATACTCTTTTATATGTATTAACAGAATTTTGAAGTCAGGAGCTGAAAAATGTTTATGATTGATGAACAAAAAACTAAAACGATGTCCCTTTTTTATACACAGGATGAGCTCAGCCAGGAGGAAGTTGTGGAAAGTGGCAGGCAGGAGGAGGCTGGGCCCACTGTCAGCCAGGAGGTGGCCGGGCCCAGTAGGAGACTCACACAGTCGCAGGTGCCTCCCCTCCGTCTTCCGGCAAAAAGGCAAAAGAAGATGACGGTCACACAGGAGGAATCACTGCGCCTCATTAGAGAGGCTACAAATGTCTTAAGGAGCCCCCCCAAAGCTGAAGAGGCCTATGGCTGCTATATAGCCAGCCGGTTGCAGCAATTAGAGATGGGCCAACGCCTCCAATGTGAGAGAATCATTTTCTCGGCCTTGCAGAAGGGGCTGAGTGGCAAGTTAACTGCCACAAGCGAAATCGTGGATCAAGTTCCTCCTGTTCCTCCTCCTCCTCCTGCCACAAGTACACCACCAGAGACACAGCCTCACAGGAAGGCTGCTGAGAAGTCTGCAGGGAAGGGTGCAGTGAAGGGTGGAGCGAAGAGAAGAAAGTGATGACCTGGCTTCAGTCTGGTCTGACCAAAGACGCAGCTTGTTGTACCACAGCCTAGGGGCATATATACCATCTGCTGCTGCTCTTGATCTCTGGGATTCAGGGACCATATTGTACTTCTCAATATGCCAATATGCCAATTTTCTTTTCCACAGACTTTAATGTCTGCCCTGGGGCCAAAAGGCTACACAAATGTCACAAGTTTCTCCAGTGTTGCCTTCATTTTTATTTTTTGAACCAGAATAAATGGATATTTTTTTTGGAAAATATAATTGCCTATGTGTTTTTTTGCCAAAGACATTTCTAAAAGACAATGTGAAATAAGGGACACCAACCTCCTTGAGGTTCCAAAAAAAAAAAAAAAATGTTATTGTGGTAACTTGTCACCAGAATAAAAATAAAAAGGTTATTGTGGTAATGACACACACAAAATAAAAAGGTTATTGTGGTTATGACATACACAAAATAAAAAGGTTATTGTGGTAATAATTAAATATGGAGATCACTAGAAAATTATTGGGAAAGAATTATACGAAAAATATGGATGAAAAAAAAAGAGGACTACCAAAAAAAAAAAAAAAAAAACATTATTACTGAGATGGGGCTTTAAACTAAAAACAATATCATTTATGAGATGAGGAGAAATAAGCCAGAAATGTGTTTGTGAGAACTCTGTAAGTGAATATGAGCAGCAAAGCAACTTCGTTCTTCTAGCATTATAAAGAAGATGCGCTGCATTTAAACGAGCACAGAATTTGCAGCATGACGAATGTGCTACTTCCAATACGAACTGGAGTTTTACAAGACCAAGCACTTCCGTCTCGTACTTGCTTCAGAGCATGCGTCGTTTTTGGTCTGTCGGAACAGCATACAGACGAGCGGAATTCTACATCGGAACTGGGTCCGGGGGAGTTCCGTCGGAAGAATTTGAAGCATGTTCCATTTTCTAAAGTCTGTCAGACTTTTGCGAATCAAAAGTCCATTGCAGCCCACACACGATCGAATAGTCTGCCGGGAATCATTCCGTCAGACTTTGGATGTTGAAAAGTCCGCTCGTGTGTACGGGGCTTTACCACAACACCATTATCTCGTTTTTAAGATCAAAGATGCAACTATGTTGGTGTCCCTTGTCAATTTTACATTGTATTTTTTTAAAATGTAACTGCCTACTCCCAAATTGTCATTTGAAGTAAAACACATAGGGGTTTATTTACTAAAGGCAAATCCACTTTGCACTACAAGTGCACTGAAAGTACACTTGTAAGTGCAGTTGCTGTAGATCTGAGGGGTACATGCAAGGAAAATAAAAAACTGCATTTTTGCTTGTACATGATTGGATGATAAAATCAGCAGAGCTTTCCCTCATTTCAGATCTAAAGCGACTGCACTTCCAATTAGTGCAAAGTGGATTTGCCTTTAGTGAATCAACCCATAGTATTATGTGTACAAGTATTATTCTCCACAATTTTTTATTGCACATTACAAAAAGAAAACAAATAAAATTAGACATGCCAATGGAACTTAACCAAAAAGTGCATTCTATGCATCCAAAAATATAGAAAATATAACAAATCAAATCATTATTATTCAACCAAAAAATAAAATAAAAGCCTCATGCACGTGTCCTGCTTTTTAATATAGGGGGTCATCAATGCCAAGAGTTGGTGAAAGCAGGGGCCTGTCACCCAGAGATAATTCTGAAAATCATCTGGATTATTCTCCAGGAGCTCCCACAGCAAAGAAATATGAAATAATTGGTCACCATTAATAAAGCAATCAATTTTTGGTCCTAGAGCTCCTCCTCCTCCTGTTCCTGGACTGGACTTGGGTCAAAGGAATAACTCCAAGGCCAATAATAAATAACACGTTATCTCCTCCGATTTCGCAACATGCCTGGTTGACGAACGGCCAGTGGCGATCCTGACCTCCCTGGGGCCCTAAGCAAAATTCTGCAAAGGGGCCCTCTACCTAACCCATGATGCTGTGAGGTATGTAAACCATTTGCCATTGCCACACAGTCACACCTGACACTTCAGTGCTCCCAATACAATCCTATATATATATATTACATCAGGGTCCCCAGAGAGCTTCCCTTACAGCTGGGTCCCTAGAGAGCCTCCCCCTACTTTAGGGTCCCCAGAGAGCCTCCCCTTACATCAGGATCCCCAGAGAGCCTCCCCTTACATCAGGGTCCCCAGAGAGCCTCCCCTTACATTAGAGTCCCCTGCGAGCCTCCCTACTTACATACAGGTCCCCAGAGAGCCCCTCCTTACATCAGGGTCTCCAGAGAGCCCCTCCTTACCCAGTTTACCCAGAGAGCCCCCCCTTACACAAGAGTCCCCAGAGAGCCCCCCTTAAATCAGTATCCTCAGAGAGTCTCCCCCTACATCAGGGTCCCCAGAGAGCCTCCCCCTACATTAGGGTCCCCAGAGAGCCTCCCCTTACATCAGGGTCCCCAGAGAGCCTCCCCTTACATCAGGGTCCCCAGAAAGCCCCTCCTTACATCAGAGTCCCCAGAGAGCCCCCCCTTACACCAGGGTCTCCAGAGAGCCCCCCTTTACACCAGGGTCCCAAGAGAGTTTCCCCTTACATTAGTGTCCCCAAAGAGCCTTCCCTCTTACATTAGAGTCCCCAGAGGGCCCCCTCTTACATCAGTGTCCCCAGAGGGCCTCCTCTTAGTCCTTGTACACACGGTCGGAGAATCCAACAACCAAATCCGTCGGATTTTGTCCGTCAGATTTTGTCCGACGGATCTTGTCTGAAACTGTTGCATACACACGGTCGGACAAAGTTGTCGGAAAATCCGATCTTTCAGAACGTGATGACGTAATTTCGTTACGATGGGACTACGTTCAGGCTAGTAGCCAATAGCTTTGATGTAGGAATTTGATCTGAGCATGCGTGGCACTTTGTCCGATCGGAATTCTCTACACATGATCGGAGTATGTCCGATCGGAGCATTTTGTTGGAAAATATTTCCGGCAAGTTGGAAATTTGGTCCAACGGATATTCCAACGGAAACAGTCCGATGCAGACCACACACAGTCAGAATATCCGACAAAACGCTCCGATCAGACACATTCCGTCGGAATCTCCGATCGTGTGTACAAGGGCTTACATCAGTGTCCCCAGAGGGCCCCCTCTTACATCAGTGTCCTCAGAGGGCTGGAAGGGGGTACAGTAAATAAGTTTTATCACAACAGAGGTCATCACACCTTACTTCAGGCTGGGGAGGGCTGTGTGTTTCAGTGGAGAGCCAGGTCCTTGCACCTCTTTGGGGGGGGGGTGATGGTTCTGTCCTGTCATGTCAAGTCTCTTCTCTTCTCTTCTCTACAGCCAGCACCCAGCCCCAGCCCACAAGCTCAGAAAGTCACATGGGACAGGACGTTCATGACACCGCTCGTTCCCTCCCCTGATGTGCCACGTGACCTACCTCTGAGACTCCTGGGAGGTCGGAGTTGCTGCACTGATAAGGTCCTTACCTTTAGCGTGGCCAGAACACAACTCCCACAATGCAGAGTAGCCTGCGCAGCAGCAGCCAGCTAGCCAATTGGCGGCCGCCGCAGCTGACATCTATCAAAAAAAAAATTAACAGACAGCCAGCTCCACGGTCGACATCTAGCAACAAAAAAATAAATAACAGACAGCCAGCGCTGTGGCCTGCTGTCATTTTAAAGATAATGTAGGTGGCCTGGGGGGAAATTTCCACCCTGCCCCCCGGCCCTGCCCGTCCCTGCAGGGGGGATGCTGGGTCTTGGGGGCCCCCCACAGCGGCGGGGCCCTACGCAGCTTGCGTAGTGAGCGTATAGGGCGGATCGGCTCTGAACGGCCACTCAGAAACGAACTGAAAAGCACGAAATGAAATGCACAAACTGAAAAGCAGGAAAAGGAAAAGCGCAAACTGAAAAGTGCTAAATGAAAAGCGCAAAATGAAAAGCACGAATCAACACTCACCAAACTTCTACTAACACAAAATTATCAGAAGGAGCCCAAAGAGTGGCGCAAAAGAGCTGAAAAACCACTTGGAACATCAGTACGTTCGTGTTTGTTGGCTGACAATTCCTTGCCGTTTGTATGCAAGACAAAATCCAGGCACACGCCTTCGGACAAAAGTCTGAGGTTTTGTCTGCGGAAAATCCAATTGTGTGTTTGAGGCTTTAGACTCAGTGGATACAATCTTACTTTGTTGAATTGCTGACTTTCCCACACTCTTTAACAAATTTTCTTCAGGCTTTAAACAGCCTTTGTTTAAAAGTTTGCTCCACTGTTGTAAAACATTTGATATAGCATATGTATGAGCTATTCAAGCTATTTG